>NC_069502.1:512682969-513055469 GCF_027579735.1 Bombina bombina
TGTTCACCCAGCAGGGCACCGATGGGGCAGAAGAGGACATCCGGACCGGCAGAAGTCTTCATCCTATCCGGGCAGAAGAGTACATCCAGACCGGCAGAAGTCTTCATCCAGGTGGCATCTTCTATCTTCATCCGGAGCGGAGCCATCTTCTATTCAGCCGACGCGGAGCCATCCTCTTCAATCGAAGTCGTAACGAAGAATGAAAGTTCCTTTAAATGACGTCATCCAAGATGGCGTCCCTCGATTTCCGATTGGCTGATAGGATTCTATCAGCCAATCGGAATTAAGGTAGGAAAAATCCGATTGGTTGATTTAATCAGCCAATCGGATTGAAGTTCAATCCGATTGGCTGATTGGATCAGCCAATAGAATGCAAGGTCAATTCTATTGGCTGATCCAATCAGCCAATCGGATTGAACTTCAATCCGATTGGCTGATTAAATAAACCAATCAGATTTTTCCTACCTTAATTCCGATTGGCTGATAGAATCCTATCAGCTAATCGGAATTCGAGGGACGCCATCTTGGATGACGTCATTTAAAGGAACCTTCATTCTTCGTTACGACTTCGATTGAAGAGGATGGCTCCGCTCCGCTCTGGAAGGATGAAGATAGATGGATGTCCTCTTCTGCCCGGATAGGATGAAGACTTCTGCCGGTCCGGATGTCCTCTTCTGCCCCATCGGTGCCCGGCTGGGTGAACACGGCTCAAGGTAGGGTGATCTTCAATGGGGTAGTGTTAGTTTTTTTTTAAGGGGGGATCGGTGGGTTTTAGAGTAGGGGTGTGTGGGTGGTGGGTTGTAATGTTGGGGGGGGGGGTTATTGTATTTCTTTTTTTACAGGTAAAAGAGCTGATTACTTTGGGGCAATGCCCCGCAAAAAGCCCTTTTAAGGGCTAGTTAAAGAGCTGATTACTTTGTAATTTAATTTAGGATAGGGAATTTTATTATTTTGGGGGGCTTTTTATTTTATTAGGGGGCTTAGATTAGGTGTAATTATATTAAACTTCTTGTAATATTTTTTTATTTTTTGTAATTTAGTGTTTGTTTGTTTTTGTAATATAGTTTAGTTTATTTAATTGTATTTTATTTTAGTTAATTGTATTTAATTTATTTAATTACTTTATTGATAGTGTATTGTTAGGTGTATTTGTAACTTAGGTTAGGATTTATTTTACAGGTAATTTTGTAATTATTTTAACTAGGTAGCTATTAAATAGTTATTAACTATTTAATAGCTATTGTACCTAGTTAAAATAAATACAAAGTTGCCTCTAAAATAAAAATAAATCCTAAAATAGCTACAATGTAACTATTAGTTATATTGTAGCTATATTGGGGTTTATTTTATAGGTAAGTATTTAGTTTTAAATAGGAATAATTTATTTAATTATAGAAATTTTATTTAGATTTATTAAAAATAGATTTAAGTTAGGGGGTGTTAGGGTTAGACTTAGGTATAGGGGTTAATACATTTAATATAGTAGCAGCGACGTTGGGGGCGGGAGATTAGGGGTTAATAATTGCAGGTAGGTGGCGGCGACGTTGGGGGGGGCAGATTAGGGGGTTAATAAAATTTACTATAGTGTTTGCTAGGCGGGAGTGCGGCAGTTTAGGGGTTAATACATTTATTATAGTGGCGGCGATGTCCGGTCGGCAGATTAGGGGATAATAAGTGTAGGTAGGTGGGTGCGACGTTGGGGGCGGCAGATTAGGGGTTAATAAATATAATGTAGGTGTCGGCGATGTTATGGGCAGTAGATTAGGGGTTCAAAGGTATAATGTAGGTGGCGGCGATGTCCGGTCAGCAGATTAGGGGTTAAAAATATTTATTTTAGTGTTTGCAATGTGGGGGGTCTCGGTTTAGGGGTTAATAGGTAGTTTATGGGTGTTAGTGTTCTTTTTAGCACTGTAGTTAAGAGCTTTATGTTCCGGCGTTAGCCCATAAAACTCTTAACTATTGACTTTTATATGCGGTAGGAGTCTTGGAGGTAGAGGCTGTACCGCTCACTTCTTCCAAGACTTGTAATACCAGCGTTAGCCAAATCCCATTAAAAAGATAGGATACGCAATTGACGTAAGGGGATTTGCGGTATGGAAAAGTCACGGGAAAAAAAGTGAGTGGTAGACCCTTTCCTGTCTGACTCGTAATACCAGCGGGCGTTAAAAAGCAGCGTTAGGACCCCTTAACGCTGCTTTTTAAAGCTAATGCAGAACTCGTAATCTAGCCGTAAATTAGGGGATTTCTTTATGGACATGGAACATTTGAAGATTAAGCAACAAAAACTCAAATGGGACAAGTGGATTCTTTCCAAATATCTAACCTTGAAAATGGTCCCTAGGGGCCTGAGAATAAACAAATTCCCTACCTATGACATTAAAGATACTGATTTCATTGATAGCTTTATTTATAGAGTATTAGGATATGTTGTTGGGAGAGGTTAACAATAGAATTATTCAATTGCAGGTTGAAATGAACAAATACAAACAGTATGAGGTCTATCCACAGTATAATGGCATATTGAAAGCTACTATGGTGGTAAAAGAGGTAATCTAAAAGTCTGGATGGCCAAACTTCTATTCCCAATGGAAAAAATGGGAAACAGGGGAATTCTAACACTCAGGTTTTTCACTGGGCCCCCAGACAACCCAGGGGAGGGGGGAAGAGGTTCAATACAGGGTCCTTAGTCAGTGGACAATGAGCAACAGAGATACCCAGTAAGAGGCAACAGGAGTGTGCAGAGACACAAATACCAGTAGTCGACAAAACTGTCATCAATCTGTCCTCTTATGAGATCACTGATTTAGAGAGTAGGGTACTTAGTTATGGCTTGGGGCATGTTCCCTCATGGAACTTTGACCAATTCCAAACCATTTTGGATGTGAATAGGCTCGTGAGGGACCTTACCTTAAAAAAGTACTTTTCAGGAGATGAATCTACAGCAGATAATGGACGGACTGGGACTCTGTCCACAACTGACTGCAGATATATGCACACACACTAGCCTAGAGGATTTGTCACATGGGGCTGGTGAGCAATGCATTACAGCTAGAGATGAGAGGGTCCAATGTAAAATGAGGTCCAGATCCAATTTTTGCCCCCTACATGTTAGAGGCAAAAGTTTAGAGGTGTTCCATAAAAGAGTGGTGGAAGATCTTACTACACTATCTGAGTCCAATCAAGGGGGTACCCCCAACCTGTCCAAGAAGGAGAGAGAAGCCGTAACTAATCTACAAAATAATGAACACATTGTAATTAGGCAATCGGATAAGGGTGCAGTGTGGTCATTATGGATAGATGCATGTACACTAGGGAAGCCTTGAGACAGGCGACCTAGAAGCTTACTAGAGATCCCACTGTGCAATACAAAAATACACTGAGAGTCCTTCTGGATGATGGTTTGGAGATGGGCATCATTGATAAACAGACTTTTGATTGCCTACTGGTGGATAATCCGGTGATGCCCATCTTCCACCATCTCCCGAAAGTCCATAAGAGCCTTACTGAGGTGCAGGGCAGACCAATTGTGGCAGGTATAGGCTCCATGTTGGAGCCACTATGGGTTGATCAATTTTTGCAACTGGAAGAAATTGTTTGGGAATCGGTGTACAGCTGGATAACGATTGATGTAGTTTCCCTGTACTCCACAATCCCCCATAAATACGGCATTGAAGCTATATGTTTCTTTTTGGACTTGTACACAGGTCTTTCAGATGAGTACAAGAAATACATTCTTAGAGCCATTAAGTTTCTTCTGAAATTTGCAGATGTTTGCTATCTCCAGAGATGTGGAACCGCAATGCCCCCTCCTACACCAACCTCTTTATGGGGTGGTGGGAGCTGTTCAACGTCTGTGGAGATAGAAACATTCATTCTTTGCATTTAATTAAATATATGAGGTTCAATAATGACCTCCTAATTATTTGGTCTTCAGATTCATTACAAGCACAGGATTTTGTTAACTACCTAAACACGAATCAAATGGGATTGAGATTTACTTTTGAATGGCATAAGAGTACCATCAATTATCTAGATGTCACACTAACTTTAGATTGCCCAAACAAAAGGATTATCTCCTCTCTCTACAGGAAACCCAATTCGGGGAATTCCCTTTTGCATGCCCGTAGTAGTCATCCCAGGCATGTATTTAAAGGGATTGCCAAATGACAGTTCTTGCGTGTCAAACGCAACTGCACCCTGGAAGAGGACTTCTAGAGGGAGAGTAAGCTACTCACTGAACGCCTGACTGCAAGGGACTATCCAAAAAAGATAGTCAGCAGAGCGTTTAATGAGGTCAAACAGATCGAGAGAAAGCAGTTGTTTGGCCCTAAACAGATAACAGTTGTCCATACCAGTGAACTAGCTAAGACAAAGAAAAAAAACATTGTTTGTTACAGCATATTCTAATCAATATTACTAGGTATGTAATTGTCACCTCTGATGGTTTATATGGCTATAAGAACTCTGATATATAAATAGAGTCTTGAAGGTTTGAACCTCAACTGCAGATCCTAACAATTCAGAATGTGTGTGTCACTTTAAGAGAAAGATACTGGATGGTATATACTTTAAATCGTGGTTACAGGAGAGTTATGTAACTTTGTCCTGTGTTGTAGTAATAGTTCTTGTCTCTATGAGCAGAATGAGGATATTGAAAAATGTTATCTGTTAAACTTCTTTATTTGCAGCACAGACCAAATTATGCCTGCTCTCGATATCAGCCTGATAATCCTCCTGTTTGACAGCAACTGACATCACTGTAGTGGGAGTGCTTGTGGCTGCATCAGCTGTTCGTTGCCCCACAGACAGAGTGACGTTAGGCAAGGGGGCGGAGCTATAGGCTCCGTTTCTTTTCTTTATTTCCTCGTCTGAAGATTTATCTTTACAAACATAAGAGTTGTGGTTTCACTACTGGTGAGTTACTTGCTGCAGATAGTTACTTTGTGAGGTAGAGGTGAGTGTGTCCCGGAATCCAGCAAACATAAGGTCCGTTCAGCAGTAGACAAGATGGAGCAGCTGCTGCAATATGAATAGTTGTGAAGTTGAGCTTAGTGCGTTTTATACAGTCCAAGTACACAGCACAATAAGCTTGAGGATTACAGGAGCTGGATGCTATGAAAAGCTTGATTCCTAATGGAAATTGTAGGCATAAGTTGCAAAGTTAGTCCTATGAGACTTCAGACGTTCAAGTGATATGTAGCATAGCTACAAGCTAACAAAATCAATTAGCAGGTGTTGTTGAGAGAGGTAGGCTTATAAAGGGTGCTCTTAAAGGTATAGACACTAACAGGTCAGATCCCTGACATGTCCCCCCCCCCCCCCCTCAATGGGGCTGCACCGCAGCAGATGGACCTGGCCTGTCCAGATTGGCATGGTGATAACGTGCAACCAACCAAGCTGCTTGCAAGTGGTCAGAAGGCTCCCAAGAGTCGTCGTCAGAGGTGTAACCTTTCCATCTCACCAGGTACTGGAGCCGACCCTTGAATAGCCGTGAATCCAGAATACGGCTGATTTCATAGATATCGATGTCATCCTGCACTGAGACGACAGGTTCGACCTTACTGAGAGGTCTGACGGATCTGTACAGCTTCAGAAGGGAGACATGAAATGTCGGATGGATACGGAGACTAGCAGGTAACTGCAGTGTGACAGCATTTTCATTCACAACCTTGACTATGGGGAAAGGCCCCAAAAACAATTTCGAAAACGTTTTACAGGTGGTCTTTAACTTTAAGTGCTTGGTTGAGAGCCAGACTTTATCACCTACTTGGTAAGAAGGTGGTGTTCTTCTTCTGGTATCATAATGAGTTTTGTGTCTGTTCTGGGCGAGTTCGATGTTATCCCATACGTAGTCATGTATTTCATTAAGAGCATTAGTCATATCGTTGACTTGCAGCGAAGTTGTTTCTGATTGTGGGAGAAACTGAAAGACGGGATGGTAGCCATAATTGGCGAAGAAAGGTGATGTTTTGGTGGAAGAGTTGACGGAGTTGTTGTAAGCGTACTCCGCTAGGGGAATGTAATCAACCCATTTGTCCTGTTGGTATGAAAAATAACATCTGATGTAATGTTCGAAGCTTTGATTCACTCTCTGTTTGCCTATTGGTTTGGGGGTGGAAAGCTGTACTGTATCGGTGTTTAATCTGCAAGATCTTGCATAGCTGTTTCCAAAAACATGAGGTAAACTATGTGCCTCTATCTGTTACTACCACAGAGGGTAATCCGTGCAACCGTACTAAATGGGATATGAAAGGTTCTGCTGTTTCTACAGAGGTAGGTAATTTTTTATATGGTATGAAATTGGCCATCTTGGTATGATGGTCCACTACAAATAGTATGCCGTTACAACCTCTAGACTTGGGAAGTTCCACAATGAAGTCCATACCAACTATGTGCCAGGGTCTTTCCGGAATTGGCAAGGGTTTTATCAATCCATATGGTTTGGCTCTTTCTGGTTTGGATGTCACACATATTGGACAGTAAGTAACATATTCTTTTATGGTCTGATTTATCTGTGGCCACCAGTATCAAATCTGTTGTTTTATTGATTCCTGGATGACCTGCTAATGGTGAATCATGATGATCCTGTAGAATGTCCTGCCTTAAGGAAGGAGGTATGAAAAGTTTGGTTCCAGAGTAGTATAACCCATCTGTCTTCAATAGTAACTTTTCTTTTGGATAGGAAGTATCATCCAGTTGTTTTTTCCGTAATGTTTGCTGTGATGATTGAAGTGTACCGATAAAATGATCAGGAGTTAAAATAGATTGAGGTCTGTTCTGTGCGAGAGGTCGGTTTAAGTTTCGTGAGCCTTCCCATTTTTTGAGCCAGGCCTGTAGGTGATGTGAAAGTTAAACCTTGTAAAAAATAGTCTCCAACGAAGCTGTCTGGAGGACAAGGTTTTACTTTATTGCAGATACTCCAAATTCCTGTGGTCGGTGTACACTAGGATAGGTATTTTGGTTCCTTCTAGCAAATGTCGCCAGTGCTCGAAGGAGGATTTGATTACAAGAAGCTCCTTCTCACCAATGGGATAGTTCAACTCTGGTGCTGTCATAAACCTGGAGTAGTAGGCAACAGGATGCAGAGGCTCATTAATTGTTTTCCGTTGAGAGAGTATAGCCCCAAGGGCATATTCGGATGCGTCTACCTCGAGTACGAACTGGAGCTCTGGGTCAGGAAAGCATAGTATGGGGGCTGATATGAAAGACTCTTTCAAGATGGTGAACGCATTTTGTGCAGCAAAAGTCCAGTTGAAGGTCGGATGAACTCTGGTAAGAGTGCTGAGGGGTTTTGCGATACCTGAGACTCCTTTTATAAACTTTCGGTAAAAGTTTGCAAAACCCAAGAAGCATTGTACATCTTTTCTGTATGTTGGAGTGGGCCAGTTTTTAATAGCATCAACCTTGTTTTCTTCCATTTGAACCCCAGAAGGAGAGATGTGGTAGCCCAAAAAGGAAATCTCAGTAGCGTGGAATAAACATTTTTCGGGTTTTGCGTATAAATGGTGGGTTCTGAGACATTCAAGTACCCATCTGACGTGCTTCTTATGGTCATCGATGTTATCTGAATATATCAGGATGTCATCCAAATAAACCACCAGACAGATAGCCAATAAATCCCGAAATATATCATTAAGTACTGAAATGTGGCTGGGGCATTGCAAAGCCCGAGGGGCATTGCAAAGCCCGAACGGCATCACTGTGTATTCATAGAGGCCATATCGCGTACGAAAGGCTGTGAGCCACTCATCCCCTTCTCGGATCCGTACCAAATTATACGCGCCTCGTAAATCACGTTTTGTGAATACCTTTGCTGTGCTGAGTCGTTCCACTAACTCCGGAATTAGTGGCAGAGGGTAACAATTTTTTTATCATCCTCTTGTTGAGCTTGCGATAATCAATAATTGGTCTGAGTGAGTTGTCTTTATTCTTGATGAACAAGATGCCTGCACCGGCAGGTGAAGTCGATGGTCTGATGAATCCCTTTTTGAGATTTTCGTCTAGGTAGGGCTTTAGAAATTGGAGCTCTGGTTGGGATAGTGGGAATAAATGTCCAACTGGTATGGAGGAGCCAGGTAATAGTTCTATGGGGCAGTCGTATGGTCGATGCGGTGGCAATGCCTCAGTTTCCTTTTTACTAAAGACATCTGAGTCCCCTTGGTACTCTTTTGGCAGAGAATCCTTTGTGACCTGGAATATCAACTGAGAACACAGACATGTCTTTTTGCAGTAAGAAGAACTAAAATCAATTTGAAGGGACTCCCAATGAATTATGGGTTGATGGAGTTGCAACCAGGATAATCCTAAAATGACAGGAAATAATGGTGAAGGTAAGACATCAAAAATAATGTATTCAACATGCCCTGTGTCAGTCATGACTTTTACAGGTATGGTCTGATGTGTGATAGGCCCTGAATTGATGATAGATCCATCAATGACTCTGACAGACACAGGTTTAGGTTTCAACACAAGGGGAATTTTATTCTTTTTAATCAATGCTGCATCTAGGATACATGAGTATGCTCCTGCATTGACAATCGCATCACAATGGAGGTTCTGGCGATCCCACTGCAGGGAAAGAGAGATAGTACAGTAAGCTGGAGTGGATACTTTACTAGCAAAGCAATTGCTTACGTGGTGTAACTTACTTTTCTTTTGTCTTTGCAGCAGAGGGCACTCCTTCACTGAGTGTACAGGCTGTAAAGGGCCTTTCATGACCCCCAACTCCATTGGAACAGACGTGTCCTTAGACTGGGTGGCAGATGAGGCGGGGTATTGTGGCTTGGTTAGGAATTCAGAATGACGTTCTGCACGCCTCTCCCTGAGGCTTCGGTCTATCTGTAGAGAGAGCTTCATCAACCCCTCGCGGCTATGTGGAAGTTCAGTGCGGGCAAGTTCGTCTTTAAGAGGTTCGGATAGTCCTAGCCAATACTGATTGCGTAAGGCAACCTCACTCCACTCTGAGTCAGCGATGTAAAGTTTAAACTCAGTCAGGTATTCCTCCACAGGCCTTCTTCCTTGTCTCAGAGAACGCATTTTTGTTTCTGCAGAAAGCTGCCTCTGAGGGTCTTCATAAAGCTGGCTCATCTGTGTGAAAAAGCCTGAGAGCGTTCCCAAAAGTGGATCATCATTTTCGAATAAAAGATCAGCCCAGGTTCTGGCCTCTCCACGCAAAAAGGAGATCACTGTCATAACTTTGATTCTCTCAGTGTGGTAAGTCTTAGGGCGCATCATGAACAATATTTTGCAGGCGTTCCTAAACTGCCTAAAAGCTGATCTTTCCCCAGAGAATTTTTCAGGCATTGAGACCTGAGGTTCTTGAGTGTTTTCCTTTATTGTTGCTTTCAAATTCTCATTTTGTAACTGGAGTTCTCTCATCCTCTGTGTCAACTGGTCAACACGTTGAGAGAGGTTATACACCACATTTGGTAGGTCCGCTGGGTCCATGGTTAAGGCTAATTGATTATGTCACCTCTGATGGTTTATATGGCTATAAGAACTCTGATATATAAATAGAGTCTTGAAGGTTTGAACCTCAACTGCAGATCCTAACAATTCAGAATGTGTGTGTCACTTTAAGAGAAAGATATTGGATGGTATATACTTTAAATTGTGGTTACAGGAGAGTTATGTAACTTTGTCCTGTGTTGTAGTAATAGTTCTTGTCTCTATGAGCAGAATGAGGATATTAAAAAATGTTATCTGTTAAACTTCTTTATTTGCAGCACAGACCAAACTATGCCTGCTCTCGATATCAGCCTGATAATCCTCCTGTTTGACAGCAACTGACGTCACTGTAGTGGGAGTGTTTGTGGCTGCATCAGCTGTTCGTTGCCCCACAGACAGAGTGACGTTAGGCAAGGGGGGGCTATCGGCTCCATTTCTTTTCTTTATTTCTTCGTCGGAAGATTTATATTTACAAACATAAGAGTTGCAGTTTCACTACTGGTGAGTTACTTGCTGCAGATAGTTACTTTGTGAGGTAGAGGTGAGTGTGTCCCGGAATCCAGCAAACATAAGGTCCATTCAGCAGTAGACAAGATGGAGCAGCTGCTGCAATATGAATAGTTGTGAAGTTGAGCTTAGTGCGTTTTAAACAGTCCAAGTACACAGCACAATAAGCTTGAGGATTACAGGAGCTGGATGCTATGAAAAGCTTGATTCCTAATGGAAATTGTAGGCATAAGTTGCAAAGTTAGTCGTATGAGACTTCAGACGTTCAAGTGATATGTAGTGTAGCTACAAGCTAACAAAATCAATTAGCAGGTGTTGTTGAGGGAGTTAGGCTTATAAAGGGTGCTGTTAATGGTATAGACACTAACAGGTCAGATCCCTGACAGTAATATTATAAGAAAAAAATCTTCCCATTTTGCGGGGCGACAAACAATTACGAACTTTAGTAGGGGAGGGGTGCCAATTTGTGTACAAACGTAACCTGTCACTGGGTAACATTCTCTCACCTAGCCTTCGAAAAACTAATAAAACTCAGCTCTTGGTTGCATTTCAAGGGGACCTTGTGGCAAGCGGACATGTAGGTCTTGTGACCATGTCAATGTCTCTGCAACTTTTGTCTTGGCCACCTCTTCTGAGGTGTTTGAGACTAAAGGATGCGTTAAATGTACTAACAAATTTGTGGTATACCTTGTTGAATTGCACCCTTTGCTCACGGCAATATGTGGGAAGGACTACAAGGGAGGTAGGCAGCCGCATAAAATCTATCTATCTTTCTATTGGGTACTTATAGAGCACAAACTAATCACCCGTGAGGGTTTTAAGGCGCTAAGGGAAAGAGGATAGAAGGAGGGGGGGAGAGGATGGGCGTTCAGTCCAAGAGCCAGGTTTTGAAGTCCTTTCTGAATTTTGTAAGGGAGGTGGATTGCCTGAGGTGCAGCGGAAGGGTGTTCCATGTCTTTGCTGCCATGTGGGAGAAGGATCTTCCACCCGCTTTGGATTTGCTGATGCGGGGGATGACTGTGAGTGCTTGGTCGGCCGATCGGAGTTGTCTGGTGGGGGTGTAGAAATTATGCGGTGGTTGATGTATTCGGGTTCGATGTTGTGTAGGGCCTTGAACGCGTGGGTAAGGAGCTTGAAGATGATTCTCTTGTTGATGGGGAGCCAGTGAAGGTTCCTTAGGTGTTCGGTGATGTGGCATTGGCAAGGGATGTCGAGGATGAGTCTGGCTAAGGCGTTCTGGATATGTTGCAGTCTCTTTTGGAGTTTGATGGTGGAGCTGGCGTAGAGTGCATTGCCGTAGTCCAACTGGCTGCTGACGAGGGTGTGACTATTTTCTTGGTTTCGGTAGGGATCCACTTGAAGATTTTTCGTAGCAAGTGGAGAATGTGGAAGCATGTTGAGGTGATGGCATTGATTTGTCAGTCCATGGAGAGTGAAGAGTCCAGGATGAAGCCTAGATTTTGTGCGTGGTCGGTTGGGGTTGGAGGGTGACCGAGGGCTGTGGGCCACCAGGAGTCGTCCCATGCTGATTTATTGGGTCCGAGGAGGAGGACTTTGGTTTTGTCTGTGTTCAGTTTGAGCCGGTTGTCATTCATCCAGGAGGCGACTGCTGTCAGGCCTTTGTGTACGTTCTTTTTGACTGTGGTGGGATCTCAGGTGAGTGAGATGATTAACTGCGTGTCGTCTGCGTAGGAGACGATGTTGAGGTTGTGGCGTCGGACGATGGCAGGGAGAGGGGCCATGTAGATGTTGAAGAGGGTGGGGTTCAGTGAAGAGCCTTGCAGTATGCCGCAGTTAACTGGTGTGGGTTTGGAGGAGAAGGGCGGGAGTCTGACTTTCTGGGTCCTGCCCGTGAGGAGGTGATCCATTCCAGGGCTTTGCTGAAGATGCAGGCGTAGTGTAGGCAGGTGCGGAGGGTGTTGTGGTCGACAGTGTTGAATGCTGCTGAGAGGTCTAGAAGGGTGGCGGTTTCTCCTTGGTAGAGCATGGTGTGGATGTCACCTGTGGCAGCGAGGAGGGCGGTCTAGGTGATGTGGTTGCTTCTGAAACCGGATTGGTAGTGGTCCAGGGTGTGGTTGTCCTCAATGTGGTCAATAAGTTGCAAGTTGATGGACTTCTCTATGACTTTGATGGAGCAGTTGATCGTGCGGCGGAGTTCATGGGCAATGGTGTTGCTTGCTTTGTTAAATATGTGATGGGGGCATGGGTCCAAGGGTGCACCAGAGTGGATGGATTTCATGATTCTAAGGGTGTACTCTGTGGTGAGGGGGATCCAGATAGTCCGTGTGGGGGGTTGAATTTGGGTGGTGTGTCGGTGGGTGGTGGGGGTTAAGTTATGAGGCATAAAACGTCATAGATGTCGAGGATCTTGCATTGCAAGTGTGCAGCAAGGGTATTGCAGAGGTCCTGTGAGGGTGGGATGTCGGTGGTGTCGCTGTTGGGTTTAGAGAATTCCTTGATGACTGAGAACAACTCCTTGCTGTTGTGTGCGTTAGAGTTTCTGAGTGTTCCATCGTTCAAAAGGGACAGTTCATGACGACTATAGACTTGAAGGACGCTTACGTTCATGTGCCAATCCACAGGGACCACTTCAGGTACCTAAGATTTGCATTTCTGGACCAACACTTCCAGTTTGTGGCCCTTCCTTTTGGTCTGGCGACGGCTTTGGAAGGCCTCACACCCCTCTCCCGGGCATCTCACTTAGGAGTATTGTTTAATCTGTTCTGTACTAACCAGCTTCTTTCTAAGTACTCTTCTAATCCTTTTACCTATTCTTTCCCTTGGAGGGATAGTCTAGTTGAAGGCGAATATTGGATTGGTTTTGGCTATACTATCTCTTTAATGTATTTTGTCTATCTCCTCCGGTGCTGTGCTGAGAGTCCATGCGGACACGTGCCTGACCAGTGACTAGCTCCGGTCGGTCATGCGAGCCGCTGCTCAGCGTGACACTGGTTTCTCATTGTTATTTTATTTCCTTTACTTTCCTAGTTTTATTCTTCCTTTGAAAATGGCTAGTTAGTCAGCCTCTGTTCAGAGCCATAGGTGTTTCCTGTCTTTTGGCGCTATAGCTCACCAACACACACCTATTCTAAAGTAGCAACATCGAGGATCTTGTGAGAGGTTTATGCAACTTCTTACACACAGCACCAGCAGAGTTATCTGGTATGAACTATGAAAAATTAACCAAAAAACAGCTTTCCTATGATCCCCATGCTACTACACTCGCTGAGTATTATAGGGTTAAGCGTATACCTTGAGGATTACGAATGAATACCCGCCCTACTCTTTTGAAAGAGAACAAAGAATACTGCAGACAATTCAAACAGATCTTGAACAAATGCTTCTTTGATATACTGGTATTAACGGTGGAGTACCCATGTGGGCGAGACCACTAGGGGTATTAGGTACCACAAAAATAAATGCAATATTTGCTGCAATGTAATTACAGCCCTGGTAGCTGCCCACTTTTTGGAGGCAAGACATCAAATTAATCAGTTGTGTTTTCAAATTATTGAAAGGGTTAATACCCCCAGGAGAGGAGGTAACAGGGAGCTCCTGCTTAAACAGGGTGAAGTGTTCTGGATATTTAAGATGGACACTATGGAACCCAAAGGGATGAATAGGGAAACAAATGGTCAGTGTTTTATTAAATGGAATAGGTTTCTTAAAGGACTTGTTATATTTTGTGTACATATAGATAAATAATATCAACTTGGTCTGCTATATTGGATGCTGTGCTGATTATCGTGATGCTTTGCAACTTTGTTTTTAAATTGTAAATTTTGAGTGTGGTATTGATGCATAACATTGCGGCTGTCCTCTGCTGCCCCCTGGTGCATTAAAGGAGTAATAAGCAAAAATAAGATGAATTGTTCGATTGTTTGAGCTATATATTTCAACAGAGGAAGTTTAATTAGTAACACATTAAGGGGAAATATCATGTTTCTGTCTATAGCCCCACCTATGAATTAATAAAGGGATTTTAATTCTATTTGGTGTTTTTTATTCAACAAAAAATATCACTTTCTCTCTAGTGTAAGTTATTTATAGGGGCTATATAAGCAATATAGGCAGCCTAGTCTGGCCAGATTAGGCTGGTATCCAAAACTATACATAAGCTAGCTAAAGTAAACATTGACTTCTGCAGATCATGCAACTCAATTAGCTAGCTGGCCAAAACTATGTAAATAAATACTAATTGACTTATTATTTAAATTGATCTTGAATACTTTATTTAACTCATTTATCATGACAACATGCACATTTATGTATTAACTGTTTCAATGTCGGGGTTTGAGAAATATTTCTACAGCCAGAGGCTATACTTACATTTATAATTAAGATATGTATCTACTTAGACTTCATTTCTAAATGTAGGTAGATTTAGATATTATAATATTCTGCTCCGAGTTTTTTTTTTTTTTTTTTTTTTTACATTATTTTTATTAAAGAAACACAGGTACACATAGACATTTGTATGCACATACAAGGCAGCATTATAAACAGATTACAATTCACATTTTGAAAGAAGTGTTACACATCCAAGTTTTTTTCTTTCACTGTGCAGGGATCAACCATTATAGTCCCAACAGAGCATTTTTTGCAAATCAACCAGATGATATATTAACTAGGACAGACATTATTGTTATATGTGCGGGTTGCAGAAGCTTGAATACAGAATCTTGATACTGCACAAAATAATTAAATCTATGTGTTGAGAGGAATGTCCAAGCCAGCCAATGCCAGCTCATGTTGAACCCGTGCCTCTTAATTTTATAATAATAAACAAATAGAACAAAACAAAACAGACATCAAAAAAAAAAAAAAAAAAAAAAACAACACAAATACAAATGCTCAGCTAGGTATCCCAGCTCCGGGTTTATAATAAATATAGTGGTTAGTATGCAGCTCCACATAAGCTATAACACATGTCTATGCACTGTTGATAAATAGGATAAGGGTTTTTAGTGTAAGAAACTGTGCTTTCTCTGACTATTAGCCTAAGTTATATGTAGTGCTGTCAAGTTAGAAGGGAACCCACATCTCAAGAAGCTGGACAGTTTTTGTACAGAGACCCATACTTTGCATAACTTTTTAAATCAAATGAATAAAGTGTGACAGCATGATTGTGCACAATGCACATAAAAGAAAGTAAGGTATATTTGTGTGTGAAATTCAAATTGCATTGTGCAAAGTGCCAGCTGTGACAGTATTGAGAGAGTTGACCTAATCCAAGTTGTTATGTAGTGCTCATTTGGAAGATAGTGCAGACATACATTTATCAAACTGTCACTGAAAAATGCTAGTGCCCTCCGTGCCTTGAGGAAATTCTAAACATGAGGGGGATGAGCATATTACCTTACCGCTGCAGAGGACACCGTCCAATTCCTACACATGCAGAGAGAGTAAACAACATAAATAAAGCCAAGATTAACTCGGCATAGTCTGTTTAAAGTGCAGATGGAAATTAACGTTGCAGGCTGCAGCTATGTGTGAAAGGATTGTGTTAAATTGCATCTCTTTTGACCCGGAAGTCTGATAGACAAACGGCTCCATAGATTTATAGCTCTGAGTCTCCCACGATCTGCATATGCAGCTAACTAAGCTATAAGTATGGCAAACAAGCATAATCAGTTGGTAAACATGAATAGCATATAATAAGATTTGAGTAAATTGACAATGAGACCCTTAGCCCTAAGTGATTGTTCTAGTAAGGGTTAAAAATAAAAAAATAAAATAAAAAGGAGGGTACTAGCTGTGTTTAGCTATCTACAATAATTCAGACCTATATAAGATATCCTCTTATTTTGTGAGTTGTGTCCTAGCCTACACGAGCTGAGGCAAACATATAACATAAATGCAAGCCAACAGGGCAAAAATTAAAAAACTAACATGAAACAATAGTGACACAAGGCAGTTACCATGCAAGACTAAACTCAGAACAGTTACACTGATACAGTTCCTCCGTGTACTGGGAGTCCATTGCTGTGAGATAAACCAGCTCCTCTTTAGTGCAAACAGCATTTACCAGAGTCCCTGGGTAAACTCGCATGAGAGTCTAAAATTCAGTGCTGTGAAATAGACATAGGTGTATCAAACAACATACATTATAGCTAGCCATGAAGATTGCATCGGCAGGGGAAACAGGATATAGTGGTGTTATGACTCAGAATGCTTTGTTACACCAAAACAGCTGATGTGGGTGAACAGAAGCATATTACCAGATTCATGTGTGGCAGTTTATGAACTGCAGTTGTTTCTCCATTTTCAGGCACATTAACAGACGAGCATTGCATGCAGCCTATGTGGCATGAACGTTAAACCTAAGAAAATAAGTATCGTTAGGGTCCTTCAGCAATATGCACAAGCTGCCTTATCAGTGTCCATGAGCCCTAACTTTAGTGAAAGGTTTGCAGTTCAGCCAATACCCTTAGCCAGACGGGTCCTACATTGCCTCCAGCGGTAGTACATCTTATGGGAAAAGCAATTCGATGATCTCTGCAGGTCTGTGTCCTGCTCCTTCTTTACTTTATAACCCGCAACCTTCCTGTTAAACATGTCCGGTCTGAGGTTGGTGGCATATGCATACCTGTGTTGATCATGCAAGTCCCCACACATCACGGCGCTCACACATTGCGCGCTGAGAGGGACCTCTGCTGCTGTTGTTAGAATAGAGGTGGTGGAAGTGGTTGTCTTTGCCATTCTGAATCCAAAGACTGTGTCTGGTGTGGTCGCCGGGAAGGAGATAGAATCCATGTTAGGCTCCATCAGGTTCAGGTGGGTGATGGCTGTTCTGATCTCCGTTGTTGCTATTACCTCACCACTCTGTGAGGGAGCCCAGACCCTGAGGCAGTCATCTGCATCACTGGCATAGGATGTGGTGGTGTTTGCTATAGTCCAGGAGGGGGACACATGCTTTTGCAGTCGGGGAGGTTGTTTCGGTGCCTTAACTTTTGTGCACAGGTCCATACAGGACATTAGGAGTCTATCCAACCTGGGCAGGAATATGGCCGTAATTTCAGCAAGTATATCATTGCCGTTGTCTGCTTTGTTAACGGTGGGTATATCCATTGTTCAGGATCAGGAAGGAGGTTTATATGCAGCTGCGGTAAGATAAAATTATACACAGCGTGGCAGCATCAAGCATGCCACGGCGCCAAACGGGTCTTTTTATTAGCTTTAATCTGCTTCTCGGCGGCCAAGGGATGGTATACCTTGATCCAGGAGAGTTCCCGGGCACAAAAATTGCCAAGGGATATGCGGATGGCGAAATATTTAGCCACTTTTTGCCTAAGGTTGCACGGAGCCTCAAGAATCCGTGGCCATCTTGGGTCGCCGCCCACCGGAAGTCATTCTGCTCCGAGTTTTATCTTATCCCTTTATTTTTTTTTAAGATTATAATTGTTTATAGTTCAGAATTATAAGCCACATGATAATTAATTTCAACAGTTAGAATGTTTTTTTCTTTTATGTATTAATAAAAGTTGAAATTTGATCTATAATAAAGCTTTTTTTATTTTTTATTAAACATTTTTTATTAAGGTATCAAAACAGACGGATATCAGATAATGTGAGACATATTTAGGTGCATCTATTCCACATTACATAGTATGTCAGAGTCTAGTATGGAAAGAATGTCCCACAAGTTTCTCTCTCCTCACACAACAGTGCGAGGGGAGATAAATGGTACCTGTATTTTTCTCCTATAATTGGTAGTTCTTGAAAATAAGTGATCTCCTTTTGTGGAAAAGTTCCATGAATGTTATGTCCTTTAAGAGTCACGTCAGTCATAACATTGAACAAGTACAAATATAACTTAACAGATATAAAGTAAAACTTAGTAAAACTGTTCAAATATCGTCAGATAGCCAATCAATTTGGCTCCCTTAGTCATAGATGTTGCATACAGTAGAACAATTATTAAGATACATGAAAACCTGGCTTGTTTTCAGGGAAGGTGGGGGGGGGGGGAGAAAAAGAGAGAGAGAGAAGAGGGGAGGGGGGGGAAGGGTGGGTGTGTTGTCACTCTTCAAGGCTTAGGTGGAGGATGTTATCCCATGGAGCCCAAATCTCTGTGTGGAGGTTTAGCATTCCCTTGTTAAGGAATACAGCTTCTTCCATTGTTTGTATGTATGAGAGTAGCTCAGTCACTTTTTGGAAGGAAGGAGTAGATTGCTGTTTCCAGTTTCTTGCTATTACCAATTTAGTCGCCATTATAATATAAATATATAAATATTTTTGGGCTTTAGGGAGTTTAGGGATATTAATGTGTAGCAGGTATATTTCTGGGACCATGCCCATTGGGAGTTCTAACTGTCTGCACAGGCTTATGACCTTATCCCAGAGTTTTTTAATTCTCGGGCACCCCCACCAAATATGCATGTCATCTGGTAGTGCATGGAAAGTGGTTTGTATCGTTGTTGTCCTGTATTCCACCTAGACTCCCGGGCTGTCAGTGGTCACGGTCTAGTGTGTAAAAATCCCCAACTGTGTAAGAGAGATCTAAAGGGCATTGCTTCAAAGTTAAGTTTAGGGGGGATACTGTGTCTTGTTACCATTTCCATGTGGGAGGGCCATGCAGAACCTGTGTATAGATCACTCACCCTCATTATGTTTAGGTTAGACCTCTGATTAGGATTGGAGTCTGGTAAACCACTTAGAAAACCTCTTATGCTATGTATTGGAGATGGGTGTGGGGCTATGAATGTTGAATGGCATAAGGTATGCCATAACAAAAGGCAGTCTTTTATGACCGGGCTAGAATGGGATATGGTGGAAATATAGTGATGTGGCATCCAAATTAAGTCTGACAGGTAGATGTTATGTGGGAGGGAAGCTTGCTCAATCTCATACCACGTAGCATACTCTTTAGCTGTTCCCCCATCCCGATATGTGAGTCAGCATTGCTGCCTCATAATATTTTTTAAGGTTGGGGAGGCTCAAGCCTCCTCTGTCAATTGGGGCCTGAATTATCTGTCGTGTTGTTCTAGGGTGCGTATCAGCCCAAATGTATGCGTTTAAGGTGGACTGTTATTTGTCTAAGAATGTCGTTGGAAGCTTTAGGGGTAGGCATCTAAATTAATAGGTGAGCTTCGGGAGTAGCATCATTTTAAAAGCAGATATTCTACCTAGCCATGATACTTCTTTATACCTAGGGAGTATTAACATTTGTTTAAAGGTTTGCAGGAGTGGGTTGTAGTTAGCTGAGATAATCTGTGAGAAATCATGGGATAAGTGTACCCCTAGGGGCTTGATCCCTCTTTTATTCCATTTAAATTTATGTTGGAGCTGTAAAGCCTTAAATTGGGCCTTGGGAATATGTAAGGGGTATGCCTCTGTCTTATTTACATTCAATTTGTATAATGAAAGTGAACCAAACAATTGGAATAGTTTAAATAGATGTGGTAGGGAAGATAGCGGTTCCGTTAAGAAAACCGTTAAGTCATCTGTGAAGAGGCTAAGTTTCTGATATGTACCATGGATATATATGCCTTTTATGTCCCGGTTTGATCTAATGGCAGTCACTAATGGTTCAATGGCCAAAATATAAAGTAATGGAGAAAGTGGGTATCCCTGTCTAGTGCCATTTTGCAGAGTGAAGGGGTCAGAGCAAAATCCCGGACCCCTCACCCTGGCTGTGGGGTTAGAATATAGGGCACCTACAGCTTTCCTAAACACCCCAGGGAGTCCTATGACCTCGAGAACCGTCATCATATATTCCCAGTGCACCCTGTCAAATGCCTTCTCGGCATCTAACGACAGGGTGAGCAAGGGTACCTTCCGTCGCTCTCCCTCCACAAAGATATCAAGGAGCCGTCTAGTGCTGTCGGTTCCCTGCCTATTGTATACAAATCCTACCTGATCTCTGTGGATTATCTCTGGGAGTAGCGGGCCTAGTCTAGTAGCTAATATTTTTGCAAACACCTTAATTTCTACGTTAATTAGTGAGATAGGTCGGTAGCTAGGGCATAGTTGGGGATCTTTGCCGGCTATCGTCATAACCATCGCTCTCTAAAAACAGGGAACCCGTCTCAAGAGCTCCAGAAAACAATCTCTGGAGATATGGGGCTAGTAGGTGAATATAGGTTCTGTAGAAGAGTGGGGAATATCCATCTGGTCCCGGGGACTTATGTAGTTTTAGTGTCTTGATAGCTTTTTTAACTTCTAGAATGGAGATAGGCTCAGACAAGCCCAGTCGCCGCCTGTTCATGTAATTACCTTGGTAGTAGTAGATTTTACAGAGTCTTAGAAGGTTATACTTGACACTAAGTATCTCTTTGGCCGTTATTTCTGTACAGAAGGGCTCCTATACGGGAGGCCAGTTTAGGGTTGGGGTTGGCTTTATTCTCTTTTCTTTCATGTAAGTGGCAAGAGTCCATGAGCTAGTGACGTATGGGATATACATTCCCGCCAGGAGGGGGCAAAGTTTCCCAAACCTCAAAATGCCTATAAATACACCTCCCACCACACTCATACCTTAGTTTTTTACAAACTTTGCCTCCTATGGAGGTGGTGAATTAAGATGTGCTTGATTTCTTCTATGATAGGCACTTCTAAGAATTTTGAAACCCAATTCCTCTCAAAGTACAGTGTTTGTCAGAGGGATGTGAACAGAGTATTGCCTGTTGATTTCATGGTTTCACCTATGGGAAATCTATTCAATGGCTCTCTGTAATCGGTTGCAGGGATTCATCCCCTGCCTCCTTTTTCAGATCAATGTTATACTCCTATACCATTACCTCTGCTGATATTTTTCAGTACTGGTTTGGCTGTCTGCTATATGTGGATAAGTGTCTTCTGGTAAGTGTATATCATTTTTTAAGACACTCTCAGCTATGTTTGGCACTTTATATTATATTGTAAAGTTTAAAATATATGTATATGTGTTTACTTATATTTGCCATGAGTCAGGTCTATGTATATTTCCCTTTTGCGGTCTAACAGTTTCAGTATGGAAATTATGTTTTTGGGAAGTTTATTTAAATAATTTTTTTCTTACCTGGGGTTCTAGTTCTTTCAATTTTGACTTTGTTTCCATAATTTTCGCAGGCAAACTAGGCTTGCAAAGGACGCAAAATAATGCTTTTTATTGCGTCATTCTTGGCGCGAGAATGTGCCTCGTTTTTTCTGCGTCTTTGTTGACATTAGTTTTTTTGGCACAAAGTCACGCTTGTTATGACGCAAGTTGCATAATTTCCTGGTGTTAGTTTTGGCGCCAACAATTTTCACTTCCTTTTGCGTCATGCATCATACTTGGCACCAAAATCTTTGTTATATTACCCCTCTTCCTTTAATGCTTCTTGCTCTCTTTATATTATAGAGAGCTATGGTGCTTGCTTTTTTGCATATTATTTTAGCATAAGAATTTTTTCCCATTCCTGAAACTGCTATATGAGGAAATTGGATATTTTGTTTAAATGTTATTTTTTTTCTTTTTACATTTTGCAAGATGTCTCAGAATGATCCTGCCTCTGATGTTACTGTAGGAACTATGCAAGATGAACACAGTTCTACCAAAGCTAAGTGTGTTTGTTGTAAGCAAGCTGATGTTATTTCTTCAGCTCAATTGTGTGGCATTTGTCATGACAAGCTGTTGCATGCTGATAATGTTTCTATTAGTTCAAATACATTGTCTGTTGTTCCTTCAATGTCTAATGTACATGATATTCCTGCAGATGTGACGAACTATATTGCTGCAGCTATAGAGAAGGCTATGTCTGCTATTCCGCCTTCAAATAAGCGTAAATGGTCTTTTAAAATGTCTCATAAATCTGCTGAAATTTGTATTGACTGACAATATACTGAAGTATCCTCTGCTGATGAGGATCTCTCTGGTTCAGAGGATCCTGCATCAGACACTGAAATTGACAAATCTTCCTATCTTTTTAAGATTAATTATACTCGTTCTTTGTTGAAGGAAGTTTTGTTTACTTTGGGTATTGAAGAGTCTAGTCCTCTTGAAAGCAAAGCCAGTAAACATTTAAATTCTGTTTTTAAACCTCCTGAGGTTACTTCTGAGGTTTTTTCTATTCCAGATGCTATCTCTGATATGATAACTAAAGAATGGTCTAAACCTGGTTCTTCTTTTAATCCTTCTTCTAGGTTTAAGAAGTAGTATCCTTTACCTGTGGCTAATTTAGTGTTTGGGCAAAAAGGTTGAGAAAGGACTTATTTGAAACGCGTTGCTTTTTTATTGGTCCAGTGAGGCCACTGTAGTCTGTATTATCAGACCATTTCCTCCACCCGGCTTTTTGTGATAGAGCTGACGGGCAATCCACGGTCTGCATCGAGACCCGATGTAGTGATCCCTTGAAAACAGAGCTGTTTACAGAGATCCTAAACTGTAAGTTCAGATAGACATCGGTAAATATATGATTACCAGCATACTTTGAGAAAGTTTTCTCTATCTACATTTATAGAGTTCTGACTCCATCTGCAGAATTTATGTTTTAACTCCTTGCTGTAAGAAAATATTTATTTTTTATTTTACCTACATACAATATTGGATATCCTTTGTTTACAACTCATACAAGAAAAGGAATCTCCTTTAACAATAACACTGCTCTTTCATGGATACTATATATTGCAGCAATAATCTGTTTAGCCTCTTGCAAACTAACTTTGCTGTTCTTTTACCTAATGGTTTGGCTTTTATAACACTTATTAACGCTAATAATGCTTGTTTTTTAAACTGCTTGGTTTTTATTTAAACTGCTTGGCTTTTATAACACTTATTAATAATGTATCCAATTAGCTTTTTCAATATATGAGTATGTTTTGTGCACATGTGTGCCCTATTCTGTTCACAAACTAACTGTGTATACTAACTCACTGGTATACTAACCAATAATTTCCATTTATATGTTTCCTAATCGAATCCTTTTAAAAGAAAAATTATTTTAATTAGTTTCTTTTCTGGTATGTTATAAAATAAATCTTATATTTTTTGGTGCATTAAATAAATATTATCTGTAATTATCCACGTAGCCTCAATAAAGAGATCCGCCCATTTTTGATTTAGCTGTAGTGTAAAATCCTTTACCTCTAGCGCAGAAAGACTTGACTTTTTTCTATACACCTTGTTAATATTATCTTGGGGATTTTATTAATCTTTCTGTTTTCTTTTTGTGGCGCATCTACCATTTTTCAGCGCTTTTCTCATTTTTTCTTAAAACTATTTCTACTCTTGCCAAACGCTTTTATTTTATTTCCCTCCCTCTCTAGTAACTCTGTGGATTTCCACATCTTGGGTATTATATCCCATACATCACTAGCTCATGAAAGAAAACATAATTTATGTAAGAACTTACCTGATAAATTAATTTCTTTCATAGTGGCAAGAGTCCATGAGACCCACCCTATTTTTTGGTGGTTATGATTTTTTTGTATAAAAGCACATTATTTTTTCCAGTTCCTCTTTTTGTATGCTTTTTTTACCTCACTACTTGGCTATACGTTAAACTAAGGTATGAGTGTGGTGGGAGGTGTATTTATAGGCATTTTGAGGTTTGGGAAACTTTGCCCCTTCCTGGTACGAATGTATATCCCATAAGTCACTAGCTCATGGACTCTTGCCACTATGAAAGAAATTAATTTATCAGGTAATTTCTTACATAAATTATGTTTTTCTACATTCCTGAGGTCCCCGAATAGTTGTGCCAATGTGGCTCCACTGTCTCTTCGAATTTGTGCTGCTCTCTTAATTAGTGTCCCTCTAGCATATACCTTCATGGAGGCCCAAAGGGTTTCTTCTGAAACTGTGCTATTGTCATTTAGGTCAAAGAACTCCTGTAAGTCTGCAGCTGTTTGTGCAGTCCAAGGATCAGCTATTAGGTAGTCCTAGATTAGCCATGAGCGAGCCACATTATCTGGAGTAGTGGGGGATAACCATATCATGATCGGACCAGGGGCAAGTGGCTATTTTTGCGGATCAGCAGTGTTAACTTAATAGTATACCTCGTAGAAATGGGAGAATTTATATGAATATAAGTTAGAGCTATTGCTTATAGTTAGATCGGACCTTGGGTGCATATTTATGTTTGGACAAGTATTCTGTATCAAGTAAAGACAATACCAAAAAGAAAAAAAACAGAAATAAAAAAATAAAATAATTACTTAACAACTAACTATAGGCTGAAATAAATAGAGGAAATCGATGGGATCTCTCTATGGAGTTTCAGCTATCAACCTGTAAACATCAGAGCAACAATTCAAGCAACATCATATAACAACAAACATTATTGGGGGGTCGGAGGATATGTATCTCCTGCCCGCTGCTGGTGTCAATTCAAGGATACGTAATGAGGTTTTCTGTAAGTAGCCTCAATTAATAGGGTAGGGAGTAATGTAAGTTCTGAAAGTCCAGAAAGGATAAGTTCTTATGCCAGTTGGCGTGGCATGCCTGTTGGTCTCCTAGCAGAGTGAGGTGCTCTGTGAGGAAGGGATTGCCATTCTGGAGTGTTGACTCTTAGGGCAGTTGTCCAAGAAAACAAGGCAGCAGGTTCATCCGGTTCATCTGGGTGTAGCTTCCATTTTTGTAGTAATTTCTTAACTTATTGTGGGGTTGAGGCTGTGTATTGTTGACTATCCTTGGTAATAAGGAGTTTCAATAGGAAACCCTAATAATATCTAATGTTGTGTGCTCTGAGGATTTTGGTATAATTAGCATATGTCCTTCTCAATAATAAAGTATGGGTTGAGAGGTCTGGAAAGATCTGTACCTGTTCAAACTTTTCAGGGAGTGTTTTGTTTTTCATATTTACATTTATTAGCTTATTTTTGAAGGAGAAGTAATGGAGACGGAGTACAACATTTCTCGGTTTATCCGCTGTTATTGCCCGAGGTCGAACCCCTCTGTGAGCTCTGTCAATCATTAGGTCCGAGTCAGTGGCCTCCGGCACCATCTTCCTAAAGAGTTCTTTCAAATATGTTTCCAGGTCCGGTGGGAGGATTGTTTCGGGAATTCCCCTGACTCATAAGTTTTTTCTCCTTGACTTATCCTCTAGATCTGCAAGCTTCACCTCAAGGGAGGATATTTGTGAGGACAAATTCTCGGAGTAGGCTAGAAGATTTGTATGATCAATGATGAGGTCCTATGGAGGCAATGTCACGTTTAAGCTTTGCAGATGACTTTTCAAATTTCTTTGATAAAGAGTCATGATGGTCAGCTAATAACATTTTGATTGTACCTAGCATGGATGACAAGTCCTCAGATATTACCCCTTTGTTACTACGGAAAATGTTAGGGAGGCTTTTAGATTGTTCTCAAGGGGAATATTTGAGTGTGAGAGTTCATCTTCTGAGCCATCTGGCTGCGTAGATGGATTTAAGTAGAAGTGATCCATGACTTTTTTTTCTGGTTGTGGGGTAGCTTTTATTTTCTTCTTTGACTGTGCGCCATTGGAATTGCTTGGAGGTACCATCCTCTCTATGTTTAATCTTTGCGGGAGATAATTGCTGCTCTGCTTCTATATGATATGCTGCTTCTTAGTATTGGTATAGGGTACCCATAAATTTGTAGGAGTAGTCATTAGTTGTTAAGGCAATGCACCTGGGTTAATTTCATATTTGTGGCTCTGTAGGTCAGTAGCATATAGAGGCTGATCAAGCAACTTTCCATTAGGACTACCATGTTAGAGACATGTAGGAATTACATCTCTATGTTTTGTATCTTCTTGGTAGGAATGTAAGGTGTCAGAACTAATGAGCTGAGAAATTCTCCTATTCTCAAATCAGATCCCTGTAGGATGCCAATGGAATTATCTAGTAACTCTGCAATCTGAGGGTCTTCAGTTGTCCCTTATCTGGTTTATGAGTTGGAATTATTGGGGTCCAGTAGGTTAGTGGTATGGGTGAACACTCCACTCCAAGGGAAGGTTGTCTACTATTGACAAAGTCGGAGAAGGGATCAGATGATATGACCCACCTGTGGCATGCAGGTGGGAAATGGGGGAGAGAGAGTGCTGTTAAGTGTGACTATGGTAATCCAGTGTGTACAGGACCTGTGATATAATGCGTGTCTAGGTTATTATGGCTGGTGGATTCAGGTATCCCCGTAGAAGTCTGATTTACCCTTCCCTCTTTCCTTCAGGGCCCTGGGACTGCCAGGTTAGTAAAGGGGCTACTGGCACTAAGAAATATCCTGCGTGGTTAGCTTTGAGACCCATGCTAGGCCACAACCGCGGCTCGGCCGCTCTATCCTGGCTGGTGTTCAGTTAGTCCATTAAATGTATGTAAAAAATCCAAATTAAGGAAAAAACAGTGGGGGAGAGTGACCTATGGCGCGGTGTGCTAACACCAATGAATTGCTTAGAAACTGTGTTAAAATAAGCAGCTCGCGTATGCACAGTGCTCTTAGAGACAGTCCTGAGCACTGATTTAGGAGAAGTGAGGTACCGTCTGTTTCCTTGTCAGACCAGTACCTCGTTTTAACTGTCACACCGCAATAAATATGTATGTGTATACAGATCACAAGAGATCACAAACGTGTGCAGAGCTGTAAGGTTAGAGCAAACTTGTACCTTCAATCCTGCTGACACCCACCGGGAATCGTCCTCTGTTTGCCAATTGCTACAGTGTGGTCTGTGTCTCCTCGGTAAGTCTGTATTGTGCAGCTCCCAAAACAACTTCCTCTGTCAGTGCGGTGCATGACTCCTCCTCTCCAAACGTCCCTGACAATGAGCAGGCTAAGCGGTCAGAGTATTGCGCTCACCTCCCACCTGTGCTTTCTCAAGGAGGCCAATAGGAACAAAGTGAAAGAATGCGAGGAGCACAGGTGCAAATGAGCAACAAAAAAGGGTTTATTGAACAAACTAATAATGTTACAGCGCAAATGAGTGAAAATAACACACAGTGGGGAGTCAGTGACAAACCAAAGCCAACAGTGTGAGGGGGGGATAAAAACGTCCTCCCCAGGGTTAATACATGACAAAGTAAATCTACTGTTAGAAGCAGACTGCAAAAATAGACAGGTATACGCGTTTCAGCAGATTGCCTTACTCATTACCTGGTTAAAAATGTCTGTATGTGCTCTTTAAAAAGACTAGCAGTCAGCTTCCCATTGGTTGCAATGGACCCACCCCTTATTGCAAAAAAACAATCAAAAAGTACTATTTAGTACACAGAAAATTTAAATGATAATACAGTGTTTACTTTGAAACTCCTAATGTGATTATAGCATTCAAATTAACTAACCTCCACTGCTTAGATTATAGGAGACACAGATTTATCTGAATTTATCAACTACCTATATATAAATATACATATACAGTGTAATGAGGTAATGTATTGAATTCAGTTTAAAGGTTTACAATCTTGCTATGTCTTGTGTTTCATGGATAGTGCTCAGTTCACCAGTTCTCTCCCGCTCTAAATAGAACTTCTGCTTCCATGTATTCTGAAATATAACATGAAAAAATATATATATATAAGACATGCTATAAATGACATTAAAAAGTATAGATACCTAAATAGCAAGATAAACAATGCAATGAATGCACAGATTAAGAACAACAACAACAAATTGAAACCTGCATGAAAATAAATTCAGGGACTTCATGCAGAGACCATTGATTACAACTACAAGCTGAACAAAACAAAAACAAAGGCCCAAAAAAAATAAAAAATAATAATATATATAAATAAAGGATTATGTTCCTGCGACAATATGCAATAGTTATAATGTCGGTAGTGCCTAATGTGCAGTATGACCACTGTGTATGGACCTATCTGTTATTTGCAGAGCTGTCTTCCTTACTGCATTACTAGATATCAGGTATTAATTTTACTATCTGTCCGTATGCTGGCTCATATTAAGACAGTAGGTGCCATATTTTAACAGGATAATACTGCGTCTACCACTTGAAGGCTTTATACTGCCCAACCAATGGGTTCGCTTTAGTGAACATGTAGGATAATGGATAATAATGGGGAACAGAGGGAGCTGTGAACTATTCTGTTTTATATCCTATTCCTTCCATGAGCAAGTGGAACCACATACTCAGTTCCAGACAAGGAGGAGGAGAGGGACAGGACCTGGGGCTAGAGGAGAATTAAGTTCACAAAAAGTAAAAGTATATGATTCACCAAAAATTTATTAAATCATATTCAGAGTTAAGGCCCTCAGGGACCCTTGTCCTCAATTTGAAGATCCAAAACACTTCTCTCTCCCCTAGCCTTCGGTTCCTGTCCTGTCCTCCTTTGAGTGGGGGAACCTTTTCTATGATGGTCCAAGAGAAGGTAGAAGTGTCTTTGGAGTGTGTACATAAAAAGTGTTGTACCAAAGGGGTGGACAGTACTCCAGCCCTAATATCTGCCAGGTGTTCTTTTATACGGACCCTGGCCTCCCTGGTCGTGAGACCCACATATTGAAGGGAACAATTTCTACAACTGATGACATATACCACATAGGTAGATCTACAGTTGAGACATGAGTCTATCTCAAATACCTGGCCAGTTGTCAATGAATTGAACTGATTTCCTGTCGTCACCTTCTCGCATGCCACACAAGTGCGATGATGGCAGGGAAAGGTGCCCTTACAGCTCAACCATGATGATACATTCTGGCTTGATTTCCTCAACCTGGTAGGTGCTATTATGTTACCTATAGTTTTGTTTTTCTTATAGGATACTCTCAGACCTTTCTCTACTACCTCCTTCAATTTGTCATCAGCAGACAACATGCTAAAATTTCTTTTCAGAATATGACAAATGTCATCATATTGTTTGGAGTATTCCGTAAGAAAAGTAATCTTGTCATCTACCTTGTTTTGTGGGTTCAGTCTCCCTCTTGGAGTTCTAGAGGGTCCAAGGAGTCTGTCCCAGGGTATACCTTCAACAACATTCCTGGCTCTGGAGATAACTGTACTCCCATAACCTCTCTCCCTAAACCTTCTCTCTAGATCATCCGCCTGTTTACTGTAAACTGCTGCATCACTGCAGTTTCTCTTTAGGCGGATGAACTGCCCTTTTGCGACCCCCCTAAATACTCCTTGCGGGTGGCAACTCTTTGCATGCAAAAGGGAGTTGCCCGAGATCAGCTTTCGATAGGTTTCTGAGGCTATAGTCTGCCCTGGCTTACCTGTCAATGTTACATCAAGAAAGTTAATACTCCTACTCTGCACTTTGTGGGTAAAGTGGATTCCCATGCTTCATCATCTAGACTTTCCAAAAAGACATGTAGGTCTGGTCTATTGCCCCTCCATATAAACAGGAGGTCATCTATAAACCGGCCATACCAAATGATACATTCTTTGTGGGGATTACTGTCTCCAAAGACGTGGGACAGCTCCCACCAACCCATGAACAGGTTGGCATAGGAGGGGGCAAACTTCGCCTCCATAGCTGTCCCACGTCTCTGGAGAAAGAAATCCCCCTCAAATTCAAAATAATTGTGGCTCAGTAGGAAATGAGTGACCTCTACCACATAGTCCACAAAGGAAGAGTCTGACCCATAGTGTTTTTCCATAAAGAAGCGAATGGCCTCCAATCCCCTCTCGTGCGGGATGGATGTATAAAGTGACCTAACGTCAGCAGTTACCCATACAAAATCTTCACCCCACTCCACACGCGAGAGGAGATTGAGAACATGCTTGGTATCCGAAAGAAAGCTCCACAAGGAGCTCACCATTGGCTGGAGTACCTGATCAAGCCACTCTGACAGGTGCTCCAAGAGAGAGCCGATACCACTAACAATAGGCCTCCCCTGCACATTTTCCACAGACTTGTGGACCTTAGGTAGATGATTAAAGGTTGGTGTTGCTGGATTAGACACAATCAGATAATTATTATTATCATCTATAATACCCATTTCTACTCCATTATCTACAAGGGAGGCCAACTGCCACCGGTACAGCCTAGTAGGGTCACCTGCCAGAGTGGCATAATCATCTGGATTGCCCAGTTGTCTGTATGCCTCTTCTTAACTCTGAATATGATTTAATAAAATTTTGGTGAATCATATACTTTTACTTTTTGTGAACTTAATTCTCCTCTAGCCCCAGGTCCTGTCCCTCTCCTCCTCCTTGTCTGGAACTGAGTATGTGGTTCCACTTGCTCATGGAAGGAATAGGATATAAAACAGAATAGTTCACCGCTCCCTCTGTTCCCCATTATTATCCATTATCCTATTTGTTGTTGTTGTTCTTAATCTGTGCATTCATTGCATTGTTTATCTTGCTATTTAGGTATCTATACTTTTTAATGTCATTTATAGCATGTCTTATATATATATATATATATATTTTCATGTTATATTTCAGAATACATGGAAGCAGAAGTTCTATTTAGAGCGGGAGAGAACTGGTGAACTGAGCACTATCCATGAAACACAAGACATAGCAAGATTGTAAACCTTTAAACTGAATTCAATACATTACCTCATTACACTATATATGTATATTTATACATAGGTAGTTGATAAATTCAGATAAATCTGTGTCTCCTATAATCTAAGCAGTGGAGGTTAGTTAATTTGAATGCTATAATCACATTAGGAGTTTCAAAGTAAACACTGTATTATCATTTAAATTTTCTGTGTACTAAATAGTACTTTTTGATTGTTTTTTTGCAATAAGGGGTGGGTCCATTGCAACCAATGGGAAGCTGACTGCTAGTCTTTTTAAAGAGCACATACAGACATTTTTAACCAGGTAATGAGTAAGGCAATCTGCTGAAACGCGTATACCTGTCTATTTTTGCAGTCTGCTTCTAACAGTAGATTTACTTTGTCATGTATTAACCCTGGGGAGGACGTTTTTATCCCCCCCCCTCACACTGTTCGCTTTGGTTTGTCACTGACTCACCACTGTGTGTTATTTTCACTCATTTGCGCTGTAACATTATTAGTTTGTTCAATAAACCCTTTTTTGTTGCAACTCATTTGCACCTGTGCTCCTCGCATTCTTTCATTCAGTTAGTCCAGCCTCTCCCATAATTTTCAGAAAGCCGTACAATAGCTAAGACCCACACTAGTTGCACTAGCCTCCAGAGTAGCGTAGGCAGGGTATAGTTGGAAGAAGGGTGTGATCGATGGTCCTTCTCAGTATACTGTTCAGAGCCAAGGCCTACTCTAGGTGCGCTAGCCTCCGGAGCGGAGCCCCGAACCTCCGGAGCAGCATGGGTAGTGTGTAGGTAGGAGATGGGGTGGAAGCGGTGATCTGTCCTTGTAGTCTGTTCAGAGTTCCGTGATAGGCCGCAGCCGCGGTTTAGAAGTGATATGGTATCAAAGGATCCGTGAAACCAGCCGTGATCCAAAACCAGAAACTAGTATAGATGGCTAGATGACCAGAATATAGTGTTCTGAGGTGATTTGAACCCATAAATAAAAAGAGAGAAGTGCTCAACCTGGGAACAAACAATAGCATAATAGCTTGTTCTATGGTTAGTTACCACCTAAGTAGCACCCTCTTTTTGCTCAACATGGGCCTTTCACAGAGAACTTTCCTGAAGCATATCAGTCTGATCCTGACTTCACAGTACAGTCCAGCCCCAAAATATCAGGCAATCCCTCTCTGAACGAGAGAAACAGCAAAACCCCAGAAGTACGTTTCGGCCTATTGTGGGCCTCGTCAGTAAGGTGCAGCCATATCCCTCTAGGCACTCTGAGCAATGGGTCCACGTCTGGATTCCCGCATCACACTTAGGGAGACTTCCCTAAATGTCATAATTTACATAAATAAAAAGAGAGAAGCGCTCAACCTGGGAAAGAACAATAGCATAATAGCTTGTTCTATGGCTAGTTGCCACCCAAGAAGCAGCCTCTTTTTGCTCAACATGTGCCTTTCACAGAGAAGAAATTTCCGGAAGCATATCAGTCTGATCCTGACTTCAAAGTACAGTCCAGCCCCGAAATACCAGGCAATCCCTCTCTGAACAAGAGAAACAGCAAAACCCCAGATGTACATTTCAGCCTATTGTGGGCCTCTTCAGTGAGGTGCAGCCATATCCCTATAGGCACACCGAGCAACGGGTCCACGTCTGGATTCCCGCATCACACTTAGGGAGACTTCCCTAAATGTCATAATTTGCATAAATAAAAAGAGAGAAGCTCTCAACCTGGGAATGAACAATAGCATAATATCTTGTTCTATGGCTAGTTACCACCCAAGAAGCAGCCTCTTTTTGCTCAACATGTGCCTTTCACAGAGACAAACTTTCCTGAAGCATATCAGTCTGATCCTGACTTCACAGTACAGTCCAGCCCCGAAATACCAGGCAATCCCTCTCTGAACAAGAGAAACAGCAAAACCCCAGACGTACATTGATTTCAACTCAAAATTCGAAAATTTCAGTGGAAAGTCACGGAGCTCCCAAAAACTGCAACTGCTTAGCTCGGCGGTTAACTCCGCCCCATATAATAAAGCTTTTAACGTGTATTCCTTTTAGAATTACTTTTCTTTACTAAGATATGGAGAGTCCTCAACGTCATTCAATTACTAGTGGGAATATCACTCCTGGCTAGCAGGAGGAGGCAAAGAGCACCACAGCAAAGCTGTTAAGTGTCACTCCCCTACCCATAATCCCCAGCCATTCTCTTTGCCTCTGTCAATGGAGAAGGTGAAGTTTGGAGTCTGAAGAAATTAATTCCTTTTTCGGGGACTTTTCCCTGCAAGCAAGGATTTGGGTTTAGCTGAGTCCATGTCAATCTCTTCAGTAGAGTAGTGGTGGCTTTTAAGCAGTTAGGAAGTTGTCAGGTAGTTCTTGTATTGTTTCCTAACACATTGCTGCCCATGGTACAGAAATCCAGAGTTGGTTACTCTCACCTAGATTACGAGTGTTGCGCTAAACAGGGTGCAAAACTAACAGCAAAAAAGTTGCGTTATTTCACCCTCCATAGCGCTGTCATTACGAGTTACTGAAAAGCCTCCTTGTTCGTGCCATATGGTGGCGTTAAAGGGACACTGAACCCCAATTTTTTTCTTTCTTGATTTAGATAGAGCATGCAATTTTAAGAAACTTTCTAATTTACTCCTATTTTCAATTTTTCTTTGTTCTCTTGCCATCTTTAGTTGAAAAAGAAGGCATCTAAGCTTTTTTTTGTTCAGAACTCTGGAACGCACTTTTTTATTGGTGGATGAATTTATCTACCAATCAGCAAGAACAACCCAGGTTGTTCACCAAAAATGGGCCGGCATCTAAACTTACATTCTTGCATTTCAAATAAAGATACCAAGAAAATTAAGAAAATTTAATAATAGGAGTAAATTAGAAAGTTGCTTAAAATGTCATGCTCTATCTGAATCACGAAAGAAAATTTTTAGGGTTCAGTGTCCCTTTAAGCTCCATACTGCACAAAATCCAAGGGCTGCTGGGACATGCTCATGCACGCTTTCCCCCATAGACATCAATGGGGAGAGAGTGTTAGAAATAAAACTAACACCTGAAGTGCGAAATGAAAAATCTCTTTAACACAACCCCTTTTATGTCTATGGGGAAAAAAGTTACATTTAAACATCCTAACATAAACCCCAAGTCTAAACACCCCTAATCTGCCGTCCCTGACATCGCCACCACTAAACAAAGTTATTAACCCCTAATCTGCCACTCCCGACATCGCCGCCACTAATAAAAGTTATTAACCCCTAATCCGCCGCTCCCTGACATCACCGCCACTATAATAAAGCTATTAACCCCTATTCCGCCGCTCGCTGACATCCCCGCCACTATAATAAAGTTATTAACCACTATTCCGCCGCTCCCCGGCATCGCCGACACTATAATAAGGTTATTAACCCCTAAACCTCCAACCTCCTACATCTCTGCAACTAAATAAATCTATTAACCCCTAAACCTCCGGCCTCCCACATCTCTGCCACTAAATAAACCTATTAACCCCTAAACATCCTATTAGCACCCCACATCACAAAACACTAAATTAAACTATTTACTCCTAAATCTAACACCCCCATAACTTTAAATTAAAATTACAATTTAACTATATTTAAATAAATAAAAACCTACCTGTGAAATAAATAAAAAAAACTAATATTAAACTATAAATTAACCTAACTATTCTAATAAAATAAAAAAATACTACCAATTAAAAAATCTAAATTACAAATTTTAAAAAAACTAACACTTCGAAAAAAAAATAAAAAATCTAAAATTACAAAAAAATAAAAAAAACACTAGTGCCTAGATTTAGAGTTTTGTCGGTAAAAACCTGCGGCTCTAACGCTCCTTTTTTCCCCAGCGCACCCTTAAGACAACGCTGGTATTACGAGTTTTCTGAATGGCTGCGTTAGCCTCAGAAAAGTGAGCGTTGAGCAAAATTTAGCTCCACTTAAACCCTCAATACCAGCGTTGCTTACGGTAGCGGTAAGCTGGAAAAACGTGCTCAGGCACGATATACCCATAGGAAACAATGGGGCTGAGCTGGCTGTAAAAAAACCTAACACCTGCAAAAAAGCAGCGTTCAGCTCCTAACGCAGCCCCATTGTTTCCTATGGGGAAACACTTTCTAAGTCTACACCTAACACCCTAACATGAACCCCGAGTCTAAACACCCCAAACCTTACACTTATTAACCCCTAATCTGCCGCCCCCTCTATCGCTGACACCTGCATTTTATTATTAACCCCTAATCTGCAGTTCCGGACACCACCGCCACCTACATTATATTTATGAACTCCTAATCTGCTGTCCCTAACATCGCCGACACCTACATTATATTTATTAACCCCTAATCTGCCCCCCCCATGTCGCCGCCACCTACCTACACTTATTAACCCCTAATCTGCCGACCGGACATCGCCGCCACTATAATAAATGTATTAACCCCTAAACCGCCACACTCCCGCCTCGCAAACACTATAATAAATTGTATTAACCCCTAATCTGCCCTCCCTAACATCGCCGACACCTACCTACAATTATTAACCCCTAATTTCCCGCCCCCAACGTCGCCGCTACTATAATAAAGTTATTAACCCCTAAACCTAAGTCTAACCCTAACCCTAACACCCCCCTAAATTAAATATAATTTAAATAAAACAAACTAAAATTACTATCATTAACCCCTTAACGACCAAGGACGTACGCCACACGTCCTCTAAAAAAATACACTTAATGACCGAGGACGTGTGGCGTACGTCCTTGGTCTGGAAAGCAGCTGGAAGCGATCCTGCTCGCTTCCAGCTGCTTTCCGGTTATTGCAGTGATGCCTCAACATCGAGGCATCCTGCAATAACCCCCCTTGGCCATCCGATGCAGAGAGAGCCACTCTGTGGCCCTCTCTGTACCGGACATCGATGGCCGGTTTCGTTGGTGGGTGGGAGCCAGTCTGGGAGGCGGGTGGGCGGCCATCGATGGGCCGTATGATGTGGCGGGGGGCGGGATCGTGGGCGGGAACGCCGGGTGCGCGCGCGCGCGCGCGCGCGGGGGTAGGAAGCGGGTGGGAACCGCTACACTACAGAACATGTATGGGGGAAAAGTGGCAGTGATTGCCAAATATATATATATATCGATCTAAGAGATCTGGGAGGGGTGGTGGGTTGGTCTTTTGGGGGGGGCAAGCTACACTACAGAAAATTATTTTAAAAAAATAATAAAACAAGGTTTTACTATAAACTGGGTACTGGCAGACAGCTGCCAGTACCAAAGATGGCTACTAATAAGTTAGAGGGGGATGGGTAAAGAGCTGTTTGGGGGGTATCAGTGAGGTTGGGGGCTAAGGGGGGATCCTCCAGAGCAGCATATGTAAATATGCATTTTTTTTTATTTATGTTTTATCAAGGATAGCTTTTTTTTTTAGTACTGGCAGACTTTCTGCCAGTACTTAACATGGCGGGGACAATTGTGGGGTGGGGGAGGGAAGAGAGCTGTTTGGGAGGGATCAGGGGGTGTAATGTGTCAGGTGGGAGGCTGATCTCTACAGTAAAGCTAAAATTAACCCTGCAAGCTCCCTACATGCTACCTAATTAACCCCTTCACTGCTAGCCATAATACACGTGTGATGCGCAGCGGCATTTAGCGGCCTTCTAATTACCAAAAAGCAACGCCAAAGCCATATATGTCTGCTATTTCTCAACAAAGGGGATCCCAGAGAAGCATTTACAACCATTTGTGCCATAATTGCACAAGCTGTTTGTAAATGATTTCAGTGAGAAACCTAAAATTGTGAAAAATTTTACTTTTTTTTTTATTTAATCGCATTTGGCGTTGAAATGGTGGCATGAAATATACCAAAATGGGCCTAGATCAATACTTAGGGTTGTCTACTACACTACAATAAAGCTAAAATTAACCCTACAAGCTCCCTACATGCTCCCTAATTAACCCCTTCATTGCTGGGCATAATACACGTGTGGTGCGCAGTGGCATTTAGCGGCCTTCTAATTACCAAAAAGCAACACCAAATCCATATATGTCTGCTATTTATGAAAAAAGGGGATTGCAGAGAAGCATTTACAACCATTTGTGCCATAATTGCACAAGCTGTTTGTAAATAAATTCAGTGAGAAACCTAAAGTTTGTAACAAAATGTGTGAAAAAGTGAACAATTTTTTTTATTTGATCGCATTTGGCGGTGAAATGGTGGCATGAAATATACCAAAATGGGCCTAGATCAATACTTTGGGATGTCTTCTAAAAAAAAATATATACATGTCAAGGGATATTCAGGGATTCCTGGAAGATATCAGTGTTCCAATGTAACTAGCGCTAAGTTTGAAAAAAAGTGGTTTGGAAATAGCAAAGTGCTTCTTGTATTTATTGCCCTATAACTTGCAAAAAAAAAGCAAAGAACATGTAAACATTGGGTATTTCTAAACTCAGGACAAAATTTGGAAACTATTTAGCATGAGTGTTTTTTGGTGGTTGCAGATGTGTAACAGATTTTGGGGGTCAAAGTTAGAAAAAGTGTGTTTTTTTCCATTTTTTCCTCATATTTTATATTTTTTTTATAGTAAATTATAAGATATGATGAAAATAATGGTATCTTTAGAAAGTCCATTTAATGGCGAGAAAAACGGTATATAATATGTGTGGGTACAGTAAATGAGTAAGAGGAAAATTACAGCTAAACACAAACACTGCAGAAATGTAAAAATAGCCTTGGTCCCAAACGGACAGAAAATGGAAAAGTGCTCTGGTCACTAAGGGGTTAAATAAATTAATCCTATTTAAAACTAAATACTTACCTATAAAATAAACCCTAATATAGCTACTATATAACTAATAATTACATTGTAGCTATTTTAGGATTTATATTTATTTTACAGGCAACTTTGTATTTATTTTAAATAGGTAGAATAGCTATTAAATAGTTAATAACTATTTAATAGCTACCTAGTTAAAATAAGTACAAAATTACCTGTAAAATAAATCCTAACCTAAGTTACAAATACACCTAACACTACACTATAAATAAATTAATTAAACAAATTAACTACAATTATCTAAACTAAAATATAATTAAATAAACTAAACTATAATACAAAAAAACAAACACTAAATTACAAAAAATAAAAAAATTACAAGAATTTTAATCTAATTACACCTAATCTATGCCCCCTACTAAAATAAAAAAGCCCCCCAAAATAATAACATTCCCTACCCTAAACTAAATTGCAAAGTAATCAGCTCTTTTACCAGCCCTTAAAAGGGCTTTTTGCGGGGCATTGCCCCAAAGTAATCAGCTCTTTTACAATCCCCCCCCCAACATTACAACCCACAACAACCCTCGAATTCCGATTGGCTGATAGGAATCAATAATCAGAATTAAGGTAGGAAAAATCCAATTGGTTGATTTAATCAGCCAATTGGATTGAACTTCAATCTGATTGGCTGATTGGATGAGCCAATAGAATGCGAGGTCAATTTTTAACGCCCGCTGGTATTACGAGTCTTTTTTGGCCAGACTTGAACATACCGCAAATCCACTTGCGTCAATTGCGTATCCTATATTTTCAATGGGATTTTCCTAACGCTGGTATTACAAGTCTGACCAAAAGTGAGCGGTACACCCTCTCCTGTCAAGACTGGTACCACATTTAAAAGTCAGTAGTTAAGAGTTTTATGGGCTAACGCCGTAACATAAAACTCTTAAATAAAGTGCTAAAAAGTACACCCTTAAACTACCTATTAACCCCTAAACCGAGCCCCCCCACACATCGCAAACACTATAATAAATTTTTTGACCCCTAATCTGCCGAACCGGAAATCTCCGCCACTATAATAAATATATTAACCCCTAAACCGCCGTACTCCTGCATCGCAAAGACTAGTTCAATATTATTAACCCCTAATCTGGCGTCCCTAACATCGACCGCCACCTACCTACATTTATTAACCCCTAATCTGCCGCCCCCAACGTCGCTGCAACTATATTAAATGTATTAACCCCTAAATCTAACTCTAACCCTAACACCCCCCTAACTTAAATATAATCTAAATACATCTAAATAAAATTACTACAATTAACTAAATTATTCCTATTTAAAACTAAATACTTACCTATAAAATAAACCCTAAGCTAGCTACAATATAACTAATAGTTACATTGTAGCTATCTCAGGGTTTATTTTCATTTTACAGGCAAGTTTGTATTTATTTTAACTAGGTAGAATAGTTATTAAATAGTTATTAACTATTTAATAGCTACCTAGTTAAAATAAATTCAAATTTACCTGTAAAATAAAACCTAACCTAAGTTACAATTACACCTAACACTACACTATAATTAAATAAATTCCCTACATTAAATTATATTAATTACAATTAAATAAAATAAACTAAAGTACAAAAAAACAAACACTAAATTACAGAAAATAATAAAATAATTACAAGTTTTTTAAACTAATTACACCTAATCTAATCCCCCTAATAAAATAAAAAAGACCCCCAAAATAATAAAAAATCCCTACCCTATACTAAATTACAAATAGCACTTAAAAGGGCTTTTTGCAGGGCATACCCCAAAGTAATCAGCTCTTTTACCTGTAAAAAAAAGTACAATGCCCCCCAACATTAAAACCCACCACCCACACACCCAACCCTACTCTAAAACCTACCCAATCCCCCCTTAATAAAACCTAACACTAACTTCTTGAAGATCACCCTACCTTGAGACGTCTTCGCCCAACTGGGCAGAAGTGGTCCTCCAGACGGGCAGAAGTCTTCATCCAAGCCGGGAAGAAGAGGTCCTCCAGATGGGCAGAAGTCTTCATCCAGACGGCATCTTCTATCTTCATCCATCCGGAGCGGAGCGGGTCCATCTTCAAGACATCCGACGCAGAGCATCCTCTTCTGTCTTCATCCGACGACTAAATGATGGTACCTTTAAGTGACGTCATCCAAGATCGGAATTAAGGTAGAAAAAATCCTATTGGCTGATCCAATCAGCCAATTGGATTGAGCTTGCATTCTATTGGCTGTTCCAATCAGCCAGTAGAATGTGAGCTCAATGTGAAGGGAGTATCACCTATTGAATACAATGGTCATCCTAACGGGGATCTATTTCATAGGTTCTCTGTTATCGGTCGTAGAGATTCATCTCCTACCTCCCTTTTCAGATGGACGATATACTCTTATATACTATTACCTCTACTGATTCTCATTTCAGTACTGCTTTGGCTATATGTGGATGAGTGTCTTTTGGTAAGTATGTTTAATTTATTTAAGACACTTCCAGCTTTGTATATAAAGTTCTAAATATATGTTTATACTTATATTTGCCATGATTCAGGTTTATCAGTATATTTCCTTTTATGCAGACTGTCAGTTTCATATTTGGGAAATGCATTAAAAAAAAAAGAAAAAAACATTTTTACCTGAGTTTTTCAATTGATTCTTTTTTCTAAATTGCGGGCTGTATTAGGCTCGCGTGAGCGCAAAATGCTATATTTTTTTGCGTCATTCTTGGCGCGAGACTTTTTTGGCACGAGAATTACATTTGTTTATGCAAATTAGTAATTTCCAGGCATCTTAGTTGGCACTGAGTCTTTTCACGAGGTTGTGTCATCTATGACTCTCATGTTTGTTGTGGACGTTTTTGGCGCAAAACATATTTTCAGTTGTGGGCGTCATACTTGGCGCCTAACTGTCATTATTTAAGACTTCATTTCCTTTTGCTTCTGGTCCTTTTTTTCTATGTCAGAGGCCTATTCTGTTTGCATTTTTTCCCATTCCTGAGACTGTCATATAAGGAAATAGCTAAGTGCATTTGTTGTAAACTTATAGTAACTGTTCCTCCGGCTGTAGTTTGTAATGGTTGTCATGATAAACTTTTACATGCAGAGAATATTTCCATCAGTAGTGTTGCATTACCTGTTGCTGGTCCATCAACATCTAATGTTCAGGATATTCCTGTCAATTTGATAGAATTTATTTCTGATTCCATTCAGAAGGCTTTGTCTGCCATCCCGCCTTCTAATAAACGTAAAAGGTCTTTTAAAACTTCTCATACAGTTGATGAATTTTCAAATGACCGACAACATACTGATGTATCTATCTCTGATGAGGATCTGTATGATTCAGAGGATCCTGCCTCAGATATTGACACTGACAAATCTTCATATCTTTCTAAAAGTGTTGATTGCATTAGATATAGAGGAGTCTAGTCCTCTTGATACTAAAGCTAGTAAACGTTTAAATTCGGTTTATAAACCTCATGTTGTTATTCCAGAGGTTTTTCCAGTTCCCGATGCTATTTCAGATATGATTTCAAAGGAATGGAATAGACTGGGTACTTCTTTTACTCCTTCTTCAAGGTTTAAAAAAATGTATCCTTTGCCTACTGATAGATTGGAGTTTTGGGAGAAGATCCCCAAAGTTGATGGGGTCATCTCTACTCTTGCTAAGCGTACTACTATTCCTACGTAAGACAGTACTTCTTTTAAGGATCCTTTAGATAGGAAACTTGAATCCTTTCTAAGGAAGGCTTATTTATGTTCAGGTCATCTTTTTAGGCCTGCTATTTCTTTGGCTGATGTTGCAGCTGCTTCAACTTTTTGGTTGGAAACTTTAGCGCAACAAGTGTCAGACCATAATATGTATAGCATTGTTAAGTTAATTCAACATGCTAATAATTTTGTTTGTGATGCCATTTTTGATATCATCAGAATTGATGTTAGATATATGTCTTTAGCTATTTTCGCTAAAAGAGCTTTATGGCTTAAATCTTGGAATGCTGATATGACTTCTAAATCGACGTTGCTATCTCTTTCTTTCCAAGGTAATAAATTTTTGGTTCTCAGATGGATTCTATAACTTCAACTGTTACTGGGGGGAAGGGGGCTTTTTTACCTCAGGATAAAAAAATCTAAGGGTAAATTTAAAGCTTCTAACCATTTTCGTTCCTTTTCGACAGAATAAGGAACAGAAACCTAATCCTTCCCCTAAGGAATCTGTTTCCAATTGGAAGCCATCCTCAGTCTGGAATAAATCCAAGCCATTTAAGAGATCTAAACCAGCCCCCAAGTCCGCATGAAGGTGCGGCCCTCATTACAGCTCAGCTGGTAGGGGGCAGACTAAAATTTTTCAAGGATGTTTGGATAAATACAGTCCAAAATCATTGGATTCAGAACATTGTCTCTCAGGGGTACAGAATAGGTTTCAGAATAAGACCGCCTGTGAGAAGTTTCTTTCTCTCACGCATTCCAGTGAACCCTGAGAAAGCACAGGCTTTCCTGAAGTGTGTTTCAGACCTGGAGTCTTCTGGGGTAATCGTGTTGGTTCCTTTTCAGGAACAGGGTCTGGGATTTTATTCAAATCTGTTCATTGTCCCAAAGAAAGAAAATTCATTCAGACCAGTTCTGGATCTAAAAATCTTGAATTGTTATGTAGGAATACCAACATTCAAAATGGTGACTATAAGGACTATTCTGCCTTTTGTTCAGCAAGGGCATTATATGTCCACAATAGACTTACAGGATACATATCTTCATATTCCGATTCATCCAGATCACTATCAGTTCCTGAGATTTCTCTTTTCTAGACAAGCTCTTCCTTTTGGCCTAGCAACAGCTCCAAGGATCTTTTCAAAGGTTCTCGGTGCCCTTCTCTCTGTAATCAGAGAGCAGGGTATTGCAGTATTTCCTTTTCTTTCATGTAATTAGCAAGAGTCCATGAGCTAGTGACGTATGGGATATACATTCCTACCAGGAGGGGCAAAGTTTCCCAAACCTAAAAATGCCTATAAATACACCCCTCACCACACCCACAATTCAGTTTTACAAACTTTGCCTCCGATGGAGGTGGTGAAGTAAGTTTGTGCTAGATTCTACGTTGATATGCGCTCCGCAGCAAGTTGGAGCCCGGTTTTCCTCTCAGCGTGCAGTGAATGTCAGAGGGATGTGAGGAGAGTATTGCCTATTTGAATGCAGTGATCTCCTTCTACGGGGTCTATTTCATAGGTTCTCTGTTATCGGTCGTAGAGATTCATCTCTTACCTCCCTTTTCAGATCGACGATATACTCTTATATATACCATTACCTCTGCTGATTCTCGTTTCAGTACTGGTTTGGCTATCTGCTATATGTAGATGAGTGTCCTGGGGTAAGTAAGTCTTATTTTCTGTGACACTCCTAGCTATGGTTGGGCACTTTGTTTATAAAGTTCTAAATATATGTATTCAAACATTTATTTGCCTTGACTCAGAATGTTCAACTTTCCTTATTTTTCAGACAGTCAGTTTCATATTTGGGATTATGCATTTGAATTTAACATATTTTACCTTAAAATTTGACTTTTTCCCTGTGGGCTGTTAGGCTCGCGGGGGCTGAAAATGCTTCATTTTATTGCGTCATTTTTGGCGCGGACTTTTTTGGCGCAAAAATTCTATTTCCGTTTCCGGCGTCATACGTGTCGCCGGAAGTTGCGTCATTCTTTGACGTTATTTTGCGCCAGAAATGTCGGCGTTCCGGATGTGGCGTCATTTTTGGCGCCAAAAGCATTTAGGCGCCAAATAATGTGGGCGTCTTTTTTGGCGCTAAAAAATTTGGGCGTCATTTTTGTCTCCACATTATTTAAGTCTCATTATTTATTGCTTCTGGTTGCTAGAAGCTTGTTCACTGGCATTTTTTTCCCATTCCTGAAACTGTCATTTAAGGAATTTGATCAATTTTGCTTTATATGTTGTTTTTTTCTTTTACATATTGCAAGATGTTCCACGTTGCAACTGAGTCAGAAGTTACTACAGGAAAATCACTGCACAGTGCTGGAGCTACCAAGCTAAGTCTGCTATAAACTTTTGGTATCTGTTTCTCCAGCTGTTATTTGTATTGCATGTCATGTCAAACTTATTAATGCAGATAAAATTTCCTTTAGTACTGTTACATTGCCTGTTGCTGTTCCGTCAACATCTAATTTTCAGAGTGTTCCTGATAACATAAGAGATTTTATTTATTTTAAATCCATTAAGAAGGCTATGTCTGTTATTTCTCCTTCTAGTATACATAAAAGTCTTTTAAAACTTCTCTTTTTTTCAGATGAATTTTTAAATGAACATCATCATTTTGATGCTGATAAATCTTTGTATTTGTCCAAGATGGAATTTATTCGTTCTTTACTTAAAGAAGTGTTATTTGCATTAGAAATAGAGGATTCTGGTCCTCTTGATACTAAATGTAAACGTTTAAATAAGGTAGTTATTCCAGAAGTGTTTTATCTCCCTGATGCTATTTCTGAAGTAATTTCCAGGGAATGGAATAATTTGGGTAATTTATTTACTCCTTCTAGACGTTTAAGCAAATTATATCCTGTGCCATCTGACAGATTAGAGTTTTTTGGGACAAAAATCCCTAAGGTTATGGGGCTGTCTCTACTCCTGCTAATGTACTACTATTCCTATGGCAGATAGTACTTCATTTAAGGATCCTTTAGATAGGAAAATTGAATCCTTTCTAAGAAAAGCTTACTTATGTTCAGGTAATCTTCTTAGACCTGCTATATTTTTAGCGGATGTTGCTGCAGCTTCAACTTTTTGGTTAGAAGTTTTAGCGCAACAAGTAACAGATCATAATTTTATAGCATTATTATTATTCTATAACATGCTAATAATTTTATTGGTGATACCATCTTTTGATATCATTAGAGTTGATGTCAGGTATATGTCTCTAGCTATTTTAGCTAGAAAAGCTTTATAGATTAAACTTGGAATACTGACATGTCTTCTAAGTCAACTTTGCTTTCCCTTTCTTTCCAGGGTAAATAATCATTTCGTTCCTTTCCTCACACAAGGAACAAAAGCCTGATCCTTCATCCTCAGGAGCGGTATCAGTTTGGAAACTATTTCCAGTTTGGAATATATCCGAGCTTTATAGAAACCTATAGCCAGCTCCTAAGTACCTATGAAGGTGCGGCCCTTATTCCAGCTCAGCTGGTATGGGGCAGATTACGTTTTCTTCAAAGAAATTTGGATCAATTCCGTTCTTAATCTCTGGTTTCAGAAACATTGTTTCAGAAAGGTACAGAATTGGCTTCAAGTTAAGGCCTCCTGCTAAGAGATTCTTTTCTTTCCCGTGTCCCAGTTAACACAGCAAGGCTCAGCATTTCTGAAATGTGTTTCAGATCTAGAGTTGGCTGGAGTATTTATGCCAGTTCCAGTTCTGGAACAGGGGCTGGGGTTTTATTTTATCTCTTCATTGTACCAAAGAAGGTCAATTCCTTCAGACCAGTTCTGGATCTATCATTATTGAATCGTTATGTTAGGATACCAACATTCAAGATGGTTACTGTAGGACTATCCTGCCTTTTGTTTAGCAAGGGCATTATATGTCTACAATAGATTTACAGGATGTGTATCTGCATATTCCGATTCATCCAGATTACTTTTAGTGTCTGAGATTCTCTTTTTAGACAAGCATTACCAGTTTTGTGGCTCTACCGTTTGGCCTAGCCTCAGTTCCAAGAATTTTTTTCAAAGGTTCTCGGTGCCCTTCTTTCTGTATTCAGAGAATAGGGTTTTGGTATTTCCTTATTTGGACGATATCTTGGTACTTGCTCAGTCTTTTCATTTTCGTAGAATCTCATACGAATCGACTTGTGTTGTTTCTTCAAGTTCATGGTTGGAGGATCAATTTACCAATCAGTTCATTGATTCCTCAGACAAGGGTAACCTTTTTAGGTTTCTAGATAAATTCAGTGTCTATGACTCTGTCCTTGTCAGTCAAGAGAAGTTTAACATTGATATCAGCTTGTCAAAACCTTCAGTCACAATCATTCCCTTTGGTAGCCTTATGCATGGAAATGTTGGGTCTTAGGACTGCCGCATCAGATGCGATCTCCTTTGCTCGTTTTTACATGCGACCTCTTCAGCTCTGTATGCTGAACCAATGGTGCAGGGATTACTCAAAGATATCTCAATTAATATCTTTAAACCGATTTTATGACACTCTCTGACATGGTGGTCAGATCACCATCGTTTAGTTCAGGGGGCTTCTTTGTTCTTCCGACCTGGACTATAATCTCAACAGATGCTAGTTTTACAGGTTGGGGAGCTGTATGGGGGTATCTGACGGCACAAGGGGTTTGGGAATCTCAGGAGGTGAGATTTCCGATCAATATTTTGGAACTCCGTGCAATTTTCAGAGCTCTTCAGTCTTGGCCTCTTCCGAAGAGAGAGTTGTTCATTTGTTTTCAGATAAGACAATGTCACATCTGTGACATACATCAATCATCAAGGAGGGACTCACAGTCCTCTGGCTATGAAAGAAGTATCTCGAATTTTGGTTTGGGCGGAATCCAGCTCCTGTCTAAATCTCTGCGGTTTATATCCCAGGTATGGACAATTGGAAAGCGGATTATCTCAGTCGCCAAACGTTGCATCCGGGCGAATGGTCTCTTCACCCAGAGGTATTTCTTCAGATTGTTCAAATGTGGGAACTTCCAGAAATAGATCTGATGGCCTCTCATCTAAACAAGAAACTTCCCAGGTATCTGTCCAGATCCAGGGATCCTCAAGCGGAAGCAGTGGATGCATTGTCACTTCCTTGGAAGTATCATCCTGCCTATATCTTTCCGCCTCTAGTTCTTCTTCCAAGAGTAATCTCCAAGATTCTGAAGGAATGCTCGTTTGTTCTGCTGGTAGCTCCGGCATGGCCTCACAGGTTTTGGTATGAGGATCTTGTCCGGATGGCCTCTTGCCAACCGTGTACTCTTCCGTTAAGACCAGACCTTTTGTCTCAAGGTCCTTTTTTCCATCAGGATCTGAAATCCTTAAATTTAAAGGTATGGAGATTGAACGCTTGATTCTTGGTCAAAGAGGTTTCTCTGACTCTGTGATTAATACTATGTTACAGGCTCGTAAATCTGTATCCAGAGAGATATATTATAGAGTCTGGAAGACTTATATTTCTTGGTGTCTTTCTCATCATTTTTCTTGGCATTCTTTTAGAATACCGAGAATATTACAATTTCTTCAGGATGGTTTAGATAAGGGTTTGTCCGCAAGTTCCTTGAAAGGTCAAATCTCTGCTCTTTCTGTTCTTTTTCAACAGAAAGATTGCTATTCTTCCTGATATTCATTGTTTTGTACAAGCTTTGGTTCGTATAAAGCCTGTCTTTAAGTCAATTTCTCCTCCTTGGAGTTTGAATTTGGTTCTGGGGGCTCTTCAAGCTCCTCCATTTGAACCTATGCATTCATTGGATATTAAATTACTTTCTTGGAAAGTTTTGTTCCTTTTGGCCATCTCTTCTGCCAGAAGAGTTTCTGAATTATTTGCTCTTTCTTGTGAGTCTCCTTTTCTGATTTTTCATCAGGATAAGGCGGTGTTGCGAACTTCTTTTGAATTTTTACCTAAGTTGTGAATTCCAACAACATTAGTAGAGACATTGTGGTTCCTTCATTATGTCCTCATCCTAAGAATTCTAAGGAGAAATCGTTGCATTCTTTGGATGTTATTAGAGCTTTGAAATATTATGTTGAAGCTATTAAGTCTTTCCGAAAGACTTCTGGTTTATTTGTTATCTTTTCCGGTTTTAGAAAGGCCAGAAAACTTCTGTCATTTCTTTGGCATCTTGGTTGAAATCTTTATTTCATCTTGCCTATTTTGAGTCGGGTAAGACTCCGCCTCATAGGATTACAGCTCATTCTACTAGGTCAGTTTCTACTTCCTGGGCGTTTAGGAATGAAGCTTCGGTTGATCAGATTTGCAAAGTGGCAACTTGGTTCTCTTTGCATACCTTTACCAAATTCTACCATTTTGTTGTATTTTCTTCTTCTGAAGCAGTTTTTGGTAGAAAAGTACTTCAGGCAGCGGTTTCAGTTTGAATCTTCTGCTTATGTTTTTCATTAAACTTTATTTTGGGTGTGGATTATTTTCAGCAGGAATTGGCTGTCTTTATTTTATCCCTCCCTCTCTAGTGACTCTTGTGTGGAAAGATCCACATCTTGGGTAGTCATTATCCCATACGTCACTAGCTCATGGACTCTTGCTAATTACATGAAAGAAAACATAATTTATGTAAGAACTTACCTGATAAATTCATTTCTTTCATATTAGCAAGAGTCCATGAGGCCCGCCCTTTTTTGTGGTGGTTATGATTTTTTGTATAAAGCACAATTATTCCAATTCCTTATTTTATATGCTTTCGCACTTTTTTCTTATCACCCCACTTCTTGGCTATTCGTTAAACTGAATTGTGGGTGTGGTGAGGGGTGTATTTATAGGCATTTTTAGGTTTGGGAAACTTTGCCCCTCCTGGTAGGAATGTATATCCCATACGTCACTAGCTCATGGACTCTTGCTAATATGAAAGAAATGAATTTATCAGGTAAGTTCTTACATAAATTATGTTATTTGGACAATATCTTGGTACTTGCTCAGTCTTTACGTTCTGCAGAATCTCACATGAATCAACTAGTGTTGTTTCTTCAAAGGCATGGTTGGAGGATCAATTTACCAAAAAGTTCTTTGATTCCTCAGACAAGGGTAACCTTTTTAGGTTTCCAGATAGATTCAGTATCCATGATTTTGTCTCTAACAGACAAGAGACATTTGAAGTTGGTGGCAGGCTGTCGGAACCTTTGGTCTCAGTCATTCCATTCAGTAGCTATGTGCATGGAGGTTTTAGGTTTCATGACTGCAGCATCGGACGCAATCCCCTTTGCTCGTTTTCACATGAGACCTCTTCAGCTTTGTATGCTGAACCAATGGTGCAGGGATTATACAGGGATATCACAATTAATATCCTTAAATCCCAATGTTCGACTATCTCTGACTTGGTGGTTAGATCACCATCGTATAGTTCAAGGGGCCTCTTTTGTTCATCCAACCTGGACCATGATCACAACAGATGCGGGTCTTTCAGGTTGGGGAGCTGTCTGGGGATCTCTGACAGCACAAGGGGTTTGGAAATCTCAAGAGGCGAGATTACCAATCAATATTTTGGAACTTCGTGCAATTTTCAGGGCTCTTCAGATTTGGCCTCTCTTGAAGAGAGAACCGTTCATTTGTTTACAGACAGACAATATCACAACTGTGGCATATGTCAATCATCAGGGTGGGACTCACAGTCCCCAAGCTATGAAAAAAGTATCTTGGATACTTGCCTGGGCGGAATCCAGCTCCTGTTTAATTTCTGCGGTCCATATCCCAGGTATAGACAATTGGGAAGTGGATTATCTCAGTCATCAGACTTTACATCCGGGAGAGTGGTCTCTTCACCCAGATGTGTTTTTTCAAATTGTTCAGATGTGGGGGCTTCCAGAAATTGATCTAATGGCATCTCATCTAAAAAAAAACTTTCCAGGTACCTGTCCAGGTCAAGGGATCATCAGGTGGAGGCAGTGGATGCATTGACACTTCCTTGGAGTTATCAACCTGCCTATATTTTTCCGCCTCTAGTTCTTTTTCCAAGAGTGATTTCCAAAATCATCATGGAGCAATTGTTTGTGCTGCTGGTGGCTCCAGCATGGCCACACAGGTTTTGTTATGCGGATCTTGTTTGGATGTCCAGTTGCCAACCTTGGCCACTTCCGTTAAGACCAGACCTTCTATCTCAAAGTCCGTTTTTCCATCAGGATCTCAAATCATTAAATTTGAAGGTATGGAAATTGAACGCTTAGTGCTTAGTCATAGAGGTTTCTCTGACTCAGTAATTAAAACTATGTTGCCAGGTTCGTAAATCTGTTTCTAGAAAGATTTATTATTGAGTTTGGAAGACCTACATTTCATGGTGTTCTCATAAATTCACTTGGCATTCTTTTAGAATTCCTAGAATTTTACAGTTTCTTCAGGATGGTTTGGATAAGGGTTTGTCTGCAAGTTCTTTGAAAGGACAAATTTCTGCTCTTTCTGTCTTATTCCACAGAAAAATTGCTAAACTTCCTGATATTCATTGTTTTGTACAGGCATTGGTTCGTATCAAGCCTGTCATTAAATCAATCTCTCCTCCCTGGAGTCTTAATTTGGTTTTAAAGGCTTTACAGGCTCCTCCGTTTGAGCCTATGCATTCTTTGGACATTAAATTGCTTTCTTGGAAAGTGTTGTTTCTTTTGGCCATCTCTTCTGCTAGAAGAGTTTCTGAATTATCTGCTCTTTCTTGTGAGTCTCCTTTTCTGATTTTTCATCAGGATAAGGCGGTTTTGCAGACTTCATTTAAATTCCTACCTAAAGTTGTGAATTCCAACAATATTAGTAGAGAAATTGTTGTCCCTTCCTTGTGTCCTAATCCTAAAAATTCTTTGGAAAGATCCTTACATTCTTTGGATGTGGTGAGGTTTGAAATATTATGTTAAAGCTACTAAAGACTTCAGGAAGACTTCTAGTCTGTTTGTTATCTTTTCTGGTTCTATGAAAGGTCAGAAGGTTTCTGCTGTTTCCTTGGCTTCGTGGTTAAAGCTTTTGATTCATTGCGCTTATTTGGAGTCTGGTAAATCCCCGCCTCAGAGGATTATGGCTCATTCTACTAGGTCTGTTTCCACTTCCTGGGCTTTTAAGAATGAAGCTTCAGTTGATCAGATTTGCAAAGCAGCAACCTGGTCTTCTTTGCATACATTTACTAAATTCTACCATTTTGATGTTTTTTCTTCTTTAGAAGCAGTTTTTGGTAGAAAAGTTCTTCAGGCAACTGTTTCAGTTTGATTCTTCTGCTTATAATTTCAGTTTTTTTCTTTTTCTTTGTAAGATTAAAACTTATGATTTGGGTTGTGGATTAATTTTTTTCAGTGGAATTGGCTTTCTTTATTTTTATCCCTCCCTCTCTAGTGACTCTTTAGTGGAGTTCCACATCTTGGGTATTTGCTATCCCATACGTCAACAGCTCATGGACTCTTGCCAATTACATGAAAGAAAACATAATTTATGTTGGAATTTACCTGATAAATTAATTTCTTTCATATTGGCAAGAGTCCATGAGGCCCACTTTTTTATGGTGGTTATGATTTTTTTGTATAAAGCACAATTATTCCAATTCCTTTGTTGATGCTTTTTTTCTCCTTTCTTTATCACCCCACTACTTGGCTATTCGTTCAACTGAATTATGGGTGTGGTGAGGGGTGTATTTATAGGCATTTTGAGGTTTGGGAAACTTTGCCCCTCCTGGTAGGATTGTAAATCCCATACGTCACTAGCTCATGGACTCTTGCCAATATGAAAGAAATTAATTTATCAGGTTAATTCTTACAAAAATTATGTTATCACACACTCTCATACAACACATACACACTCATACAACACACACACTTTCAAACAACACACACCACACACACACTTTCATATAACAACACATATACACACTCTCTCATATAACACACACACACTCTCATACAACACGCACACACCACACACTCTCATTCAACATACATCACACAAATGCAGACAATCTGACAGTACCTTAGATGGTGATGACCAGTGGGGGGTGAGGAAGGGCAGAGAGCTGATTGTGAGGGATCACGGGATGGGAGGGTAATCTCTACATTACAGCTAAAATTAACTTTACAAGCTACTTTGTTAACCTCTTCACTGCCGGGAATTTCAGAAGTGTGTTGCGCAACCGCAATTATCGGCCTTTCCGATTACCAAAAGAAATGGCAAAGCCATGCATACCTGCTATCTGAACAAAGGGGATTCCAGAGAAGCTTTTAAAACCATTTGTCTTATGACTGCAGTAGATGTGGGTAAATAATTTCAGAGAGAAACCCAAAGTTTGTTAAAAAGTTAATGACTTCCTTCCATAAGGCAGGGAGAGTCCACAACTTCATTCCTTTCTGTTGGGAAATACAACACCTGGCCACCAAAGACACCCCAGCCAAAGTCTTAAATATCCCTCCCACTTCCGCTATCCCCCAGTCATTCTTTGCATTTCATCACTATATGAGGTGGCAGAGAAGTGTCAGAAGAATAGTCCTGTAATGGGTATGTTCCCTTCAAGAAAGGACTGGAGTTTTAAGTAATCATGTCAACCTCTCAGTGAGAGTATTGATAAAAGTTTAGAGTCTGGAGATGCAGAAAAAGTTGTCACGGATACTAGACAGCTAAAGCTACCCCCAACCCCCCCTACAACCTCACCCCTGTTGTTTCTCAGTGGTTTTGGGCTCCTCAGAGCAACCACAATCTCTGGAAGCTTTTGTTTGCTTGTTTTATGAAGAGCTGGTGTATGACCAGGAAAACCCTCCTAGGCTGGCCGGGCTCCTGGAACTCCCGGTCGGCCGCCTCACAACGGACACCCGCCTAACTCCTCTCAGGCTGGCCGGGCTCCTGGAACTCCCGGTCGACCACAGGACAGCAGGACACCCGCTAACTTTACCCCTGGTCACTCCAGTAGCCCTTTGCCCCAGAGCTCCGCTCTTTTGGGGATTGGTAGCCCCTAGGGAGGACAAGATCTTTGGGAATTATCAGAGGGGAGCTCCTTTGGGAACCGGGGGTTTTGGTTACCCCTAACCCCATAACTTCAACGAACTGTAACTCCGGTCCCCAGTAACGAATCACGCAGATTTTTGGATTGTGGCATCTGGAGACCGAGAGTTTTAAAATCTATCGGGATCACCCCAAAACCGCCACCCCTAGGTATTAGGATTATCTGGCACTGTGGCTCCTATGGAGGTGCCGGGCTGTCTGGAGGGGTGGGAATGGCGGGAAAATATTGGGATTGTACAGGGTCTTATCAAGATGAGCTGTCTGTATAAAAGGAGTGTGTGTTTTCAATAAAATCAGTTCTATTTTCACCTGAGTGCTTGTCTGTCTAGTTATTTGGGTGGGCTCCAGCTAAAATCACTTTCCTGGGCTACATAGCAGCCTGTTCCAGGCAGAGAAAGGATCCTCAGGCAGAGCTACCCAGTCTGGGTAGCTGGAGTCTGCCACAGGGTGGGACCCTGGGTACTGATGCTGTCGGGCATCAGGGGTGGCTACAGGCTGTGGTCACTTGCAAGCTACATAGCTGCAGTCGGCAGGGAGGAAGCAGGACCCCTTTGGCGGAGCTACCCAGTTGGGGTAGCCGGGGGTATTCGTCACAAAAGTTTTTCTGTGAACGCATCCAGACTGTCACCTAACAGCTCCTGGGCAATCAGTATTGACAAGTTTCACTGCTTGCTGTTAAACACTCAAGTCCATGTCAGAGCATCGCTGCAAGACTGTCACACTTGAGAGGCTGTGCCTGTTCCACAGCATGGATCCTGTAGGGTAAGACCATTTTATATATACACTTTTGCTATACAGGGTCACAGTGTGGCTCCTTTATGCCTCAATAGGATCAAGGGTTAATATCTCCTTCAGGGAGATTATTTGAACGGCTAGGGGTTATTTATAACTGCTTTAATGTAAGAGTTTTTGGGCTCATAGACTGTATGCTTTTGGCTTGCAACAAACAGGTCTCACTTTAGTTTTTGAGTGTTGTGCTGCTCATAATAGCTTAGCACCTTTTTCATAGCAGCCACCACATTCCTACGATCCTGCTACGGACATCACTCCTAAGGAGAATGTTTTCACTGTTAACTGTCTGGGTCTAGGAGGTGGTGAGTGCCCCAGCCATTGGGATTAAAAAGGTGCCGTTTTTTTTTTAATAAAAACCTTTTTTATTGTCCTTCTGTGGATATATCTTAGATATGGAGGACTCCGATACTTCATTAGAAGGTTCCGCTCCTTCTGTACTGTTTAATAATTCCTGTTTATATTGTGAGGAATCTGTGGTTTGCCCGCCTGCTCAATTTTGTTCTATTTGTCTAAGCACTGTTCTAAATTCTAAGAAGAAACACAATCCTGCTAATATGATATTAGAACCTCTGAGCTCTGAGTCTACCTCTCAGGAATCTGTGTCCCAAAAGATTACTACCCTTTCTATACTACCCGCTCCACATGCAGTTCCCCGCGGCTCAACTAATCCTCCATTTGGAGGAGGCTTTTTTCCTGCAGACTTTAACGCGCAGTTACAATCTGCAGTGTCTGCGGGCCTGAGTAAGAGAAAGGCTAAACATAGTTCTCCTGACATAGTCATCTGAATATTTGTCGAATTTAGCTACTATGTCCCAGCTATCCGAGGATGAGTTAACCTCTGTAGCTTCAGAGGGTGAACTTTCTGAGTCAGAAACTTCAGTTTCTAAACCTCCTTCAGCGGAGGAACTCTCCTTTAGATTTAAAATTGAGCAGCTGCATTTTTGTTCTGTCTAGGATAGAGGTTCCAGAGGCTAAACTCCCTGACTGGAACCTAAGATCCCTAAATTAGACAAGGTTTATGAAGACAGGTAGGTCCCTCTGACTTTTCCTGTGCCAGTTAAGATGGCGAACATTATTAGTAATGAATGGGAAAGAATAGGAACTTCTTTTTCCCCCTCGTCTACTTTTAAACAATTATTCCCGGTCCCTGACTCTCAATTAGATTTGTGTGACTCCATCCTTAAGGTGGATGGTGCTATCATTTATACGCTGGCTAAGCATACTACTATACCTCTGGAGGATAGTTCTTCTTTTAGAGAGCCTATGGATAAGAAAATGGAAACTTTTCTGAGAAAGATTTTCAACATATAGATCTTTTATTTCAACCGGCAGAATATGTAGCCGCGGTTGCTGGAGCAGCTACCTACTGGTGTGACACTCTGTCGGAGCTCATTGAGGTGGAAACTCCCCTCGAGGATATTCAGGAGATAATTAAATCTCTGAGAATTGCTAACTCCTTCACCTGTGATGCGAATATGCAGATTATTTGCCTAAATGGCTTCTGGCTTTGTTGTCCTAGCCCGCCGTGCTCTCTGGTTGAAGTCTTGGTCTGCGGATATGACTTCTATATCCAGACTCCTTTCTCTTCCTTTCAAGGGGAAGATTTTATTTGGTCCAGGGCTGGACTCCATTATTTCTACGGTTACCGGAGGGAAGGGTGACTAGGATCCGACCTGTGTTTAGATCTGGGGCTTCGCCTTGGAGCCTCAATCTTGTTCTTAGTGTTTTGCAGCAGGCTCCGTTTGAGCCTATGCATACTGTTGACATAAAATTGTTATCTTGGAATGTTCTTTTTTTGTTGGCTATTGCCTCTGCACGCAGTTTCTGAGATTTCTGCTTTATAATGTCACCCCCCTTATCTTGTTTTCCATGCTGATAAGGCGATTTTACGTACTAAATTATGGTTCCTCTCTAAGGTGGTGTCGGAACGTAACATTAATCAAGAAATTGTTGTTCCTTCTTTGTGTCCTTTGTGTTTCTAAATTTTACAAGTTTGATGTGTTTGCTTCGGCTGAAGCAGCTTTTGGGAGAAGAGTTTTGCAGGCTGCGGTGCCCTCATAATAGAGTCCGCCTCTTTTTTGCTCCCTCCAGTTATTCCTTCAGTGTCCTCTGGAGCTTGGGTGGCCAGGTGGCCAGCTGTTGTATTTCCCAACAGTAAAGAATGAAGTTGTGGACTCTCCCTGCCAGGAAGGAAATTAATTTATCTGGTAAGCATAAATTTTTTTTTTTTTAATATATCGCATTTGGCTGCAAAACAGCGGCTTGAAATATATCAAAATGGGCCTAAATCAATACCTTTGGTTGTCTACTAAAAAAATAAAAATACAGTTTTTATAGGTAAATAAAAAAAACAAGGCTCAATTTCTGTTTAAATGGAGTATTAGCAAAAAATGCTAAAACTTCTCTGTTCTTTAGGGTGTTCTTCTCTGAAATTTCCAGTCCTTAAGGGGTTAATACAGTCCGCCTTCCATCTGGTCAGTACACTCCTGTAAAGGATTTGAGGTTCCTAGTTGCTTACACCTTACCCTTATTACCTCCTAATTAAAAAAAAACAACATCTTACCCCCCCCAACATTCTGATGAAAATCCCCAAATAAACACTGACACTGTTTCTTGGTGGAAAACGGAGCGGTCACATTTATCATTTGTAAGCCAAACCATTTTTTTATGGCAGAATTAAATTATCGTCAATCATGAAAATAAAATAGCAGAAAAAAAAACCCATATAGAATTGGAGCCCTACATCTTAGTTGAGAAAAACTACTTGCCAACTGTTGCAAGGTGGCAAGAAAGGGGCAGCACAGGGACCCACCACATAAAGGGGCACCGAGTTTGACTAAAAGACCACCACTGAATACCCCAGTGTGCTGCAGGACCCCAACCAGTTCCAACCCCGCCCACCACTCCTACGTGACAGGCCCTAAATTCACCACTAGCAAAAGAGAGTCCTCATTCCACCAACCCCTTGTGTGACCTCCTCTTACCATAACAATTGTTCAATCATTTTTTGATGTCCACTAGAAACAAGTTGTTTTTTTCTTTGTCATTCAGGTGCACACCATCTATTGTGAATAAGTTCTCTTCTTGCTTTAATGTTTGGATGCTCCAGGACCATGCCCCCTATCCCTCTGGCTGCCTTTACTGCTAGCTAAAATAGTTAAAATAATTACAAATTTACCTGTAAAATAAATCCTAACCTAAGTTACAATTAAACCTAACACTACACTATCAATAAATAAATTAAATAAAATACCTATAATTATCTACAATTAAACCTAACACTACACTATCAATAAATAAATTAAATACAATTCCTACTAATAAATACAATGAAATAAACTAACTAAAGTACAAAAAATAAAAAAGAACTAAGTTACAAAAAATAAAAAAATATTTACAAACATTAGAAAAATATTACAACAATTTTAAACTAATTACACCTACTCTAAGCCCCCTAATAAAACAACAAAGCCCCCCAAAATAAAAAAATGCCCTACCCTATTCTAAATTACTAAAGTTCAAAGCTCTTTTAACTTACCAGCCCTGAACAGGGCCCTTTGCGGGGCATGCCCCAAGAAATTCAGCTCTTTTGCCTGTAAAAAAAAACATACAATACCCCCCCTAACATTACAACCCACCACCCACATACCCCTAATCTAACCCAAACCCCCCTTAAATAAACCTAACACTAAGCCCCTGAAGATCTTCCTACCTTATCTTCACCATACCAGGTTCACCGATCAGTCAATCGGATTGAACTTGATTCTGATTGGCTGATTCCATCAGCCAATCAGAATATTCCTACCTTAATTCCGATTGGCTGATAGAATCCTATCAGCCAATCGGAATTCAAGGGACACCATCTTGGATGACGTAATTTAAAGGAACCGTCATTCGGCGAGTAGGCGTCGGGAGAAGAGGATGTTCCGCGTCGGATGGAAGATGATGGCTCCCGAAGAAAGAAGATTGAAGATGCCGTTGATAGAAGACTTCATCCGGATCATGGACCTCTTCAGCTCCCGCTTGGATGAAGACTTCAGCCGGATCATGGACCTCTTCAGCTCCCGCTTGGATGATGACTTCAGCCGGATCATGGACCTCTTCAGCCCCCCGCTTGGGCTTGGATCAGGACATCGGAGGAGCTCTTCTGGATCGATCGGTGAACCTGGTATGGTGAAGATAAGGTAGGAAGATCTTCAGGGGCTTAGTGTTAGGTTTATTTAAGGGGGGTTTGGGTTAGATTAGGGGTATGTGGGTGGTGTGTTGTAATGTTGGGGGGCGGGGTATTGTATGTTTTTTTTTACAGGCAAAAGAGCTGAACTTCTTGGGGCATGCCCCGCAAAGGGCCCTGTTCAGGGCTGGTAAGGTAAAAGAGCTTTGAACTTTAGTAATTTAGAATAGGGTAGGGCATTTTTTTATTTTGGGGGGCTTTGTTATTTTATTAGGGGGCTTAGAGTAGGTGTAATTAGTTTAAAATTGTTGTAATATTTTTCTAATGTTTGTAAATATTTTTTTATTTTTTGTAACTTAGTTATTTTTTATTTTTTGTACTTTAGTTAGTTTATTTCATTGTATTTATTTGTAGGAATTGTATTTAATTTATTTATTGATAGTGTAGTGTTAGGTTTAATTGTAGATAATTATAGGTATTTTATTTAATTTATTTATTGATAGTGTAGTGTTAGGTTTAATTGTAACTTAGGTTAGGATTTATTTTACATGTAAATTTGTAATTATTTTTAACTATTTTAGCTATTAAATATTTCTTAACTATTTAATAGCTATTGTACCTGGTTAAAATAAATACAAAGTTACCTGTAAAATAAATATTAATCCTAAAATAGCTATAATATAATTATAATTTATATTGTAGCTATATTAGGATTTATTTTACAGGTAAGTATTTAGCTTTAAATAGGAATAATTTATTTAAGAAGAGTTAATTAATTTCGTTAGATTAAAATTATATTTAATTTAGGGGGGTGTTAGTGTTAGGGTTAGACTTAGTTTAAGGGGTTAATACATTTATTAGAATAGCGGTGAGCTCCAGTCGGCAGATTAGGGGTTAATAATTGAAGTTAGGTGTCGGCGATGTTAGGGAGGGCAGATTAGGGGTTAATACTATTTATTATAGGGTTATTGAGGCGGGAGTGAGGCGGATTAGGGGTTAATAACTTTATTATAGTAGCAGTGCGGTCCGCTCGGCAGATTAGGGGTTAATAAGTGTAGGCAGGTGGAGGCGACGTTGAGGGGGGCAGATTAGGGGTTAATAAATATAATATAGGGGTCGGCGGTGTTAGGGGCAGCAGATTAGGGGTACATAAGTATAACGTAGGTGGCGGTCGGCAGATTAGGGGTTAATTATTGTAGGTAGCTGGCGGCGACCTTGTGGGGGGCAGGTTAGGGGTTAATAAATATAATATAGGGGTCGGCGGGGTTAGGGGCAGCAGATTAGGGGTACATAAGTATAACGTAGGTGGCGGTCGGCAGATTAGGGGTTAAAAAAATTTAATCGAGTGGCAGCGATGTGGGGGGGGCTCGGTTTAGGGGTACATAGGTAGTTTATGGGTGTTAGTGTACTTTAGAGTACAGTAGTTAAGACCTTTATGAACCGGCGTTAGCCCAGAAAGCTCTTAACTACTGACTTTTTTCTGCGGCTGGAGTTTTGTCGTTAGAATTCTAACGCTCACTTCAGCCACGACTCCAAATACCGGAGTTAGAAAGATCCCATTGAAAAGATAGGATACGCAATTGACGTAAGGGGATCTGCGGTATGGAAAAGTCGCGGCTGAAAAGTGAGCGTTAGACCCTTTTTTGAATGACTCCAAATACCGGCGGTAGCCTAAAACCAGCGTTAGGAGCCTCTAACGCTGGTTTTCACGGCTGCCGCCAAACTCCAAATCTAGGCCTAAATGAATACTGAATATTCAGGGAACATTTACATTAGTTTTTGTTAAACAAATGTACATGTTCCTTTGCTACAAGTGCTTTTCCACCACGCTAAGCCTCCTATTACCGCGGCCCGGGGCTCTGTGCAGAAGTATAGGGATTCGCACAGCTTTACAGCACGCTAGAGGTATTTAACTCCTAAAGGTGATTTAAAGAAAAATAATGAATACTGATGAATTTCATTAGTATTTCTTTGTTTTCTTTAAATTTTGTTGGTGCAATCGTTTAGTTATTCGCTTCGTGAAAAACAAGTGAATATCAATGTTTTCACATTCTTACCAAAATGAATGCACAAGCCTATTAAACAGTTTGGACAGTGTTTGTAAGGATGAATGGAAATCTCAGTTATTTAAAAAGATAGATAGGGAAGGCAAGGGCCAGTGGCAATACCTGAAGGCCATGGGAGATCAAACATGCCTGCTAGAGGGCATAAAACAGTACATAGTAGCAGAAATGAACAGACACACAATTCCAGTTTAAGAAAGTCTGCAGCCTACAGGTCCTATATTGGAGTAGAAAAACTGTAAAAAAACTGTGAAGTTATGTTATTGCAAATTGAATGGTTACTAACATTCAGCTAGATTACGAGTTTTGAGCTCTATAGGGAAATTAACGACCGCAACATTTTCTGCGTTATTTCACCTCCCTATAGCGCTGCTATTACAAGTTTTAAAAAAGCAGTCTTGTGCGGGCGATATGGTTGCGTTGAGCTCCATACCGCACCGAAATCAAGCGCTGCTTTGACGTGCTCAAGCACGATTTCCCCATAGACATCAATGGGGAGAGCCGGCAAAAAAAAAAGCCTAACACCTGCAATCGCGGAAACAAAAGCTCTGTAACGCAGCCCCATTAATGTCTATGGGGAAATAAAAAGTTATATTTAAACCTAACACCCTAACACTAATACTTCAATCTGAATTAGACTTGTGTACCTTAGAGAGCAAGTATATAGATTTTGATCTAATGTTAAAGTAAACAATAGCCACACTTAAAAAGAATTAACTCAAATAAAACACACCAAATGTATGAGAGATCAGGCAGATTATAACTCAGGAAAGGTTTATATATGGCAAAAGAAAAATAGAGGTAGATCGAGGAATAGGGGTTACAGACACAACAAAAATAAGGGACATGGTAGCAACACAGATTCAGGAGAGGACTGTCATTCAGAACCAGAGAATGGTACCAACAGTACACCAAAACCTATTTTAAAACACACAATGTCTAAAAAAAAGTAGACTTTTCTAGTACGTCCACAGAGGGACAAAAGATTACTAAATCCAATGTAAAAAACAAATATTCAACAGCTACTGTTCATACTGATAATGTAGTCAACCAAGTATCTGAACAGTCATAAATAGACCAGGTTTTTAGGTACCTCCAATGAATCCCATAAGAGGAACAGGAGGGGGTGTTAAGAGGAAGCAATACACAATACAATCAAACAAGGTATCATTTGAGAAGGGGACAGGCCAGGGCAGAACAAATATGTACAATGAAAAACAATGATAAAGTATGTACTGCTAATGTGATTAACCTAAGTGATTATGAGCATTTTTTTTTATTTTTTTTAAGTTATTGGCTATGGTCTGGGTTTCATACCCACAACAAAGTTTAATCTGTTTCAAACACTTGTAGATGTTAATAAATTTATAAGGCAACTTACTTTAAAAAAAAATATTTTTCATCTTCTCAAACACAGGACTCCAGTGTAGTAACAATAAACACTCTTTGTCCTGATAATATACCTATAGACAATAGTCTGACTTTTGAAGAATTTACAGATATGCAAAGTTTGACAGAATTGGGCTTTGAGAGTGACATCAAGGAAAGAGTGAAGGACTCAGATATAGGATTCAAGCCTAAATCATTGTTTTACCCTATTCACTCAAGAGGTGAGATTTTGGTAAATTTCCAAAAAAGAATTGAACCATATTTAGTGAGTCTGTCACTCCAACCTAGACTGATTGCCAGTAATCTCACTAAAGATGAAAAGTTGGCACTCGATTCCCTTAAAAGTAATCCAGACTTGGTAATCAAGACAGCGGATAAGGGCGGGAGCGTGGTTGTGTGGAAAAAGTCCTTATATATCGATGAGATAATGAGACAACTTAATAACAGGGACGATTATGCCCTGTTAAGCCACAACCCCACTAATACTTTCAAAGTTAAATTAAAATCATTACTGGACAAAGGACTTGCTGCAAGACACCTAGACCAAGACACCTTTAACCCCTTAGTGACCAGAGCACTTTTCCATTTTCTGTCCGTTTGGGACCAAGGCTATTTTTACATTTCTGCGGTGTTTGTGTTTAGCTGAAATTTTCCTCTTACTCATTTACTGTACCCACACATATTATATACCGTTTTTCTCGCCATTAAATGGACTTTCTAAAAATACCATTATTTTCATCATATCTTATCATTTACTATAAAAAAAATTATAAAATATGAGGAAAAATGGAAAAAAACACACTTTTTCTAACTTTGAACCCCAAAATCTGTTACATATCTACAACCACCAAAAAACACCTATGCTAAATTGTTTCTAAATTTTGTCCTGAGTTTAGAAATACCCAATGTTTACATCTTCTTTGCTTTTTTTGTAACTTATAGGGCCATAAATACAAGTAGCACTTTGCTATTTTCAAACCATTTTTTTTCAAAATTAACGCTAGTTACATTAGAACACTAATATCTTTCAGGAATCCCTGAATATCCATTGACATGTATATATTTTTTTTTAGAAGACATCCCAAATTATTGATCTAGGCCCATTTTGGTATATTTCATGCCACCATTTCACCGCCAAATGCGATCAAATACAAAAAATTGTTCACTTTTTCACAAATTTTTTCACAAACTTTCAGTTTCTCACTGAAATTATTTACAAACTGCTTGTGCAATTATGGCATAAATGGTTGTAAATTCTTCTCTGGGATCCCCTTTGTTCAGAAATAGCAGACATATATGGCTTTGGCATTGCTTTTTGGTAATTAGAAGGCCGCTAAATGCCACTGCGCACCACACGTGTATTATGCCCAGCAGTGAAGGGGTTAATTAGGGAGCATGTAAGGAGCTTTTTGGGGTAATTTTAGCTTTAGCGTAGTGTAGTAGACAACCCCAAGTATTGATCTAGGCCCATTTTGGTATATTTCATGCCACCATTTCACCGCCAAATGCGATCAAATTAAAAAAAACGTAAAATTTTTCACAATTTTAGGTTTCTCACTGAAATAATTTACAAACAGCTTGTGCAATTATGGCACAAATGGTTGTAAATGCTTCTCTGGGATCCCCTTTGTTCAGAAATAGCAGACATATATGACTTTGGAGTTGCTTTTTGGTAATTAGAATGCTGCTAAATGGCGCTGCGCATCACACGTGTATTATGGCTAGCAGTGAAGGGGTTAATTAGGTAGCTTGTAGGGAGCTTGCAGGGTTAATTTTAGCTTTAGTGTAAAGATCAGCCTCCCACCTGAAACATCAGACCCCCTGATCCCTCCCAAACATCTCTCTTCCCTCCCCTACCCCACAAATGTCCCCGCCATCTTAAGTACTGGCAGAAACTCTGCCAGTACTAAAATAAAAGGTATATTTGGGCTTTTTTGTGCATTTTTTGTTAGCATATTTACATATGCTTCTGTGTAGGGATCCCCCTTAGCCCCCAACCTCACTGATCCCCCACTAAACAGCTCTCTAACCCTCCCCCTCTGACTTAATGTGCGCCATCTTGGGTACTGGCAGCTGTCTGCCAGTACCCAGTTTAGTGAAAAAAAATGCTTTTTTTAAATAAAAAATGTCCCTTTTCTGTAGTGTAGCTTTCCCCCCCCCCAAGACCAACCCCCCACCCCTTCCAGATCCCTTAGATGGTTAGAAAAAAAACGTTTATTTAATTTTTTTTTTACTTTTACTTTTTTACTTTTCTGTAGGGTAGCGGTTCCCACCCGCTTCCGCCCCGTGCACGCGCCCGCCCGCCACCCCCCGTGCACGCGCGCGCGCCCGTGCGCGCCCCCGTCGGCTCCGCTTCCGATCCCGCCCCCCTCCACCTTACGCAACTCACCGATGGCCGCCCACCCGCCTCCCAAGTCGGCTCCCACCCAATTTTAGGTTTCTCACTGAAATCATTTACAAACAGCTTGTGCAATTATGGCACAAATGGTTGTAAATGCTTCTCTGGGATCCCCTTTGTTCAGAAATAGCAGACATATATGACTTTGGAGTTGCTTTTTGGTAATTAGAATGCTGCTAAATGGCGCTGCGCATCACACGTGTATTATGGCTAGCAGTGAAGGGGTTAATTAGGTAGCTTGTAGGGAGCTTGCAGGGTTAATTTTAGCTTTAGTGTAAAGATCAGCCTCCCACCTGAAACATCAGACCCCCTGATCCCTCCCAAACATCTCTCTTCCCTCCCCTACCCCACAAATGTCCCCGCCATCTTAAGTACTGGCAGAAACTCTGCCAGTACTAAAATAAAAGGTATATTTGGGCTTTTTTGTGCATTTTTTGTTAGCATATTTACATATGCTTCTGTGTAGGGATCCCCCTTAGCCCCCAACCTCACTGATCCCCCACTAAACAGCTCTCTAACCCTCCCCCTCTGACTTAATGTGCGCCATCTTGGGTACTGGCAGCTGTCTGCCAGTACCCAGTTTAGTGAAAAAAAATGCTTTTTTTAAATAAAAAATGTCCCTTTTCTGTAGTGTAGCTTTCCCCCCCCCCCCAAGACCAACCCCCCACCCCTTCCAGATCCCTTAGATGGTTAGAAAAAAAACGTTTATTTAATTTTTTTTTTACTTTTACTTTTTTACTTTTCTGTAGTGTAGCGGTTCCCACCCGCTTCCGCCCCGTGCACGCGCCCGCCCGCCACCCCCCGTGCACGCGCGCGCGCCCGTGCGCGCCCCCGTCGGCTCCGCTTCCGATCCCGCCCCCCTCCACCTTACGCAACTCACCGATGGCCGCCCACCCGCCTCCCAAGTCGGCTCCCACCCACCAACGATACCGGCCATCGATGTCCGGTGCAGAGAGGGCCACAGAGTGGCTCTCTCTGCATCGGATGGCCAGACAGTGTTATTGCAGGATGCCTCGATATCGAGGCATCGCTGCAATAACCGGAAAGCAGCTGGAAGCGAGCAGGATCGCTTCCAGCTGCTTTCCACACCGAGGACGTGCAGGGTACGTCCTTGGTCGTTAACTGACATCCTTTAGAGGACGTACCCTGCACGTCCTCGGGCGTTAAGGGGTTAAGTTCCTATTTGTTCAGCAACCTATTATTCCAATCTTTCATGTTCTTCCAAAAGTTCATAAATCCCTAATAGAAGTCAAGGGACATCCCATAGTATCTGGGATTGGTTCACTTTGTGAAAAACTATCAGAGTGGATAGTATTCTCCAACCCCTGGTCCTGAAATTCCCAAGTTATGTAAGAAACACTAAACAAGTACTCCAAAGATTTGACAAATTCCAGTGTTACCATAGTGACAGTTGGTTAACAGTGGATGTGGTTTCGCTATACTCCACTATCCCACATCAAGTGGGTTTAAGAGCAATTGAATATTTTCTGACCAACTGCATGGATTATACACCAGATTTTGTCAACTATTTAGTTGAGACAACTCAATTTCTATTGGCTCACAATTTCTTTAATTTCCAGGACAATTTCTATCTCCAAATCCGTGGGACTGCCATGGGGGCAAAATTTGCCCCATTATATGCAAATCTGACCATGGGATGGTGGGAGTCCCACTTTATATATGGAGATAGAAACCCTTTTATTGAAGACATCCGTACTTACCATCAGTATATTGATGATCTTCTTCTTGTTTGGTTAGGGGATTGCTGAAAAATTGGAGATTTCATGCCATATCTTAATGACAATTCTCTTGGTGTCAGCTTTACTCATGAGTTTAATTACCATAAAATTAACTATTTGGACATTACTTTAGTGTTCAATCATAGCTTGGGTAAAGTTGAAACCACAATCTATAGGAAACCCATATCTGGCAATACCCTTCTCCATGGAAAAAGTAACCATCCTAAACAGGTCCCATATTCCATCGTTAATGGGCAATTCTTTTGAGTAAAACGGAACTGCAGTAATCAAACTGATTTTGAAATTCAGAGTAAAGATCTGACCACTAGCTGTTTGAATAGAGGATGCAGCAAGGATGTAATTCGCAAGGCCAAACTAGAAGTTGATGGTATTAGTAGAGAAACCCTGCTTAGGGATAAACCAAAGGGTAACCATTCTAAACGATCACCTGATAAAATAAATTTTGTCACACAATTTTCATCTGAATACCATCAGATTTGTAACATTGTGAGAAAGCATTTCCCCATGCTGTTAGCCGATGATCGTCTCCAAAACCTGGTAAAACAAGGTTGTAACTTTTCATATCGTAAAGGCACCACAATGGGTAACATTCTTTCACTAAGTGAACTAAAAAGTGACAAGCCAACCAGTTCATGGCTACAGGTTAAAGGTATGCATAAGTGTGGCTACAGCCACTGCATACCATGCAGCTTTGGGTGTATGACCAAAACCTTTGAATCAAATGTGACTGGCAAACAATATACTTTGGATAGTTGTGCCAACTGTAGATCCAAAAATGTCAGGGAACACCTTTCTGATATAAAAAAACTTAATAATTGTTCAGAATTGGCTAATATTTTTTTTTTTAAGCATAACAGTGTTAATACCACGCTCAAGTGGATGGTCATTGAAATAGTCAACATTAACAAATTGCTCTTCAAACGTGAAGCTTTTTGAATTTTTACCATGGACACACGTTTACCAAAAGGTTTCAATTCATCTTTCGATTTGATAAATTTTTGGGAATAATTAACCAAAGTTTAGTTTTAACTTACTGCCAAATTACGAGTTTTGTCAGTAAAGACTTGCGTTGCTAACATGCCTTTTTTTTCCAGCGCTCACTTTAAACAACGCTGGTATTATAAGTTTTCTGAATGGCTGCGTTAGCCTCATAAAAGGGAGCATAGAGCAAATTTAGCTCCACTTCTCACTGTAATACCAGCGTTGCTTACGGTAGCGGTAAACTGGCTAAAACGTGCTCGTGAACGATCTCCCCATAGGAAACAATGGGGCTGAGACGGCTAGAAAAAAAACTAACACCTGCAAAAAAGCAGCGTTCATCTCCTAACGCAGCCCCATTGTTTCCTATGGGAAAATACTTTCTAAGTCTACACCTAACACCCTAACATGAACCCTGAGTCTAAACACCCCTAACCTTACACTTATTAACCCCTAATCTGCTGCCCCCGACATCCTCGCCACCTGCATTATATTATTAACCCCTAATCTGCCGCTCCGGACACCACCGCCACCTACATTATACCTATGAACCCCTAATCTGCTGCCCCTAACATCGCCGACACCTACATTTTTTAACCCCTAATCTGCCACCCCAACGTCGCCGCCACCTACCTACAATTATTAACCCCTATTCTGCCGACCGGACATCGCCGCCACTATAATAAATGTATTAACCCCTAAACCGCCGCACTCACGCCTCGCAAACACTTGTTAATTTTTATTAACCCCTAATCTGCCTGCCCTAACATCGCAGACACCTACTTACATTTATTAATCCCTAATCTGCCATCCCCAATGTTGCCGCTTCTATAATAAAGTTATTAACCCCTAAACCTAAGTCTAACCCTAAACCTAACACCCCCCTAATTTAAATATAATTTAAATACATCTAAATAAAATAACTACAATTAAATAAATTATTCCTATTTAAAACTAAATACTTACCTGTAAAATAAACCATAAGATAGCTACAATATAACTAATAGTTACATTGTAGCTATCTTATGATTTATTTTTATTTTACTGGCAACTTTGTATTTATTTTAACTAGGTACAATAGCTATTAAATAGTTATTAACTATTTAATAACTACCTAGCTAAAATAAGTACAAAATTACATGTAAAATAAATCCTAACCTAAACTACCTACAATTAATTACAATTAAATACAATAAACTAAATTACGGAAAAAAAACCCGGACTAAATTACAGAAAATAAAAAAATGACAAGAAGTTTAAACTAATTACACCTAATCTAAGCCCCCTAATAAAATAAAAAGCCCCCCAAAATAATAAAAAGCCCTACCCTATACTAAATTACAAATAGCCCTTAAAAGGGCCTTTTGCGGGGCATTGCCCAAAAGTAATCAGCTCTTTTACCTGTAAAAAAAAATACGATACCCCCCCAACATTACAACCCACCACCCACACACCCCTACTCTAAAACCCACCCAATACCCTCTTAAAAAAAACTAACACTACCCCATTGAAGATCCCCCTACCTTGAGCCGTATTCACCCAGCCGGGCACCAGTGGTCATCCGATCCAGGCCGAAGTCTTCATCCGATGGGCCAGAAGAGGACATCCAGACCGGCAGAAGTCTTCATCCTATCCGTGCAGAAGAGGACATCCGGACCGGCAGAAGGCTTCATCCAAGCGGCATCTTCTATCTTCATCCATCCGACGAGGAACGGATCCATCTTGAAGACCTCCGGCGCGGAACATACTTCTAGGCCGACGACTAACGACAAATGAATATTCCTTTAAATGACGTCATCCAAGATGGCGTCCCTCGAATTCCGATTGGCTGATAGGATTCTTTCAGCCAATCGGAATTAAGGTAGGAAAAATCCGATTGGTTGATACTATCAGCCAATCAGATTGAAGTTCAATCTGATTGGCTGATTGGATCAGCCAATAGAATTGACCTTGCATTCTATTGGCTGATCCAATCAGCCAATCGGATTGAACTTCAATCCGATTGGCTAATAGCATCAACCAATCAGATTTTTCCTATCTTAATGTCGATTGGCTGATAGAATCCTATCAGCCAATCGGAATTCGAGGGACGCCATCTGGGATGACGTCATTTCAAGGAATATTCTTTCGTCGTTAGTCGTCGGCCTAGAAGGATGTTGCGCGCCGGAGGTCTTCAAGATGGAGCCGTTCCTCGTCGGATGGATGAAGATAGAAGATGCCGCTTGGATGAAGCCTTCTCCCAGTCCGGATGTCCTCTTCTGCCCGGATAGGATGAAGACTTCTGCCGGTCTGGATGTCCTCTTCTGGCCCATCGGATGAAGACTTCTGGACGGATCGGATGACCACTGGTGCCCGGCTGGGTGAAGACAGCTCAAGGTAGGGTGATCATCAATGGAGTAGTGCTAGGTTTTTTTAAGGTGGTATTGGGTGGGTTTTAGAGTAGGGGTGTGTGGGTGGTGGGTTGTAATGTTGGGGGGGTATTGTATTCTTTTTTTTACAGGTAAAAGAGCTGATTACTTTGGGGCAATGCCCCGCAAAAGGCCCTTTTAAGGGCTATTTGTAATTTAGTATAGGGTAGGGCTTTTTATTATTTTGGGGGGCTTTTTTATTATATTAGGGGGCTTAGATTAGGTGTAATTTGTTTAAACTTCTTGTAATTTTTGTTATTTTCTGTAATTTAGTGGGTTTTTTTTCGTAATTTAGTTTATTGTATTTAATTGTAATTAATTGTAGGTAGTTTAGGTAATTTATTTAATGATAGTGTAGTGTTAGGTGTAATTGTAACAGGTTAGGATTTATTTTACATGTAATTTTGTACTTATTTTAGTTAGGTAGTTATGAAATAGTTAATAACTATTTAATAGCTATTGTACCTAGTTAAAATAAAAATAAATCATAAGATGGCTACAATGTAACTATTAGTTATATTGTAGCTATCTTATGGTTTATTTTACAGGTAAGTATTTAGTTTTAAATAGGAATAATTTATTTAATTGTAGTTATTTTATTTAGATGTATTTAAATTATATTTAAATTAGGGGGGTGTTAGGGTTAGACTTAGGTTTAGGGGTTAATAACTTTATTATAGTAGCTGCGATGTTGGGGGTGGCAGATTAGGGGTTAATAAATGTAAGTAGGTGTCAGCGATGTTAGGGCAGGCAGATTAGGGGTTAATAAAAATTAACTATTGTTTGTGAGGCGGGAGTGCTGCTATTTAGGGGTTAATACATTTATTAAAGTGGCGGCGATGCCCGGTCGGCAGATTAGGGGTTAATAAGTGTAGTTAGGTTGTGGCAACGTTGGGGGCGGCAGATTAGGGGCTAATAAATATAATGTAGGTGTCAGCGATGTTAGGAGCAGCAGATTAGGGGTTCATAAGTATAATGTAGGTGGCGGCGATGTCCGGTCGGCAGATTAGGGGCTAAAAATGTTTATTATAGTGTTTGCGATGTGGGGGGGGGGGGCTTGGTTTAGGGGTTAATAGGTAGTTTATGGGTGTTAGTGTACTTTGTAGCACTTTAGTTAAGAGTTTTATGCCCATAAAACTCTTAACTACTGACTTTTAAATGCGGTAGGAGTCTGGACAGGAGAGGGTTAACTCTACTGCTCACTTCTTCCAAGACTCGTAATACCGGCGTTAGGCAAATCCCATAGAAAAGATAGGATACGCAATTGACGTAAGGGGATTTGCGGTAGCCTCGAGTCGCGGAAGAAAAGTGAGCGGTACACCTGTACCTGCCAGACTCGTAATACCAGCGTGCGTTAAAAAGCAGCGTTAGGACCGCTTAACGCTGCTTTTTAAGGCTAACGCCAAACTCGTAATCTAGCCGTTAGTTTTTAAAAAAAAAAAAATTCTATTTATTTATACATAATGTTTTTCTGAGACAAAAATCAATTTTTTTGTATCTATCATATTTATTTATTTATTTTTGTACAAATATAATATATTGTTTAGGATTAAACATTTAAGATATATATAATTGCTCCTAACACGTGTGATGGTTGTAGAATTTGCAACCATACACTTGCTTGTATTTACATTACACTTATTTATCTTATCTTTTTTGGAATGAATACATTTATTTATTGATATATTTAATGGTTCCCTTAAGTCATCAACTATTGATTTTGTTTATATAGAGTGCCTTGTGTAAATGAGCAATTTTCAAATATTTTAAATATTTCAAATATATTGTATTACCGTTATTTACTTATACCGCTGTTTATAAAATATGTTTTTCTGCATTACCACTATGATGTTAGGTAGTAGACTGTTCCCTCATGTTGTAATTGAAATGTTTAATTCTTACAACAATTGTTTACCACCACTAGTTATAAACATACTCTTTTTATTATCAATATCATGTATCCTAGCAACTATTCTACTATTCTGCTGTGATGTATTTAAGTTTTGAACATATATATTTTCCCCATTTTTTTAACTTTAGTAACCTTTGAGCCCTTATCCTCACAGTCCCCCTTTATCCAGGTAATAGGTTAAGTAGGTCACGTGATAATTATTATCCTATGACCTATAGGCAAGCCCTATTTATTTTAGCATTATTTTATTGTTAATCACGCTTATGAGTAAGGCTTGTTAGCCGAAACATGTAAGGCCTGATTATTTTGGCTTTCCAGGAGTTCAAGGTTTTTTAATGTGACACCAATAAAGATCAAATTTTTTACGGAAGAAGTGCCGGCTACGTCTTTTTGCTATTTGTAGTTCATCACTATCCCCTTCAGCCTGGCACCTTTCAGCTGCATTGTGGATCAGCCGTTGTTGCTCTTGCTAGAGGAGCGCTATTGGGCAATTACGGAGGAGTGTCCGTGACGTCACAAAGTACCCGGAAGCAACACGGAGCCCAGGAAGGGAGACTGCAGGAGTGTTTGTTGGCTTGGAGTTCCCTATACCGCAGATGAAGAATCCCGTCCTGACTGCAGATGTCCCAGCACTGAGGCTGGTGAGTAACCGTCCTGGCTATTTCGTGACACTGTTATAGCAGCTAATAGGGATTTGCCACACACGAGTTGCGGATGATAGCAGGGATTATATCACGCTACCCACTCTCATCTCCCACCACACCGGACACACACTTCCCTTACATAGGCATTTACTGTGGACGGAGCTGGCCTGCATAATTCAAAATTAAAAACAAATTACTCCTAATCTAATAGGCCTATAAAAATAAAAAATCCCCCCCAAAATAAAAAATCTATAGCCTACACTAAACTGCCAATGGCCCTTAAAAGGGCCTTTTGCGGAGCATTGCCCCAAAGAAATCAGCTATTTTACCTGTAATAAAAAAAACACCCCCAACAGTAAAACCCACCACCCACCCAACCAAACCCCCACATAAAAACCTATCTAAATAAACCTAAGCTAAACATTGCCCTGAAAAGGGCATTTGGGTGGACATCGTGCTTAAAAGGGCATTTAGCTCTTTTACATTGCCCAAAACCCTAACCTAAAAAAAAAACACCCAAAAAACCCAACACTAACCCCCAACGATCCACTTACAGTTATCGAAGTCCGGACATCCATCCATTTTTTCCCTCCTTTTACAGATGGGAGATTAATAATCGACATCAAATAAATTTGAAAGAAATAATAAAATCAAGAAACGCTTACATTTTAGGTATACAACAAATTTTCTTTTATACTTGTTACATCTAGGAAATTATTTTCATTTCCAATTATCCAGATATCTTATAATTTCTGGAGTCCACCATTAGAATATGGTCTTTTATGTCCATTACTTCTAAGCACCACATTAAAGTTATATCTACTCCCCACAAGTATAGCAAGGAGATGTACCGTTGATTGTAAACTGGTAATTACAACTTTCAACAATGTTAAAGGACCCGTCAACACAGTAGATTTGCATAATCAACAAATGCAAGATAACAAGATAATGCAATAGCACTTAGTCTGAACTTCAAATGTGTAGTAGAATTTTTTTCTGACAATTTTAAAAGTCATGTCTTTTTCCACTCCCCCTGTACCATGTGACAGCTATCAGCCAATCACAAATGCATACACGTACCATGTGGCAGCCATCAGCCATTCACAAATGCATACACACTTGTTCTTGCACATGCTCAGTAGGAGGTGGTGACTCAAAAAGTTTAAATATAAAAAGACTGTGCACATTTTGTTAATGGAAGTAAATTGGAAAAATATTTAAAATGGCATGATCTATTCTATCTGAATAATGAAAGTTCAATTTTGATTGAGTGTCCCTTTAAATCTTGAACTTATAGTTGCATCTCTATTAATAAATTATTTTTCCCCTAGACTTCAATAAACTTCTTTGTTCCACTAAATCAGTGTATCTATGTGCATAACTTAGCTAACTTAACTCTTTTCACTTAAATTGTTCTCTTTTTTTTATGAACAAGATATTGTTTGTGGTCCATTACACACACATCGCTTAATGCTATATTAATTAATTCATTATCACTTTTGTGAACTTTTGAGTGATATATGCTCATTCTCTAGTTCATTTATACAGATAGCCCTCAGTTTACGCTGGGGTTAGGTTCCAAAAGGAATGGTTGTAAATTGAAACCGTTGTAAATTGAAACCCAGTTTATAATGTAAGTCAATGGGAAGTGAGGGAGTTAGGTTCCAGGCCACTCTTAAAATTGTCATAAGTAACACTTAATACATTATTTTTAAAGCTTTGAAATGAAGACTTTAAATGCTAAACAGCATTATAAACCTAATAAAATAATCACACAACACAGAATATATAATTAACCTAAGTTAAATGAAAAAAACATTTGCTAAACAGCATTATAAACCTAATAAAATAATCACACAACACAGACTTCACTTGCATTTTTCTACAAACAGTTCTTTCTATGCATTCCAATCTGGACTGATTTATAGGCAGGAAGATCTTGTTCCTTTGAAATCTGCTCGATAGCTCAGGTCTGGTTAAACTGATTAATTTCATCTCGCTTGGCTTTGCTGCAACACAAGCGGACAGCTCCACCTACTGGCTATTTTAATAAATGCACTACTTCTCAATGCTTTTCAATAGCAGTCACATGACTGGAAAAAAAGGTTGTTATTCTGAAACGGTGTAAATTGAACCGTTGTAAAACGAGGGCCACCTGTATTCCCTTGGCAAAGTTAAAATTTTAACATATATGTTTATTATAATAATTTCCAAAAAGGAAATCATTGTTTGTGCAAATGCACCAAATGGGAAACATATCGTTACACATGTCTTTTCACTCGATTTCATGTCTATATTATTAGTTCAGTTCAGCTTATTATATTATTATAACTTACAATTCTAACATTCAGGCCTCTAACCTCTAACACACATTAGAAACTTTTTACGTTAATACTCTGTTTTTTACTAGCTTTTTACTAGTGTTAATCATCCAAGATTTCTCTCACTCTAGATAAAATAGCAAGATTTTATCTAACAAACACCATTGAAAATACTAGATTATCTTTTTAAGGTGATAAATCACTATAACAACTATAGATTTTCATCTGTGCATCGTTAAGTTTTTGTATCAGTATCTATAAATGTATAATTGTAACATGTTTTTACGCTTTGATACAAATTAGATACAAACATTTGCTACGACTATTCCTATTGGATAAGGAGTGTAATTGATGCACCAATGAAATGGACTTTTCTTTCACCTGTTTTGTATTTAAAAGACAATTGCAGCTACTAGGAGTATCTTGATAAAGGCCATAACGGCTGAAACTCGTAGATAACTTCCTGGTATTTTGTTGCTGCAATCACTAAGGACGGACTTCCAATCATTGTGCAACTCTGGCACATAAGAAACCACCATCTGCTCAAATTGGGCCATCCTGGATCTGCTGATCGATCCTCTGCAAAAAAAGAAAGACCATAATATAGGATCCACTCAGAGGGTTAAAAGAAATATTCTGTGTAAATGAAACTCCTGACACCCACATAGTGGGTAACTACTTTGATCGCTATCTTCTACGGAGTTGTACCAGACATACCCTCACCAGAGTGACCAGACATACCCTCAACAGAGTGACCAGACATACCCTCAACAGAGTGACCAGACATACCCTCAACAGAGTGACCAGACATACCCTCAACAGAGTGACCAGACATACCCTCAACAGAGTGACCAGACATACCCTCAACAGAGTGACCAGACATACCCTCATCAGAGTGACCAGACATACCCTCAACAGAGTGACCAGACATACCCTCAACAGAGTGACCAGGATTTTGGGACCACTGGAGTGAGATTCCCTAAAGAACAACATTTGCTGCAATACTTTCCCTTTGGATGCAAATAGGTGAGTGTTACCCTAAAGGCTGTGACACACTGCAAGCGATGCGGCGCGAGGCAAAGCAACTGCTTCGCTCCGCGTCGCATCGATTCTGAAGTTCAAATATTTCATCTCTGAGCGCTTAGCTACGCGACCTGACGCAGCAGAGTGCTCAGAGATGAAAAGGCAAGACACACTGAGCGCGCACAGCCGCATCTACACGCTGTGCGTCGCTCTGCTTGCAGTGTGTCACAGCCTTCACAGTTCCAAACACTCCTAGGCATATGCCATTTTTGGACGGTATAAGAGAACTCTAACTTTGCACAAAGTAGTGCTCCTTATGAAGTTGAGCCTGCAAAGAGGACTGTTCCCTGAACATAACAAGATAACAGGATTACAATTATACTACAAAGGAACTGTCATGCTCCAGCGGAGCTTATGCCTTTAAGACGCTCTGCAAAGCTAAGATCCCAATTGCCTAATCTTAGGCCTTAACTCTGCAAGTATACAGTTACTAGTTACACTGTACCTTATCATAATCCCTTGAGTTAATAATACTCACATTGTCTTATTGTATGCAATAACCGGTTATTGTTTTTAAGTTTGTTACGTTTTTAACGTTTATTATATTTGTATCAAATTTTGTTCCAACATTAATTCTCTGTTTATAGCGATACATTTCTGCTATTTTATCTTGTTCCAGTAAACACATTTTATTTTATACACTATCTCACTCTTTATTTATCATTAGTGATGTCGCAAACCTAAAATTTTGCGTTCGTGAATGGCGAACGTAAACTTCCACAACTGTTCGCGAATAGGCGAACTGGGCAAACCGCCATAGACTTCAATAGGCAGGCGAATTTTAAAACCCACAGGGACTCTTTCTGGCCACAATAGTGATGGAAAAGTTGTTTCAAGTGTGCTAACACCTGGACTGTGGCATGCCGGAGGGGGATCCATGGCAAAACTCCCATGGAAAATGACATAGTTGATGCAGAGTCTTGTTTTAATCCATAAAGGGCATAAATCACCTAACATTCCTAAATTGTTTGGAATAACGTGCTTTAAAACATCAGGTATGTACACTATTGTTACACCAGATATGAGTTGCACTGGGGTGACACTGTGCCCTGGCAGGCAGGCACTGAAACGCACACGTGTGAAGGAAACTGACTGCTATTATTTAACACAGTCAAAAAAGTTTTTTTTTTTTTTTTAAATCTACACTATTGTTACACCAGATATGAGTGGTGGCACTGGGCAAGTGGGCACAGTATACGCTGTGAGCCTGACACACACGCTGGCAGGCAGGCAACTGCAATTAGATTACACAGGGAAAAAAAAAAAAAGCAGATGTTCTTGGGGTGCTGTCCTTACAGCAGAGATCAGATGAGTCCTTCAGGACTGTAGGGGACACTGAATACACTACCCTATTCAATCAGCAGCAGCTACACTGTCCCTCCTCTCACTAACAATGCAGCTTCCGAATTAATCTAAAATGGATGCTGTCCAGGAGGTAGGAGGGTCTGGGAGGGAGGGTCTGCTGCTGATTGGCTGGAATGTGCATGCTGACTGAGAGGTACAGGGTCAAACTATTACTCAATGATGACGAATAGGGGGTGGATCGAATATCGCATATGTTCGCCCACTGCGGCGAACGCGAACATGCTATGTTCGCCGGGAACTATTCGCCGGCAAACTATTCGCGACATCACTATTTATTATATATCAATAGCTAAGATCCCTTCCAGGTATCCTAAAGCGCTCTCCTATATTGTTTTGAAATTAAAATAAATATAAACTGGGGGGGGCGGAGTTAACCGCCAAAGCTACAGGACGCACTACTCAGGAGCTCCCGACTTCAAGCCTAAAAACTGGGGTTTATCTCTGATAAAAATTAATTTAACCTACTTGTACCTAAAGGACATTAACATAGGAAGGAGCCTGGGATATGGAGAGAAAGGATGAGCTGGTGTGCGAAAATTGCTAAGCCGAAAAACTGTTACGGAACTCCCTGCCACACATTGAAGCGCCATTTTGGGGATAGATATACCACTGCCCGACATGACGACCCAGCAGTTATATTCTGGCATCAGACACCTCCTAGAGGAGCACGGCAGGAAGATATGTGAGAGACTCGATGCCTTTAATGTTACAATCCAGGCGGCGCGAACATGCGGCGATACAGGTGCCGAAAAGAAGGGAACGGCGCCGGATTTGCAGTGTACCGCAGCGCCAATAGAATCTCTATTATGAGTTCATTGTAGAAGGCTATTTACTATATTACCTGCTGTAGCGCCTTTCATGTATCATATTATAAGTGTATGATTACATGTGCTATTCTAGATACTGTACACGTTGCATATGTATGCTCAGCTTATCTCATAGCATTAAGATAGTATTAGTAGTAGTGGGAGATCCCTCTTTCAAAACTCTCTACCACACTTAACCTTAATAGCCACAACACATAGTGTAGCCCCTAAGATAATTGTTGTCATTGCTTAATCGCTTACATAATGTGATGTACTGCTACTTGTTCCTGTTTTGTATTATAAGTTCATTGTAGAAGGCTATTTACTATATTCCCTACATTATGGGGTCCTGATTCAGGTGAACCTACAGCCGCTTAACTTAGCAGCAATATACAGTAGTAACAGAAGGACACACAAACCCCGGTTTATCCTCCGCCCCCCATTACTCTTGTGCAGGCAGGAGTAAATCCTCTCTTCTGCACACTCTTTGACAGAGTTTAGTAGCCTCTGTCCAACCCGCAGAGCCATGACTTGGTATCTCCCTGTAATATTGAATAATGGCTCTCGGGGTTCCAATTCAGGAAATCTAATTCTGTTTATGAATCTCAGACCACCTGTAGTATGTAAAAGATAATAGTCTTAATAATGTATATAGCTTATCAATGTTTAGTGTTAATGGATAATATTGTTTACAATAGCAGCTGAGGAAAGTTTTGCACCTGATTTTTAGCATCCGCCAACTTACACAGAGCTACATAGGCGCCCTCCTTAATCCTCTTTGCTTTGATAGTGAGACTCTGTGCCGGAGTTGTACTTATTCCATATGCACTGAACTGTAACTTCTACTATTATCATCATTACCATGTCCTCATTTGTTTTGAGTAATTTCTGGTCCCTTAACTGGACCTGTTAGACTGAGGACATTGCGAAACCGTATAATCTAAAAATGAGGTGCCTGAACTGCCATGTCATGCCAATATAATGTATATGAAGTTATGTAATCTGTTGATGAGACTATTGTGTATGTGATGTTACAACCTCAATAAAATATTATTTGAAAAAAATAAAAAAATAAAAAATAAATAAATAAATATAAACTTACCTGTGAAATAAAAATAAAACCTAAGATAGCTTCAATTTTACTATTAGTTATATTGTAGATTGCTTAGGGGTTTTTTTTACAGGTAAGTTTGTATTTAGTTTTAAATAGGAATTATTTAGTTGATAATTGTAAGGTTTATTTAGATTTATTTTAATTATATTTAAGTTAGGGGGTGTTAGTCTTAGGTTTACATTAGGGTTAGGGTTAGACTTAGGGTTAGGGTTATGTTAGGATTAGGGGTTAATATATTTATGTAGAGTTAGTGATGTGGGAGGTCAGAGGTTTAGGGGTTAATCATTTATTTTAGTATATTTCGTTGTAGGGGGCTTGCGGTTTAGTGGTTAATAGGTTTTTTTATAGCAGCGGTGTGGGTTTTTAGGGGATTAGGGGTTAATAATCTTTAAATAGTGTTTGCGATGCGGGGGGCGGTGGTTTAGGGGTTAATAGGTTTATTATAGTGGCGACGATGTAGGGGTTAAGATGTCCGGAGCGGCAGATTAGGGGTTAATAATCTTATTTTAGTGTTTGCGATGCGGGAGGGCCTCGGTTTAGGGGTTAATAGGTAGTTTATGGGTGTTAGTGTACTTTTTAACACTTTAGTTATGAGTTTTATGGTGCAGCTTTGTAAAGTAAAACTCATAACTACTGACTTTTGATGGCGGTACGGATCTTGTCAGTATAGGGTGTACCGCTCACTTTTTGGCCTCCCAGGCAAACTCGTAATACCAGTGCTATAGGAGTCCCATTCAAAAAGGACTTTTTTTAAAGTGCGGTACCGACGTTGCATGACGGCCAAAAAGGTGTGCGGTACACCTATACCAGCAAGACGTGTAATAGCGGCGTTAGGGAAAAAGCATCGTTTTGAAGCATAACGATGGTTTTCACTCATAACGCAAAACTCGTAATCTAGCTGATTTTTTGTCATTGATTTTTAGGGACAGCCCTTTGCATTTAGATAGTGGGACATTCCTTCATTTACAGGGCGGTAGTTAGAGCAGCTCATTCAGCATGGAGCAAATAGCTGGGATTTAGTGAAAGTCAAGCCAAATTAAGGTGGATATGAAAAAGGGGAATGAGATTGAGAGAGCCATTGCGTACCATACAGGGAGCATAAAAAAGATGGGAAGTGCCAGACATTCTCATCATATATCTAGGAGGAAATGACATAGGAAACGACCAGTGATAGAACTGAGGAAGCAGATGGAGGATGGCTTTAACTGCTTGGGGGTAGCATGTTATGCTGGTACAGTCATATGGTCCACCCTGATATCCAGACAACACTGGAGCTGCGTGACTTAGAGGGCTGGATATACAGAATTTAAAGATATTCCTATGCCCCCTTATATGAAAAACTGATGTTGGTACTTTAAAAACTGATAGGATGGGCTATTTGTAATGCTCGTGGGATACTCCTCTATGAGACCGAACTCGGCCAGTAGTCTTGTTATCCTGGCGTCGAGTCGGAATGATAGGGAATATCCCAGAGCAGAGAAAGTTAGTAAGATGAGGAAGGCGGCACTCACCACAGGCAGGATAGTCCAAAGCGGCAACGGCAGAGCAGTCCAAGGCAAATCACTAGAATGGTCAGGCAGGCAGAGTTTGACAACAGTAAAGCAGTCCAAGGGCAAACCACTAGAATGGTCAGACAGGCAGGGTTTGTCAATGGTAAAGCAGTCCAAGGGCACACTACTAGAATGGTCAGGCAGGCAGGGTTTGGCAACAAAGAGGCAATCCAGAACAACAGGGTTAATAAGCAGAGTAGTCAGACAAGCAGAGTTCAGCAGCAGTAATCGCAATCCAGCAATTTAAGTGTTAAACAGGCATAGTAGTCAGACAAGCAGAGTTCAGCAGCAGTAATCAATCCAGCAATTTAGGGGTTAAACAGGTAGAGTAGTCAGACAAGCAGAGCTCAGCAGCAGTAATCAATCCAGCAATTTATCGGTTAAACAGGCAGAGTAGTCAGACAGGCAGAGTTCAAACACAAATAGGCTAATTGAAGCAACGATCTATCACACCCAGGAGCACACAAAGTAACACTTATACTTGGGCAGTGATAGATCGTTGTGACAGGACTTACATAGGTGCTGGATTTGCGCCACAAGCGTCCAGACCGGCATTAGGGAGAGAGGAGTGTGCAGTGATGACGTCAGACTCATCCGGACCTGACACAACCCTTGGCAACGAGCAGGGAAGGAGACGCCACGCCCCTAGCAACGGCTAGAGCGGCGCGGCGTGACATAGTCCCCTTCTAAAGGGTTCCCTCTGGGAACCAGAGTCGGCCTCAAAGGATGAGCAGCATGGAATCTGGAGACCAAGGAAGAGGCATGCACATCACGGGTAGGAACCCAGGAACGATCTGCCACAGAGTAACCCTTCCAATGTATCAGATACTGCAGTTGTCTGCGCCTGTATCTGGAGTCAGGGTCACCACGGACCAAAAGCGGAGGAGGAGGAGCTTGGAGCCAGGTATATCTATTCTTGATGTAACTAGCTAATGTTTATAAAATAAGCATTTTTTAAATTTAGCAGGAATATACTGGTGGTTATTATTACTTAGAGCGGTCTGGTGCATAATAGTGATGACTACATGCTGCAGATGTTTGCGTGTGGTAGATCATATATAATTTAACTTAACTTTAATTGTTTTTTATTTAGCATCAGGTACCGCTATCCATTTTACAGTCGTTTGCAACTTTTATATGGGGAGATGTAATACAGACTCATGATAATATTATGCTGGTAGTATCGTAGCAGGTGGAATATACTTAAGGACATTAGACTCTACTGTGTCTATTTTAAATGTACTATGGTTAAAATTACAGGATGTGATTATTATTATTCCTGTATGCTGAATGTTAGCAGTCTTATAAGCATTTAACTAAGGGTATTAGCTGATAATTGTGTAGTTGCAAGCATATCACTGACTTCTCAGTGTTCCGCCTTAGGTTGTAACCAGCATTTAAAAATCAGGTTCAGTTGTGCACATATGGTTGATACAATTATCTATAGATACAAGATATAACCCAAGGTTGATATTATACGAATAACACCTTATGACGATTAATTATATTCATGTTATATGTATGTAACGATAGTGTTACAATAACATTCTAAGTTTATATCACTGAATTAACGCATAGAATAGCAACCTGAACTTGTACACAAACTATTCTATTATCTACTAACTGTGTACCCTGTTATAAATGCATACGGATGTAAATATATACAAGATATACTTAGATTGAAACTTTTATTATTCTTTACCACACCTTTAATTACCTAAGGCAATTTACAACCAGACCAGTAATACATCTTAGGTCTTTGTAACCCACAATTTACAGTTTCCACTTAATAGTATATTTACTCATAATATCTAACAAGCTGCATCTAGCAGTAGTATCCTACATACGGCACATTCTAATAGCAACAGCTAGTTTGAGGACAGCCTCTTAAAGCAACCCATTAAAGATAATATATAGACCCAGCCACTTGAGAATATATTGCTACCTTTGTATATATGCAATATTTAATTGCATTCAAGATCTGAACTCACTATCTTTTGAGACCCCCAGGACCTACATATATGTATTCATAAAACATGATATATACCCTGACTATGGATTAAAATCGACATCCTAGGTCAGATTTATGACACCATGTACACTCTGTACCAATATTTTGTGCATTGATATACATATAACCTACCACCTCCTGTGTTTTTAAAGTTGTTTTTCTTGCGTATGTGAATTATTTTTAATTAGCCTAATAAAGGTTATATATTTTTTTTTTTTTTTTTAAATATTTTTTTATTGAAGTTAAAGCATATATCATCACAGCATAAACTCGCCCTAAGGCCAAAGTTACAACACAGTCAATAATACATTGTTTATATAAAGGCGTTATTAAGTAAGCAATATGCATATATATTTCAAATCTAGATATTAGAATATACAGTATCTTAGGCGAGATGAATTGGAACTTCATTTTATATTATCAGCGTATGAGCTCCACAATCTAATAGTATATTACCTAAGACCAACATATCAACTTGTGGAGATTTACTATGAGTATCAGCCACTCTTGGGCCGAGCTATATAGGGGGGAGGGGGATATTCAGCGGGTAAGCACCGCTATGTTTATAAGAAAAGGAGGTGAGAGGGGGGGGACGGAGCCTAGAATAAATGCGGGTAACTTAGGGTGTCTGGATTGAACTTAGAAGTGCCTGATCGTAGAGATCTTGTATTATTAGAGTTTAAGTATTGTCATTGTACCTTACAATATGCATGGGGCTAAGTGGGGAGGCTACTAAAGTCTCCTGAGGTTGCATATAGATTAAGGAGTAGATGGTTTGCAGACAGGCTGTTGTGAGTTTCAAAGCAGATGTTTTATTGTCTGGGATAGTAGCTATTGTCTTGGGTGTAAATTTCTAATAGGGTTAAGCCTATACAACACTAAACAGAGAATAGAACATACTTAAATATAAAGCTAGGTTTAGAAGCAAGTGTAATATCAGAGACAATTCCCATAACGGGTTAGCAACTGTACCAACATCCTAATTATGGTATATAGAGCAGTGAACCTGTATCTCTTTGAAACTTACACTATAGGTGGTTACCCTGTGTTTGAACATTAAATACAAAAGAGTATATGTCAGCTAAGGGGTTACATGACATATAACTCATATACCATATCATGACTGTGCTCATCATAAGACCACATACAGCCTATCATAAGAACATATACCTCATATTAGCAGTGGGGACAGGAGCAATCATAAAATTACTCAGTATGACTACAAAGAGGTTACAAAGAGAAACAGACATGAACACTTGGAGTATATATATATATGCGAATTTGTATAATAATTGTATCAGACAAGAGGCTGCAAACACCAGTTTCTCTAAGCTGCTAAAACACAGGAACATGGGGCGGTCTGGGAGTACCATATCATGTGACATATAAATCTTAAGCCTGTGTGGTACTAAGTTTAAAAACATTTGTTCTCTTCCCATATATTGGAGTTAAGAGAGTTTTAGGTTTAACTAAGTAAATTATAGGGAGTCTTGGGTAATAAGTAGCCAGACAGTGAGAGTGCTAAGTCTAACGGCGTTACAACCATATATGTTATATACACAATTGAACCCTAAGTGTCTTATGGCAGAGGGACAAAACCAAACATTACTACTTGCTGATAACTTGCACATAACTGTAAATGCATTAGGATATAAGACAATTTAATACAATAAACAACAGAATTGGTCAACAGCAAGGAAACTGTGGGAGGATAAACAGGCAGGTGGCTTAAGTGAATGCTGACCCGGCTGGGAAAGGAGAACTAGCCATAAGGTGGCCAAATGGTCACAACCGGAGCTTAGGGAGCATCACATAAGGCAGTACAAGTATACCAGCATTAACGTTGTGTTGCGAGGGCATGATAATCAAAAAGTTAACAAAAGGTATGTAAAGTCTTTCCCCACATTCAGGCAATGTAGTACACTGGGACTTAAATATAAGCACTTGTGATATGGAACAGCCGGAGCTAGTAGAGTTATTCATCAAGCTTAGCTTATCATAAGCTATTAGCCCCTATTTACATGTCCCATATTTCGCATGGACAGAGTTCGCTGTTCTACCCCACATCCTAACCTGTAAGTCCCGCACATAGTTACCCTGTTAATGTCCGACACTGCACAGGCTTAGGGGGTCACAAATACTTCAGCCGATTCCTCCTCTAACATGGCTTATATGTAGATTATCAGCAGGCAGAAGCTCCAGATATTGTAGTGGGCGAGATGAACGGTGTAAATTACAGGTTAGATTCGTCTTCATCTCTCGGTGATCGGATGTACTCACCGCCACAGTAAGCGGCTCTCTCCCAGAGGATACGTTGCTTTCCATGTAGTTAAAGTCGGCTGGAGCGGAGGCTGTATTCAATAGTGCGGGACTCAGGGGCTGTAATCCAACACGGGCTTGTAGATTCGCAGCGACCGGCCGCATCGCTGGGCAGCCAAAAGTTAGTTCCTCTGTGTCAAGTCTGCGAGTAGGAAGTACCTCCGTTGCCACAGAAAATTCGGAGCTTGTCTTCACTGTATCTGAGGTGATCTCTCCACCCTGCCGTCTGTCTGGCTCATCTTGCTCTTCGAGATCAGTGGTAGGAGATCTAACTTGTTCCACCTCCCCGCGGGCACTCAAGGAGGTTTGGGTTAAAGTACCGGTGTTATCGGGTATGTCGCTATGCTCGCCTCTCAGCGTATCCACTAGAGAGACAAAGCATACGTCCATCTTGTTTCCCAACAGTCGCAGGAAATGTTCAATCTCCATTATGGGGTATTACCTCTTCTTTTTGTATATGTGGGATACGTTGGTTAATAAAACAGAGTTTCTGCTACTTCAGGAATATAGACATCCAGATTATAGTGCACTCCGCCTGCTGACTTTCTAAGCTTGCTGAACCAGCTCAGGTCTAGGTGAGCCGAATAGGCCTCAATGCGTAGTGGTATGAGGTGACAAACTCTAGAGCTGTTTAATACATAGAGAATAAAAAATAGTTTGCAGGTTTCCCTGTCTTCCCAGAACATTAAACTTATCGTGGGAGTCTTTTATAAAGAGTGATATAGTATTTTAGACGATTAAAAGTCTTGGTTTTAGCTGGAGCTCATGAAAGTTGCATCCAGTTGCTTCGGCTGTTGGCTCCGCCCCCCCCCCCTAATAAAGGTTATATTTTAATTTCAGGTTTCCTCCTCCTTTTTATTGACTTAATAACTATTCGATCCAATAGGCCCCAAGGAATGTGAGTGCTACACATGTGTACATAACTGTCGGCCTCTGACTGACATATTTATCTTTGACAAATGCCTGGAAGACTGCAGGAGAGTTATACAGCCCAAGGGCATTACAAGGTATTTATAATGCCCAGATCTTGTGTTGAAGTCTGTCTTCCATTCGTGGCCTGGAAAGATACGAATCAGATTGTATGCCCCACGTAAGTCCAACTTGGTGAAAAAGCGAGCATCCTGGAGTGAGTCATACAGTTTGGTGATTAAAGGAATGGGATAGCGATTCTTGATTATTTTTTTTTACAAATTCTTTTTCTTTTATTTAAATTGATATATCCATCAAATTAACAAAATTGAATCACATGTGTACAATGGAAAGCAAAAAATATCAGCGCCTTGCAGGGCTATGCAGACAACATATTCTTGATTGTGATATTGTCCAGTGCCCTGTAGTCGATGCAGGGTCTGAGCCCACCATCCTTCTTACTGACGAAAAAGAAGCCTGCCCCAGCAGGAGAGGAAGAAGGGTGAATGAAACCTTTAGCTAGGTTCACTTGGATGTACTCCTCCATGGATTTGGTTTCAGCTTTGGAGAGTGGATAAGTCCTACCTTTAGGAAGTGGGGCTCCGGGAAAAAGTTTGATCTTGCAGTCCTAAGGACGGTGGGGTGGCAGCATGTTGGCTGCTTTTTTCTCAAATACATCTGAAAAGTCTGCATATACTGAAGGAAGGTTTGGAGGAGTCTGTATACTGGCTATGGGGATGTGGAGCAGAGGAGTGACTTTAGCAAGAAAGGAGGGGAAACAGGAGGTTCCCCAGGAGGCCAGTTGTCCCTCAGCCCAGTCGAACTGTGGATTGTGTACCCGAAGCCAAGGAAGACCAAGGATGACAGGCTGTGCTGGGGAATGAATTACCTCGAACTGCAGCTGTTTGGTATAAAAGACTCCCACAGTCAGGGGGTGCCATCCAGAGTAATTATTTTGAGACAATGTCTTTTTCTGCAAAAGAGGCAAACCAGCTTGAATCATGAAACAGTGGTCCATGATGTTTCCAGCTGCCCCTGAATCAATGAAGGCTTGAGTGTGAACAGTATTCTGAAGGAAGGTAAGGGTAACGGGTACCAGGATCCGAGAGGAGTGAGGGAATTTAGTAGAGATCATGCATAGAGGTACCCCCTGTGTTATCCTTTAAGCATTGGCTTTTCCCGGCCGAATGTCACAGTCCTTTAGTTGGTGGGTGTTGGATCCACAATAGAAGCATAGTCTCAATCTCCTTCTTCTCTGCCTTTCAGACTCTGAAGGTTTGAAGGAGGAGAGATCTGTGGGTTCCTCCACTGAGGTAACTGGAGCTGCTGAGGGGGTAGAGGATACTGCCAAACCCGGACGAATAGGAGGACGGCAGGGAAGGACCCTTCTTGTTCTGTCTCTCTCGGCTTGTCTCTCCTGAAAGCGAGAGTCTAGACTGACTGATACAAAGCGTTATAAAGTCATCCAAAGAAGAAGGAATATCACGATAAGTGAGTTCATCTTTGATGCGTTTATGCAGAATTAGCAAGGCACTTTATTCAAGCACATAATGGCAATGTGTGCAATTTTAAATGGAATGCCATAGAAACCATAATATGCCCTCCTAGAGGTGAAGATAAATGGCCTATTTTGGCCAGGCAGAGGTCTATTGGATCAATAAATTGTGCACACTTATGCCATATGGCTTTAACTAAATTACCTTATATATTTTTGGGAGATAACATAATTTATGCTTACCTGATAAATTCCTTTCTCCTGTAGTGTAGTCAGTCCACGGGTCATCCATTACTTATGGAATATTTCTCTTCCTAACAGGAAACTGCAAGAGAATTACCCAGCAGAGCTTGCTATATAGCTCCTCCCCTCACCTATCATACTCAGTCATTCGACCAAAGCAGACGAGAAAGGAGGAACCATAGGGTACAGTGGTGACTGGAGTTTAATTAAAATTTAGACCTGCCGTAAAAACAGGGCGGGCCGTGGACTGACTACACTACAGGAGAAAGGAATTTATCAGGTAAGCATAAATTATGTTTTCTCCTGTTAAGTGTAGTCAGTCCACGGGTCATCCATTACTTATGGAATACCAATACCAAAGCTAAAGTACACGGATGAAGGGAGGGACAAGGCAGGAACATTAAACAGAAGGAACCACTGCCTGAAGTACCTTTCTCCCAAAAATAGCCTCCGACGAAGCAAAAGTGTCAAATTTGTAAAATTTTGAAAAAGTGTGAAGCGAAGACCAAGTCGCAGCCTTGCAAATCTGTTCAACAGAGGCCTCATTTTTAAAGGTCCAGGTGGAAGCCACAGCTCTAGTAGAATGAGCTGTAATCCTTTCAGGAGGCTGCTGTCCAGCAGTCTCATAGGCTAAGCGTATTATGCTACGAAGCCAAAAAGAGAGAGAGGTAGCCGAAGCCTTTTGACCTCTCCTCTGTCCAGAGTAAACGACAAACAGGGAAGAAGTTTGACGAAAATCCTTAGTTGCCTGCAAATAGAATTTCAGGGCACGGACTACGTCCAGATTATGCAAAAGTCGTTCCTTCTTTGAAGAAGGGTTAGGACACAGAGAAGGAACAACAATCTCTTGATTGATATTCCTGTTAGTAACTACCTTAGGTAAGAACCCAGGTTTAGTACGCAGGACTACCTTGTCTGAATGAAAAATCAGATAAGGAGAATCACAATGTAAGGCAGATAACTCAGAGACTCTTCGAGCCGAGGAAATAGCCATCAAAAACAGAACTTTCCAAGATAACAACTTGATATCAATGGAATGAAGGGGTTCAAATGGAACGCCTTGAAGAACATTAAGAACTAAGTTTAAGCTCCACGGCGGAGCAACAGACTTAAACACAGGCTTAATCCTAGTTAAAGCCTGACAGAAAGCCTGAACGTCTGGAACTTCAGCCAGACATTTGTGTAGAAGAATAGACAGAGCAGAAATCTGTCCCTTTAACAAACTAGTAGATAAGCCCTTTTCTAAACCTTCTTGTAGAAAGGACAATTTCCTAGGAATCCTAACCTTACTCCATGAGTAACTCTTGGATTCGCACGAACGTAAATATTTACGCCATATTTTATGGTAAATTTTTCTGGTAACAGGCTTCCTAGCCTGTATTAAGGTATCAATAACCGACTCCGAGAAACCACGCTTTGATAGAATCAAGCGTTCAATCTCCATGCAGTCAGCCTCAGAGAAATTAGATTTGGATGTTGAAAGGACCCTGAATTAGAAGGTCCTGTCTCAGAGGCAGAGACCACGGTGGACAGGACGACATGTCCACTAGGTCTGCATACCAGGTCCTGCGTGGCCACGCAGGCACTATCAGAATCACCGAAGCTCTCTCCTGTTTGATCTTGGCAATCAAACGAGGAAGCATTGGGAATGGTGGAAACACATAAGCCATGTTGAAGACCCAAGGGGCTGTCAGAGCATCTATCAGCACCGCTCCCGGGTCCCTGGACCTGGATCCGTAACAAGGAAGCTTGGCGTTCTGACGAGACGCCATGAGATCCAGATCTGGTTTGCCCCAACGACGAATCAGTTGAGCAAAGACCTCCGGATGGAGCTCCCACTCTCCCGGATGAAAAGTCTGGCGACTTAGAAAATCCGCCTCCCAGTTCTCCACGCCTGGGATGTAGATCGCTGACAGGTGGCAAGAGTGAGACTCTGCCCAGCGAATTATCTTTGAGACTTCCAACATCGCTAGGGAACTTCTGGTTCCCCCTTGATGTTGATGTAAGCCACAGTCGTGATGTTGTCCGACTGAAATCTGATGAACCTCAGAGTTGCTAACTGAGGCCAAGCTAGGAGAGCATTGAATATTGCTCTTAACTCCAGAATATTTATTGGGAGGAGTTTCTCCTCCTGAGTCCATAATCCCTGAGCTTTCAGGGAATTCCAGACTGCTCCCCAGCCTAGAAGGCTGGCGTCTGTTGTTACAATCGTCCAATCTGGCCTGCGAAAGGTCATCCCCTTGGACAGATGTGGCCGAGAGAGCCACCATAGAAGAGAATCTCTGGTCTTTTGATCCAGATTTAGTAGGGGGGACAAATCTGAGTAATCCCCGTTCCACTGACTTAGCATGCACAATTGCAGCGGTCTGAGATGCAGGCGCGCAAATGGTACTATGTCCATTGCCGCTACCATTAAGCCGATTACTTCCATGCACTGAGCTACTGACGGGTGTGGAATGGAGTGAAGGACACGGCAAGCATTTAGAAGTTTTAATAACCTGGCCTCTGTCAGGTAAATTTTCATCTCTACAGAATCTATAAGAGTCCCTAGAAAGGGAACTCTTGTAAGTGGTAATAGAGAACTCTTTTCCACGTTCACCTTCCACCCATTGCGACCTCAGAAATGCCAGAACTATCTCTGTATGAGACTTGGCAGTTTGAAAACTTGACGCTTGTATCAGAATGTCGTCTAGGTACGGAGTCACCGCTATGCCTCGCGGTCTTAGTACCGCCAGAAGTGATCCTAGAATTTTTGTAAAGATTCTTGGGGCCGTAGCTAATCCGAAGGGAAGAGCTACAAACTGGTAATGCCTGTCTAGGAAGGCAAATCTCAGATACCGGTAATGGTCCTTGTGAATCGGTATGTGAAGGTAGGCATCCTTTAAGTCCACCGTGGTCATGTACTGACCCTCTTGGATCATGGGAAGGATGGTTCGAATAGTTTCCATTTTGAATGATGGAACTCTTAGAAATTTGTTTAGGATTTTTAAGTCCAAGATTGGTCTGAAGGTTCCCTCTTTTTTGGGAACCACAAATAGATTTGAATAGAATCCCTGCCCGTGTTCCGTCCGCGGGAACTGGGTGGATTACCCCCATTAGTAAGAGCTCTTGTACACAGCGTAGAAAACGCCTCTTTCTTTGTTTGGTTTGCTGATAACCTTGAAAGATGAAATCTCCCCCGTGAGGAGAAGTTTTGAAGTCCAGGAGATATCCCTGAGATATGATCTCCAACGCCCAGGGATCCTGGACATCTCTTGCCCAAGCCTGGGCGAAGAGAGAAAGTCTGCCTCCCACTAGATCCGTTTCCGGATAGGGGGCCCTCTCTTCATGCTGTCTTGGGGGCAGCAGCAGGTTTCTTGGCCTGCTTGCCCCTGTTCCAGGACTGGTTAACTTTCCAGCCCTGCCTGTAACGAGCAACAGCTCCTTCCTGTTTTGGAGCGGAGGAAGTTGATGCTGCTCCTGCCTTGAAGTTTACGAAAGGCACGAAAATTAGACTGTTTGGCCTTTGATTTGGCCCTGTCCTGAGGTAGAGCATGGCCCTTACCTCCCGTAATGTCAGCAATAATTTCTTTCAAGCCTGGCCCGAATAAGGTCTGCCCTTTGAAAGGAATATTAAGCAATTTGGATTTAGAAGTCACGTCAGCTGACCAGGAATTTAAGCCACAGCGCTCTGCGTGCTTGAATGGCGAATCCGGGAGTTCTTAGCCGTAAGTTTGGGTTAAGTGTACGACGCATCAGAAAAAACAAATGAGTTAGCTAGCTTAAGGGTTTTAAGCTTGTTCATAATTTCATCCAATGGAGCTGTGCGAATGGTCTCTTCCAGAGACTCAAACCAGAATGCCGCCCGCAGCAGTAACAGGGCGCGATGCATGCAAGGGGTTGTAATATAAAACCTTGTTGAACAAACATTTCTTAAGGTAACCCTCTAACTTTTTATCCATTGGATCTGAAAAAGCACAGCTATCCTCCACCGGGATAGTGGTGCGCTTAGCCAAAGTAGAAACTGCTCCCATCCACCTTAGGGACCGTCTGCCATAAGTCCCGTGTGGTGGCGTCTATTGGAAACATTTTTCTAAATATAGGAGGCTATATCTCCTGAGCGGGAGGCGAAGGTACTGACATGTGAGGAGAGTTAGTCGGCATAACTTCCCCCTCGTTGTCTGGTGATAATTTCTTAACATATAAAGTTTGACTTTTATTTAAAGTGACATCTATACATTGAGTGCACAAATTTCTATTGGGCTCCACATTGGCCTTTAAACATAGTGAACAAAGAGATTCATCTGAGTCAAACATGTTTAAACAAACTAGCAATGAGACTAGCAAACTTGGAAATACTTTTCAAAATTAATTTACAAGCAATATAAAAAACGTTACTGTGCCTTTAAGAAGCACAGAAAAACTGACACAGTTGAAATAACAATGATCAAAAAATAGTTATAGCAACCAAATTTTCACAGTAAATGTATTAAGTTAGCAAAGGATTGCACCCACCAGCAAATGGATGATTAACCCCTTAGTACCCAAAAACGGATAACAATTATATAATTAACGTTTTTCTCACAGTCAAATACACTGTCACAGGACTACTGTGACTGATTACCCCTCCCTCAAAATGGATTTTGAAGACCCCTGAGCTCTCTAGAGACGATCTGGATCATGGAGGATGAAGTAGACAGATTGTGACTGAATTTTTACTGTGTAAAAAAGCGCTAAAATGGGCCCCTCCCACTCATATTACAACAGTGGGGGAAGCTCAGAAACTGTTTCTATGCAGAAAACAAAAATGGCCATGTGGTAAAAATCATGCCCTAATAAAGTTTATCACCAAGTACCTCACAAAAACGATTAACAAGCCAGTAAAAACGTTTTAAACATACATTTAAAAGTTATGTATTATTATTTACAAGCCTGCTACCAGTCGCTTTTACTGCAGTTAAGGCTCATACATTATTTTAGTATTTACAGTATTTTCAGAGTCAATTCCATTCCTTAGAAAATACATTCAGTGCACACACACACACACACATCAGCCTGATACCAGTCGCTATCGCTGCATTTAAGGCCTGAACTTACTTTACAATGGTATCAGCAGTATTTTCTCAGTCAATTCCATTCCTCAGAAAATAAATTACTGGCGCATACCCTCATTTGTTGCAGGGGGAGCCCTGCATGCTATTCCCCTTCTCTGAAAGTTACCTTCACTTTCCCTCAGATGAGAAACAGCCAGTGGATCTTAGTTACGTCTGCTAAGACCATAGAAAGAAACCCAGGCAGATTCTTCTTCTAATGCTGCCTGAGAATAAACAGCACACTCCGGTGCCATTTAAAAATAACAAACTTTTGATTGTAGAAATAAACTAATTTAAAAAAACACCACAGATCTCTCACAGCTTCCTTTTTAGTTAGGGCTGCAAGAGAATGAATGAGTATTGATAGGTGAGGGGAGGAGCTGTATAGCAAGCTCTGCTGGGTATTTCTCTTGCATTTCCTGTTAGGAAGAGAAATATTTCATAAGTAATGGATGACCCGTGGACTGACTACACTTAACAGGAGAAATTAAATATTAGAAACTGTGTGAGATATGTATATATGATCGCTCATTGGATTATTTAATTTATATTTTAATGTACACATATATATATTTAAACTGCATTCATCTATTCATCTATATATGTTTTGTAATAGATCATTAAGTTTACTACTCTGCATTAATATGTACTAGGGTAAATACCTCTGTATGCTTATGTGACTTTATTTGGGTCTATATCTTATATCATATATTATATTTATCTGTGGTTTAACTATGTATTGATTGCTGTTGATCTATGTCTTTGGGTTCTAACATTCACTATGACAATGTAATTTTTTCTCCTTTGTAAATAGTATTTCCATGCTGACGTTAAAGTTAAATACTTAATGTTGGTCCCTTTAATAGGTGAGGGAGGGAAGAGGGGTGTTTTTGTTTTTATCCTCCCAATGGGTAACTTTTGTATGGTATAAGTAAAAGTGACACCTGTGAGAAAGTATGGTCCTATGATTACCGGCTACGCATTGACAAAACGCGTAAGATCGTTTCTTCCTACCTTTCTACCCTGCCATTGGTGCCCATGTACCTTTTATTTGAATCAATAAAGTCTACATATTTTATATTTGGAATGCTGGTTCCTGTGGATTTCTATTTACTACCCTTCATACTTTGAAATGTGAAAAAATAGATTTAAAGGAGTAATCCGGAAACTAGCAGGGTAGTTAAAATGTCCTTTATTAGAAATTCTTTTAAAACATATTTGCAGCTTCAGCTCCAGTTACAGTCATCCAAAATCAGGTAGGCTTGTCACTAATGCTGACATGTTTCGGCTACTTCTGCCGTAATCATAGCTTAATTAGTGACAGCCAAGCCTCTCCTTAAATAGCTGATGCCCTCATTTAATAGGTTAAATGAAATTGACATCTTAGCCAATACCTTACTTTTGCTTGTTTGAACAATGTAGATGTACTGTTAACCCTATCCTGGACAAACCATATAACTTAACATCAAGTTGCTATTTTTAACTATGTCTTAAATGGGGATATATACATCTTGTATTTATATATTTCTGTACACTTTTATCAATTCTTTCAACCGCATTTTTCTTAACTAATATCCTCACTTGATTGGTTTGGAAACATGTAGATAGATACATAATGATGTACTTAATGATGTACTTAATAATATGATCAGAAACACCAGCAAGATAACAATGGGAAGTATTGAACATTAGTATGCATACATATGATCTTTCAATTCTATACATACAATTTTATACATACAATTTTTCTCCAGCTTTTTGTGTAAAAAAATCTAAATATATATCATACTTGTTCAAGTTGTTAAATATGTTAAATTTGTTATTGAAAATGAATGTGTACATAAATTTAATACAATATACTTCCCATCTTTACATAACTCTTCACAAAGTTTAATTCCAATAATTTATTAAATCATATTCACTGTTTAGACCCATTGGCTTCCTGGTTTTTAATCTTCAGGATCCAATAGGCTTCTTGTCTAGCCAGAGTTTTGGTCCCTATCTCCCCCCCCCCCCCTTTTTGGTATGGGGATATCTTCCACTATGGTCCACTTTAGGCTTTTAGGGGTCCTTATTGTGTCTATACTTAAAATGCGATGACCAGCGGTGTTGTAAGTGTGCCTGACTTTATATTCCCTACATGCTCTCGTATGCGTGACCTAACTTCTCTTGAGGTCATGACAATGTATTGAATTTTGCAAAATGAGCACGTTAGTAAGTAGACAACATAAGTTTGTCTACAATTGTAGGCATCTGTTTATGTGAAAATGCTTCATTTGTGACCTCACTATGGAATCCATTACCCTGTTCCACATATGAGCAGGCAATGCAATCTATATTGTGACATTTGTATACTCCTTTGGTGTCTAACCATGACTTTGTCTACCCTGGTTAATGTTCTTTAAATTTGTGGGTGCTATTCTATTACCAATAGTGAGACCCCTTTTGTAAGCAAACTTACAGCCCTTCCTCACTGTGTCAGCTAGATCTTCATCTGCTGTAGGCATGGGGAAATGTTTGGAAATTATGTCAAAAATTTGGCCATATTGTTCACTATACGTTGTCAAAAATATTACTCCTTGTTTGTTAAACTTGTTGTCTGAGGTTCTACTTCTGTCTTTTTTTTAGCAATAATTCACTTCTATTGCGTTCTTTAATTTCCTTCTTTACCCCTTCTACCATCTTTTCTTGGGTACTCCCTAGATACTAGCCTCTCTGTCAATTCATTAGCCTGTCTACTGAATGTTTCTTTTCTCAGAACAATTCCTTAGCGTCCTTATGAATTGTCCTTTGGGTAATGGCCTGAAACACTCTTTTTTGGGTGACTGCTTCTTTGCATGTAAGATAGTATTTTTGGCAGTTTCCCTTCCTAATAGACTTGGGTTTCAATATCTCCCCCTTCTGCATCGGGGACTCCTGTCAGAGTAATGTCTAGATAATTTATGCTGGTTCTGTTTGATTCATATGTAAAGCTAAGGCCTTTTAGTGTTTACATTTAAATCCTCCATAAATTCTTTCAACTCATGTTCATACCCCCTTTCCAAATCAGTATCAGGTCATCTATAAAGTGTTTGTAGAAAACTATTTTGTCCCTATGCAAGTTCCCCTCTCCAAAGATGTGGAACTGCTCTCACACCCCCATATAGAGGTTAGCGTAGGATGGTGTACAAATTTAGCTACCCATAGCAGTTCCACATCTTTGGAGAAAGAACCTCACCGTCAAAACAGAAATAGTTATGTGTTAATAAATAGTCTGTTACTTTAAGAATATAATCACAAAATTCATTGCTAAAATGACCTGATCTGATTAGGAAATTCTCTATTGCCTTTAATCCCTCTGTATGCGGTATGGAGGAATAAAGAGACTTTACGTCTACTGTAAGCCATAGCATATAAATGAGCAAGGCTGGAACAGTGTTATGCTATGGCTTACAGTAGACGTAAAGTCTCTTTATTCCTCCATACCGCATACAGAGGGATTAAAGGCAATAGAGTATTTCCTAATCAGATCAGGTCATTTTAGCAATGAATTTTGTGATTATATTCTTAAAGTAACAGACTATTTATTAACACATAACTATTTCTGTTTGACGGTGAGTTCTTTCTCTAAAGAATGTGGAACTGTTAGTGGGTGCTAAATTTGCACCATCCTACGCTAACCTCTATATGGGGTGGTGGGAGCAGTTTCCACATCTTTGGAGAGGGGAACTCGCATAGGGACAAAAATAGTTTTCTACAAACGCTTTATAGATGACCTGATACTGATTTTGAAAGGGATGGAACATGAGTTGAAAGACTTTATGGAGGATTTAAATGTAAACACTAAGGCCTAGATTTGGAGTTCGGCGTTAGCCGTGAAAACCAGCGTTAGAGGCTCCTAACGCGGGTTTCTTACGGACTCCGGTATTTAGAGTTCAGTTACCGACACTCAAAAATCACCTAACGCTCAAATTTCTACCGACACCCCTCAGAACCAGTAGTAAACATATACCGACAAAAAAAACATCCACGAATCACAAAACAAATATTACACAAACTACACTTACACTCATACAACACGACACTATATTTATTTTCATATTTAATTAATTTTTCAACAAAATACAAAGGATTAAAGTTGCGAGATCTCAGGTGTTAGAAAAAAAACAACACAAATCCATTTTCCCATTGACTTACATTGGACACACTGGAAAAGACCCTCATATACCTACATCTAACTAATAACATTATCACAAACATACACTCATCGATGCATACAAACAATATACACCACTATGACATACACAAAATATTTATTTATCACAAAAAGAAACACGATTTAGTTACTTTTTCACAAAAGCTCATGACGTCATTCACTTTACGAGGAAAACCAGTCTTAGAAAAAAAAAATGAACAAATTTTAGAGCCTCCATTGACTTCTATTGGGAAGACGTGCTCGTGCACAGCAAAACCCTCATTTCCCTAACGCACGCAAATAGCGTAGACAGAAAAACTCCAAATACCAGCGCTAGAAAATACATGATTTCATGCGTTAGACACAGCTATGATAAATAGATCAAGAAATGGACTATTTCCCTATGGTGGATTTATGGATTTTACTGTTTGAATATTCACAACACCATTAAATTCTTTCAGACTTTTATATTACATCAACTACAAATCAACATCACTAGTAACAACATTTTTGTTTTAAAAATATTACATTTAACGGACACAAAAATAATGTCAACTTTTCAGGATTCACAAACACTACACAATGGGAAACAATTCTCATTTACCTTTATTATTGCATTTCAGTTATTCAACTCATATGCTTGCAGCAACAGCATATCTACATAGGCTTAATACATGATCACTCATGGATGCACATACATTACTTTTAACATCACTCATACATGTGCATTCAAATGATGGGGGAAAAACATATTACATTCTCTCGAGGAATCACAAAACACAACATATGGATTTTACTGTACTTTTAACATCATGATTCCATCACCAGAAACCATTAGGAATTACGTACAACAAGAACATCATTACACCAGATTACAGATGTCACTTTATGGGAAGGAAACAACAATGCCAGACCGCTATATAGAAGTCAGCATATGTGGGACACAATCACAATATATACGTATATGTACATAACACGCATCACCCATCACGCAACCACAAAGCACACATTTAGATTTTATTCAGCACACAATAACAATGTAGTCAAATACAACAACACAATGAGGATTTCAGAACTACATAGCAGGTTAATAATATCATTAGAAGATTCAACCATACACATCACAGATTCCACCACTGTACCGCCCCCTTTCGGAACTTTAACACTCAATACTACAATACAACATATACGTAAACCAACAGTTTGGGAACAGCATTATTAAGGCGATTTCAATGGGACAATTAATAAATATTGTCAGATCGCAAATCACTTATATATATATAATACTACAGATGACAGCCGGAAGTTCTTCAGTATTAGTGCCATTTGAATGGACGCATACAATATTGACATCTCGGCAATCACTTATATATACAATACTACAGATGACAGCCGGAAGTTATTCAGTATTAGTGTGATTTGAAAGGGACGCATACAATATTGACAGCCTCGGCAATCACTTATATATACAATACTACAGATGACAGCCGGAAGTTATTCAGTATTAGGTGCGATTTGAAAGGGACGCATATAATATTGACTGCTCGGCAATCACTTATATTATACAATACTACAGATGGCAGACGGGAAGTTCGGAATTATTATTGCGATTTGAAAGGGACGCATACAATATTGACAGCTCGGCAATCACTTATATATACAATACTACAGATGGCAGACGGGAAGTTTGGAATTATTATTGCGATTTGAAAGGGACTCATACAATATTGACTGCTCGGCAATCACTTATATATACAATACTACAGATGGCAGACGGGAAGTTCGGAATTATTATTGCGATTTTAAAGGGACGCATACAATATTGACAGCTCAGCAATCAACTTATATATACAATACTACAGATGGCAGACGGGAAGTTCGGAATTATTTTTGCGATTTTTAAAGGGACGCGTACAATATTGACATCTCACCAATCACTTATATATACAATACTACAGATGGCAGCTGTTACTTATCGTTTACAAACAATATTGCAGAAACATTGATCGATCACATTCGATGCACATTATACACAACTATGCACTTTCATTCATGTTAGCCTGGACGTGTACTTGTTACTATAAGATCGCGTTTAAGAAATATTGAATTACGCATATGAACAAACATTACAAACATGCACTGTATGTGTGATATTTGACACTTTCACATTGAGATTCATTGTTGCAAAATAACATTTCAGCAAACAACAAATAAACGCCCACTGTGAAAGCATTCGCGCCGCTCACATACAAACAGGTGAATACAATCAGCAATCATTACAAACTCACTACCATTGGACTAATTGTACTATAAATCCCCCAAACAACATGGCCAATGCATCACTTGTGATCCACATCAGATCAAGTGCTTACCTTGTTACGCTGTTTTGAAAGATGGATGACGATGACATGGTAGAACGCTGCTGGTGCTGCTATTGGCGAACTAGCTGTTGGTCGAATCAGGCAGCCTTGGCGGCTCAGACGAAGGGGTCATCTGGTTCGAGGTCCTCGTGTCTACAGGGTGAGACCCACCTTGGAAAACTATGAGCGACTTTGAGGTTTATGATAAGTATCGGCTTCGATCGCGAACAGCTCATTGGCCTTTACGATCTTCTTAAACCTCATTTGGAGCCACGTATAAGAATAAGGACTGCTGTTCCCGCCATGAGTAAGATGCTAAGCTGTCTATATCGTCCTGGCCTCCGGGAGTTTTCAATCCGGAGAACTGTACATGCATGGCCTGGCTCAAGGTAGATTCTCTGGGGGTGTTTGATAACTTTCTGGACGCCATGGTACGTATCAGTAAGCAATACATAGGATTCCCACAGAATGATGGTGATTGGAGGCGCCTGAAGCGGGAATTCTTTGATATTGCTCAATTGCCCAATGTCTTGGGAGCCATAGATTGTACCCACATTGCGCTGCATGCTCCAATTGATGACTCGCCCTTCAGAAATCGCAAACATTTTCATAGCCTCAACGTGCAGTATGTTTGTGACGCACAGATGAGGATTATGCATGTGTGTGCGAATTTTGGAGGGGCTTGTCATGATGCCCGCATCCTCTCTCTGTCGTCCCTGTGGGAAACAGTTTGAGGAAAGACAAATGCCCCCTGGTTATCTCGTTGGTGAGTATTTGTGCACAACATGGTTAATTAGTTTGACAATTGCCACTGTAGTTTTAAAATGTTTAGCGTAATGTTCAGCTATAGGATGCAATTTAACCATATATTTTCCCCCCGCTAATGTCTACTTTTAGTTCAATCCAGATATGTAGCATGTCTTACCTTAAATGCTCAGATAGAGAATGTAATGTAACCATGTAGTTAGCATTTTACACAAGGCTTGATTTAGGAGAAATACGCATATGTAGCATGTCTTAGCTGAAATGGGAAGATATTATCTAATGCAATTTAACCATGTCATTGTCTCTTTCCGCAAATGTCTTTTAGTTCAATGCAGATATGTAGCATGTCTTACCTTAAATGCTCAGATAGAGAATGTAATGTAACCATGTAGTTAGGCAATTTTACACAAGGCTTGATTTAGGAGAAATACGCATATGTAGCATGTCTTAGCTGAAATGGGAAGATATTATCTAATGCAATTTAACCATGTCATTGTCTCTATCCGCAAATGTCTTTTAGTTCAATGCAGATATGTAGCATGTCTTACCTTAAATGCTCAGATAGAGAATGTAATGTAACCATGTAGTTAGCATTTTACACAAGGCTTGATTTAGGAGAAATACGCATATGTAGCATGTCTTAGCTAAAATGGGAAGATATTAGCTAATGCAATTTAACCATGTCATTGTCTCTTTCCGCAAATGTCTTTTAGTTCAATGCAGATATGTAGCATGTCTTACCTTAAATGCTCAGATAGAGAATGTAATGTAACCATGTAATTAGCATTTTACACAAGGCTTGATTTAGGAGAAATACGCATATGTAGCATGTCTTAGCTGAAATGGGAAGATATTAGCTAATGCAATTTAACCATGTCATTGTCTCTTTCCCGCAAATGTCTTTTAGTTCAATGCAGATATGTAGCATGTCTTACCTTAAATGCTCAGATAGAGAATGTAATGTAACCATGTAGTTAGCATTTTACACAAGGCTTTGATTTAGGAGAAATACGCATATGTAGCATGTCTTAGCTGAAATGGGAAGATATTAGCTAATGCAATTTAACCATGTCATTGTCTCTTTCCGCAAATGTCTTTTAGTTCAATGCAGATATGTAGCATGTCTTACCTTAAATGCTCAGATAGAGAATGTAATGTAACCATGTAGTTAGGCATTTTACACAAGGCTTGATTTAGGAGAAATACGCATATGTAGCATGTCTTAGCTGAAATGGGAAAGATAGAGAATAATATGAACTAGATATTTTAAAGTTAAAATAAACATTTGTTAATGGGATTATCGTGTACAAAACTTTTTATTGTACTACAAATACTATTTAGAGGATTCTGTTAGAATTATGTTCTGTTCATAATTTATAGGTGATTCTGGGTACATGAGCCGGCCTTGGCTCATTACCCCCTTGCGTAGCCCGACTGATGTGTCTGAGGAGCGATACAATAGGGCTCATAAGAGAACCAGGGGCGGTGGTTGAACGGATGTTCGGGCTCCTGAAGATGAGGTTCAGGTGCCTGGACAGGTCGGGAGGAGCCCTCCAGTACAACCCAAAGAAGGTGGCTAAGATCGTTGTAGCCTGTAGCGTCCTGCATAGTATTGCACAGCGGGCTGGGATGCTGCAGGCCGTCCGGCCCGGACAGAAACCTCCTCAGAGATGAGGAGGATGATCCTGTTCTAGAGGGGCCATTCCGGGACAAGGGGCTCAATGTCAGAGCAGACATCATCAACCACAACTTTAGACGGTAAAGAATAGAAGTTAGACTGGAGTATTATCAATAGATGTGAACTCTAGGGAAATGACAAGTAGAGAATTGTGCAAATATGTTAGGATTGTTCATCAAATGCTAAAAATGTGTTTTCATTTATTAATATAGGTGATGCTCTGGCATTGGGTCCTGTAGCGAGTCTTTGCCACCTGGTTTTTAAAGAGGACATCAGCTGGTAAGTATAAATGTCTGGACTGTTGCTGGCATGAATTGTACACAAATAACATCATAAGGCATACATTTTATAAACTAGTATTTAGTTTACACATTACTTAAAATGTAAATACTCAGAAAGGGATCCTCTAGCATGACTATGGGTTCAATGTCACACATTAGAGGTTTGTTCTGCTCAATATGACTCATCTTCACACTTGATAGAACATAACACAAGATGCTACACAGTAAGCTAGTGACAGAAATTTCTTATGAAATGGGGGGTGGGAGAGGGCTACAGAAATGATTCACACACTTGTAGTAATTTTGAATAAACTTTTTATGCCATTAGGGAGCTGACTTAATCTAAAGACTGAAAGGGAAGAATTAGAAGCCTGACAGTGAAGATTGCCCAGACTGACAGTGGAAAAAGCCAAGATTGAAATTGAAGTATACCAATGGGATCATGTCTGGCATTATCTTTCAAATCTGCTGACCTTGAAACCATACAAAGACATGTTCACATGGTAAGTGCCAACTATTTGATAGAATAAGGCTGTTGAGGCATCCTATTGGAGACACTAGATGATTTTCTAATTTTTAGATGGTATTTTCACAGTCCTCTATTTTTGAAATGATGAATAAGACACCTATTGAAGATCAACTTTTTTACCCCTGAATTGACTTTCAAAGACCATGCATTATCCAGGTTGGTGTACCAATGCATGCTAGTTAAGAATCACAGGAAGAATGTTGAATATTAGTAGCTTACATACATTAGTCCATATTTAGTTTCTTAATTAAGATATTTAGGGATCACAATCAGACACTTAGATGAATTTCTAATTTTTAGATGGGATTTCAGTCCTCTATTTTTGAAATGATGAATAAGACACCTATTGAAGATCAACTGTTTACCCCTGAATTGACTTTCAAAGACCATGCATTATCCAGGTTGGTGTACCAATGCATGCTAGTTAAGAATCACAGGAAGAATGTTGATTATTGGTAGCTTACATACATTAGTCATACATATTTCATCATTAGATATTTAGGGATCACAATCAGAAAAGGAATACATATTATAGTTGATATAGAGGTATTTGAATGGACATGAAATATGACATGTATGTTCAACATATATATTATTGAAATGTGATATACATTATTATGGTATAATTAGAAAATCAGATTTTTTTTTTTTTATTACACAATATAATGTTTTTTTTTTTTTATTTTTTTTAAATATAATTAATAAATATCTTTAAAAAATGTGGAACAAAGTTAGAGCATAAGACACAAGATGATTGTAAATGTATTTTATGAATCTTTGACTACGTGTGTATTAACTTTGTTAAAAAAATTTTTTACATTTCATATTGGCATTCTGATGACTTCCAGGAATATTTTTTTCTTTTTGGTTCAGAAACTATTAAATTTTAAAATGGTAATAATAAACATTTTAGTATTAAATACACTCTTTGGAACAGATTATAATAAATATCCATATAATCTGTCAATAAAAATTTTTTGACTCCCATGACTGGTAGTTGTCTACTTGACAAGCACATGCATAAGATCAAATAATGCATTAATTGTGGAAAATCCACTGACTCCGAGAATATTACATTAAACTACTTTTTTAACATTCATTGGGGAGTGAGATCCATCGATGCTTTTCTTTTGAAATTCTTAGATGTTAAAATAATTTCGGATATGTAGTCCAATTTCTCAAAAAGTATTTGTTTTCACTTTTAAGAAGGGGAAGTGGTTCAATTACATTAAAGTGACAGTGTTGTTTGAATGTAAAATTAATTTTATAAGATCTTGGGGCCTAGTTATCAAGCCGTCAACCTCAAATACGCTGCGTATTCCGCAGCGTATTTGTGCGAGGCTGATTCGCCTTAGTTATCAAAGGCTCGAGACCGGCAAAAGTAGAATTTTGTGACGTAAACTTCGATCCGCCGGACTCAGTCCGACACAGATCGATTCTTACGTCACTCCAGATGTTCCGCACACAAGTGCGGCACAATCTCACTACTTTTGCTAGTTATCAAAAAACTAGCAGGTACGCTCGGCACTTTAATACGGCCCAGCGTACCTGGTTTTCAAAGCGCCAGCCTGGAGGCGGCGGATCCCATAGGAATCAATGGGAGTCTGACCATAGCGAAAGTACAAGTTCGCTGCTGCCAGACATCCCATTCATTCCTAATGGGAGCTGTCTACACCTAACACCCTAACATGTACCCCGAGTCTACAACACCGCTAATCTGACCACCCCCTACACCGCCGCAACTACATAAAGTTATTACCCCCTAAACCGCCGCTCCCTGAACCCGCCGCAACCTATATTAAATGTATTAACCCCTATCCTGCCCCCCTACCACCGTCGCCACCTATAATAAATTTATTAACCCCTATCCTGCCCCCCACTACGCCGCCGCCACTGTAATAAAATGATTAACCCCTAAACCTAAGTCTAACACTAACCCTAACGCCCCCCTAACTTAAATATTAATTAAATAAATCTAAATAAATTAACTCTTATTAACTAAAATGAATCCTATTTAAAACTAAATACTTACCTTTAAAATAAACCCTAATATAGCTACAATATAAATAATAATTATATTGTAGCTATCTTAGGATTTATTTTTATTTTACAGGTAACTTTGTATTTATTTTAGCTAGTTAGAATAGTTATTAAATAGTTATTAACTATTTAATAACTACCTAGCTAAAATAATTACAAAATTACCTGTAAAATAAATCCTAACCTAAGTTACAATTAAACCTAATACTACACTATCATTAAATTAACTAAATAAACTACCTACAAATAACTACAATTAAATACAATTACATAAACTAACTAAAGTACAAAAATAAAAAAAGCTAAGTTACAAAAAATAAAAATTTAAGTTACAAACATGTTAAAAATATTACAACAATTTTAAGCTACTTACACCTAATCTAAGCCCCCTAATAAAATAACAAACCCCCCCAAAATAAAAAAAATCCCTACCCTATTCTAAATTAAATAAATTTCAAAGCTCTTTTACCTTACCAGCCCTTAAAAGGGCCATTTGTGGGGGCATGCCCCAAAAAGTTCAGCTCTTTTGCCTGTAAAAGAAAAATACAACCCCCACCAACATTAAAACCCACCACCCACATACCCCTAATCTAACCCAAACCCCCCTTACAAAAACCTAACACTAATCCCCTTGAAGATCATCCTACCCTTTGAGTCGTCTTCACTCAGCCGAGCCACCGATGGAACTGAAGAGGACATCCGGAGCGGAAGAAGTTTAATCCTCCAAGCGGCGCTGAAGAAAATCTTCCATCCGATGAAGTCATCATCCAGGCGGCGCTGAAGAAGTCTTCGATCCGGCCGATGTCATCTTCAAAGAGGCGCTGAAGAGGTCTTCTATCCGGGCGAAGTCATCTTCCAAGCCGGGTCTTGAATCTTCCTTCCGCCGACGCGGAACCACCTTCTTCACCGACGGACTACGACGAATGACGGCTCCTTTAAGGGACGTCATCCAAGATGGCGTCCCCTCAATTCCGATTGGCTGATAGGATTCTATCAGCCAATCGGAATTAAGGTAGGAAAAATCTGATTGGCTGATGGAATCAGCCAATCAGATTGAGCTCGCATTCTATTGGCTGTTCCGATCAGCCAATAGAATGCGAGCTCAATCTGATTGGCTGATTGGATCAGCCAATCGGATTGAACTTGAATCTGATTGGCTGATTCCATCAACCAATCAGATTTTCCTACCTTAATTCCGATTGGCTGATAGAATCCTATCAGCCAATCGGAATTGAGGGGACGCCATCTTGGATGACGTCCCTTAAAGGAGCCGTCATTCGTCGTAGTCCGTCGGTGAAGAAGGTGGTTCCGCAGTCGGCGGAAGGAAGATTCAAGACCCGGCTTGGAAGATGACTTCGCCCGGATAGAAGACCTCTTCAGCGCCTCTTTGAAGATGACATCGGCCGGATCGAAGACTTCTTCAGCGCCGCATGGATGATGACTTCATCGGATGGAAGATTTCTTCAGCGCCGCTTGGAGGATTAACTTCTTCCTCTCCGGATGTCCTCTTCAGTTCCATCGGTGGCTCGGCTGAGTGAAGACGACTCAAGGTAGGATGATCTTCAGGGGATTAGTGTTAGGTTTTGTTGTAAGGGGGGTTTGGGTTAGATTAGGGGTATGTGGGGTGGTGGGTTTTAATGTTGGGGGGGGGGTTGTATTTTTTCTTTTACAGGCAAAAGAGCTGAACTTTTTGGGGCATGCCCCCACAAATGGCCCTTTTAAGGGCTGGTAAGGTAAAAGAGCTTTGAAATTTATTTAATTTAGAATAGGGTAGGGATTTTTTTTATTTTGGGGGGGTTTGTTATTTTATTAGGGGGCTTAGATTAGGTGTAAGTAGCTTAAAATTGTTGTAATATTTTTAACATGTTTGTAACTTAATTTTTTATTTTTTGTAACTTAGCTTTTTTTATTTTTTGTACTTTAGTTAGTTTATGTAATTGTATTTAATTGTAGTTATTTGTAGGTAGTTTATTTAATTAATTTAATGATAGTGTAGTATTAGGTTTAATTGTAACTTAGGTTAGGATTTATTTTACAGGTATCTTTGTATTTCTTTTAGCTAGTTAGAATAGTTATTAAATAGTTAATAACTATTTAATAACTACCTAGCTAAAAGAAATACAAAGATACCTGTAAAATAAATATAAATCCTAAGATAGCTATAATATAATTATTAATTACATTGTAGCTATCTTAGGGTTTATTTTACAGGTAAGTATTTATTTTTAAATAGGAATAATTTATTAAAGTATAGTGTAGTGTTAGGTGTAATTGTAACTTAGGTTAGGATTTATTTCACAGGTACATTTCTCTTTATTTTAGCTAGGTAAGCTATTAAATAGTTAATAACTATTTAATAGCTATTGTACCTGGTTAAAATAAATTGAAAGTTACCTGTAAAATAAATATAAATCCTAAGATAGCTACAATATAATTATTATTTATATTGTAGCTATATTTGGGTTTATTTTAAAGGTAAGTATTTAGTTTTAAATAGGATTCATTTAGTTAATAAGAGTTAATTTATTTAGGATTTATTTAATTAATATTTAGGTTAGGGGGGCGTTAGGGTTAGGGTTAGACTTAGGTTTAGGGGTTAATCATTTTATTACAGTGGCAGGCGGCGTAGTGGGGGGGCAGGATAGGGTTAATAAATTTATTATAGGTGGCGACGGTGTAGGGGGGCAGATTAGGGGTTACTAGGTATAATGTAGGTGGCAGCGGTGTCCTGGAGCGGCGGTTTAGGGGTTAATTACATTTATAAGAGTTGCGGCGGGGTCTAGGAGCGGCGGTTTAGGGGTTAGTAACTTTATTTTGTTGCGGGGGGCTCCGGGGGCGCCGGTATAGGGGGTAGAACAGTGTAGTTTTTAGTGTGAGTGCTTAGTGACAGGCTAGCAATAAAGCTGGGAAAAAGCCGAAGGGCAGCGAGATCGGATGAGTGATAACTGTCACAGTCCGCTGCTCATCGCCCCGCGGCTTTTTGACAGCTTTATTTGATAACTTAGGCGTATTTTTTTCAGGTCCGCGGCGGCGAAGGTAGGCGAGCTTAGGCGGACGTATTGGGCCGGTGAAGCCAGAAAAGTAGACGGCTTGATAACTAGCCCCCCCCTTGTATCTTCCTTAGGTATCTCAAAACATTTGCTAAATTATTTTAATTTTTACATTTATAAATGGTTAGGTCATTTAACTTGATATTTTTCACAAGCTAGTTATTGGATGGCAGGTTAATCGATTTGATTTTCTAGTGGAGTCATTTAACTATAGTTAATAATATTATGTAGTTTTTAAAATCTTACCTCTTGGGTTAGACATCACATATCTATATATAATTTTCATTCCCCTTTAGTTTATTTTGACAATGTTAAATCAACATTACAAATGTTTTTGTCCTTAAAGGGACATTCACAAAGTATATTGTGTATTGATTTTTAAATAATTCATAAAAGAATTTAAACATATTAGAAAGTACTATAGAATTACATTCAGTCTTTAAATATACTTTGAAAAAAAAAACATCAATGCACATATCTTAGTCAATTACATAAGGTTCTATGTGCAACCAACAATCAGCATCAAAATAGCCTATGTAGATATGTATTTAATACAGAAATATATATAATTACAATCTAATGATTGAATACCAAAACATATTAAGTTGTTCAAATATTATAATCTTATCCAAAATGCATACATAACATATAGCTTAATGTCCCTCTAAGCTGTGAAGACTCCGAAATACCTCCTTTACAATATATATTTCAGTCAGTGTGTAAAACAATCCAGAAGTTAATCTAAATTTGATTTACTCATATGTTATACTAATTTATCAAAAGGAAGGTGCCAAGGTTTCTGATATTTCAAGCATTATTGTGAAATGTTTATTTAAAGGGACATGAACTAAAAATATACTTAAAGGGAGACAGTTAAAAATTAATGATTTATACATTCTGAATGAGTATTCTATTTTAAGCAACTTTAAAAATTGTCTCATATTATGAATGCTCCTTGTGATGTTGCTATCATTACTTTAAAAAATAATGCATTAAATAGATAATTTATTTGCTTCAGTACTCTGGACTGAACTTGGTTTTTTGTGGTGGATTAATTTATCCAACAATCATCAAGGACAACCCAGGTTTTTTTGAAACAATTGTCCGTAATCTCAAATATCATTATTGATTTGCAAAGAAAGATAACAAGATAATTGTTAACATTTGAGAATCGGATTAAATTATAACGTTGATTAACATTTCATGCTCAATCTGAATCACCAACGCTAAATTTGTTTGGACAGTGTCCCTTTAAGAGATTTAAATAGTGTATTTACTTCTCTTCCTATCTTGACATACTTTGCTTGAAAAGCATATCGAGATAGGCTCAGTAGATGAAGATTGGTGGATGCACAGAGATGCCTTATGTGATTGTCTCAACCATGTGCATTTAAATTTCTTCTGTTGAGGATATCTAAATACTAAGATAAATTGATTTACATTTTAAAGTCTAAACAATCTTCTATCTCTACAGATCATTTGATACAATAGTTTGTTTGTAATGTCTATTTAAAAATAAAGACGCCATTTGCACAATAACATATATGAGCACTTCAGACAAATACAAGCTCGAGGTTTATTTACTAATAACAAACAAACCTGTAGTTTAACATTTATAAACAGATTATCCAAGTTACTGACCTTATAACCTGAATTTGAACATTCAGAAATATTGCGTGGGAAACGCATCTTGAAACACCAGATTAGCATCTTTAAACATTAGAGGTCTAATGTCACGCAATAGCACACAATCAATGTGCATTATGAAATACATTTAATAGAGCAATATCAATACTTCACAATAAGTCAATAAATGGATTTTATGAACAATAAAGACATACAATATTAAATGTGTATTTGTATTAAAGAAACAGACCGTTATTAAACCGAGAAATGTCTACAACATTTAATAATGTGACAGTATTAGATGTTAAAGAGAATTTAATCATTAATATTTAACGGATCACGGATATTAAATCTGCGTCACACATATCCGCATGACAGGCCCATGAGTTACAAATAAGTCTACATGAAAAATGAAGTAACAGCACCACCATGAGGTATGTGTAAGGAAGTTACTAAGATATGAAACATTAAGGAACGGCCAATCAGAGTTCATCACACAAACACAACTTGAATCAGGATGGTCTCACAGACATTCTAACAATATTTCAAACTTTTATCCAATCAGATGTACAGATAACTTTTCCCATGGTGCATCTCATGTTTACTTCACCATATAAAAGTCCATTACACGTTGCCATCTTTGTCAGTTCTCTAATGCCTGCAGGCAGTATATCTGATTATTTATATAAAAAAGATCTACAACCCAGCAGGCATGTCAGCTCCCAGGTTCACCAAGGAGGAGAGCGCTGCACTGGTCCACGCCGTCAAGGACTTTTATCCCCAGCTGTTTGGGAACAAGAGGAGGTTGACAGATGCGCCTGTTAAGTAGGCCCTCTGGGAGTCTATCACCAATGCGGTTAGATTGGTGTGTGACGTCCAGAGGACCCAGGATCAGATCATGAGGAGATTCGGAGATATGAGGTTGCGGTTAACAAAAAAAGTAAACCTCATAAGGGACTGGGTACAAGCCCGTAAAAGAGGTGGCAAAAGAGAGGCCCCGCGGAAACTGTACCTACTCCCTTATGAGGTGACTTTATGCGAGCTCCTCAATCTCCGGGTCCCCAAAAGATTCAGATCCTCGCCATCCTCGGCCTCCTCTTCTTCCCTCCCAGCTGCGGGATCTGAAAGTCATGACGCGGGGGCCAGGGCAGCTGCTTCTCCGTCCGGTGGGCCTGGGAGGAGATGGGAGAATCTGAACCAGGTAATTATCCAACTTCATATAATATCTTATATTTTTATTTTAATCAAAAAATGTGTATATAGTCAGATACTAAACCTATACAGATCTCACAACATACACTACATATGATGTTTAGATATCTGATTTTAGATTAGTGACACATGAAATAGGAATGATGTGTCTTGCGCTCTACAGAATATGCGTCACAGAGCGAAAATGGAATTTCGCATACACGTTAACATGGGCTTTGCTGTAAGTGGCATTGCTTTATACATGTTGGTCAAATGACGGATGCGTAATTCCGCTTTGAATCATTGCGCAATGATCGCGAAAATGGAATTGCGCATACACGTTAACATGGCTTTGCTGTAAGTGGCATTGCTTTATACATGTTGGTCAAATGACGGATGCGTAATTCCGCTTTGAATCATTGCGCAATGATCGCGAAAATGGAATTGCACATACACGTTAACATGGCTTTGCTGTAAGTGGCATTGCTTTATACATGTTGGTCAAATGAAATGTGAATTATTATATATGTGAAGAATACAGTATTCTTATTTTCAATATTATACATAATAAAAAAAGAAGAATCCAAATAAATTATAAACATATGCCCATCAATTGATGAGAATGAAATAACACCAAAAATAATTAAAGCTACAGTAAACAACACAACTGATTGAAAATAAGAGTACAGGATATATTTATCATGAATTGAATTGAGGAAACAATTAACTCATGGGACTACCAAAGGATTAATAGTTTTTAAATTGATTTGCTAATAATGTAAAGATTTTAAACATGGCATGATTTGTATTAATGATATGCAATCCTCATTTAATATATTACAGATATGGATGTTGCTGCTGGATCCTTAAGGCAGGGCTTGTCACAGTATGGTATGTCTCATTTTAATTGACATTTGTCTTAGAAACATGGACAGAACATTACATACTAAATCCACATTGTTCATATTTATATGTAATGTCCCTTTTAATAGATGAAAATTAAATAATTCTTCGGATATCCTTAAATAACATATTAGATTTGAATTGCATGCTCAATCCCATTCATTACATCAACATATGGAGTAGAGAATTCATTAACACCAACATTGTCAAATCATATAATTTTATATTAAAGGGATACTGAGCTACAATTATTAATGTTGTCATTCAGATAGAGTATGCAATATTAATAAACATTTAAATATAATACTATCATCATATGTGAAATATTCTATTGCTAAATGTATTTTAAAATCAAGAATGTACGTTTATCTGCATCTCAATTTTGGTTGACCAACCTGGGTTTTTATTGATGATTGGTGGATACCTTCAACAAACAATATTTATTGAATACAATATTGCTTATCTGCCTTTAAGATTAAAATGTAGCAACATTCAAATTATAATAGGAGTCAATGTTAAATCATTTTGAACAGTTTGAACAGAGAAATCAATGATTTAAATAAATCATGTCAGTGTCCCTTTAATAAACAATAGATTAATTCATCTTTACATTCTTTGGATTAAACAATATTGATATATAATTCACATATTCACTGTTGGAGTTACTTTATAGATATCAGCATACTCTAACAGCACCATGATTACATATTTTTACTAATCAATTTGGTTTTGTATTGTGATAAATATGTGTTGTGTCCTAAACAAGATTACTGTACATTGCACAAATGGCTCGATGTGCCACATGTGTTTGTTTAGATTTGTCAACAGCTGTTCTTCAAAATGTGGTTTGTGTGTATTCTTTTAAGAACATTGATCAATGGGTATATTTAGATATGCAATAGCATCATATGAGATGAGTTTGATGTCTAATATAGTCTTAAATTAAACATATGTTCAATACATAATTTTTAACAGAATCCCCTTGATTCAATCAAGCATTTTTTGGTTTAATGACTGCTCTATTCTTCACATTTTCAAGTTGATTAATCTTAAAATTCGATACAGATGTGATTTAGTGATATCCCAAATGTGTTTACTAATATATATCTATATCATTCATAGAGAGAGTTGGTGTGGTGAGCCCACAGGAATCCAGCAGTGACACAGAGCCGCCTTTGCGGTCTCCTGGTAAGTCCATTGACTCATTTATATGTCATTGAAGGTGTATTGGTAATCAATATTATGAGCATGATTCTGATGAAGCATAACATTTGAAACAAACATATAATTTTCTCTTCTGATTATATATTAATTTTCTTTTAATATTGAAAGATTAATAATTAAAACTTTATTAGTCTACACATTTGTTATTCAGAAGATGTATAGCATATGTTTGTTTCCATGTTCATTTTTGACAACAGTCATCAAGTGATACACACATGAGAAATCTTAAATGTTCTATGTACTATGCTTTTATGATTTTTAAATTAATACAAACAATACATCGAAAATATGAATCATTGAGAATAACAAATCTAATGTAATTTGTATGCTCCATCAAAATGATGTAAATCATAACTTTGGGTGTGTATATCTTTAATGCAACATTTGATGTGTGTCTTTGAACAACAGTAACATATGTTATAATATCTGTTCTTAACGTGTACACAACATGTTATGTTTTACAGAGATTGATTTAACATATGTGACGGAGGAGGAAGAGGCTGCCTTGGAGTCTAATGGTATGTGAAATATATCTATCATGTTTCCAACATGTTGCTTTTTTTTAAAATCATTTCATTGAAGACATTCAAAGTCTACAGCTTTTGCACTTTAAAACGGAATATTATTTGTCTGTTCAATACACTACTGCCCCCTTTCTATCTCAGGCAGCATGAAAATATTATTTTTTTTAAAAATGTATAATTCATGCCATCATTATGTCCACATGCATATTCCAAGGCCAAACACAATAATAATGTTATAATTGTACAGACAGTAATTGATATTCATCTGAGTGCCTATATGCATACCATATCCTCATTTCATAATTGCTTTACAAATTCAAACACACTTCTAAGTATATTGAAAACATAATCAATTTGAAATGCGTTGATTTGATTTCATGATGTATGAGATGTTATATATATTTTTTAAATTTTCAGATGGATCCGCCACTTCTGGTCATCTGGTTTCCGCCCCTGCCCAGTCCCCTGACCAGTCACAGACCCCTGCCCATGCCCAGACCCCTGCCCATGCCCAGACCCCTGCCCATGCCCAGACCCCCTGCCCATGCCCAGACCACTGCCCATGCCCAGACCCCTGCCCATGCCCAGACCCACTGCCCATGCCCAGACTCCTGCCCATGCCCAGACCCCTGCCGGCCCTTCCCATTTATCATTTCCTGCCCCTCCCAAAAAACGCCCCTACAACCCCCTTCGCCCGCTCTCCCCGTATTATGGCCCGTACAGCTGCCCAGACCCCAACTCCCCACTCCCCAGCTGTACGGCCTACCCCGGAGCAGCAGCTCATCCCTCCCCAAGCCAATCCCATCCCTCCCCAACCCAAACCCATCCCTCCCCCATGTCTCAACCTTCATTGTCCTGGGTGTCGGATTGTCCTTCCCAGGCACAGCTGTAAGTATCATTCAAAATCAACATTATAAGATACTTAAAGGTACACTGAAGGTAAATATTTTCTATTGTGATTCAAATAGAGCATGCAATGTTAATCAAATTTATAATTTACTACTCTTATGAATTATTCTTCATTCTCTTGATATCTTTATTGAAACAAAGAAATGCCTATAATTAATTTTAAATAGAAAATAATTGTGGACATCATTTCTTTATTGTTGGATGAATGTATCCATCAACCAGCATGGACAAACAAAGTTGATAAACAAATATGGCCTGCCCTAAAAACCGACATTCTTGCATTCAAAATCTAGCTATAGAATTCAAACATTTAAAGAATATGTGTAATTTTTAAATATTTGTAATGTCATGCTCTATCTGAATCAGTCAATTAAATATTTAGGTTCAGTGTCCCTTTAATTTGATATCACTACATATACCAATCACCACTACTTGGATCCAACAATTAATGTACAAATGTTTATACATTATCTCTGTCTAACCCAGTGGGAATGTAATTTCTTCAGGTTGCTATGTTTACACAGCTTGTCCTCAATGCCAAAATGTTTAAGGATAGGTGTGCCTACCACAGTATAATTAAAATATTTAAATTGCTAATGTAAGTACAATGTAAATCCTTTAACAAGATTTGATACACTCAAGCTGTATAAGTGGATCATCTAAAACCAATTAAAGGGGACAACATGTTTGAGTAAACTGTCCCTTTAATGATTTCGGTCTGTCTGAATAACATATTTCATGTGTAAAGAATAAATTTAAACTAATTGATGTAAAGAATGATTTGTCTTTATGATGACAATGTATCTTTGCTTATTTTTTCGTCTGTTGTGTAATTATCATTAATATTTAATTTATTCTTTATTTTAGGCTGTGACTCAGCATGGCTCATGCTAGAAGGTATAGCAAGAGTAGAGCAGGCCGTGTTGAGGAACGCAGCTGTCCTGAGAGGGAGTGAACGACACCATGCAGGCCCAGCTCCGGGTTCAGGACTTGACTCTGCGTGAAATTATGCGATTAAGTTCAAGGCCTGAATCTGGAGCTGGACATGCACAGGACGATGAAGAGGATGACCAGTAAGTGGAGGATCAGGAGATGCTCCAAGGTGGCAGATAAGAATCCTCCGTCCACATGTTGATGTTTTTTTTTATTGTTGCCATTTGGCCTTTTTCAAAGTTTATTGTTGTGCCTGTTGCACTCTTTTACCTTGTCATATGTCTCCAATGGGGCTATGGTGGCCCTTGGCAACTCTCTTCTGGACTGTGATGCACTGTGTTACCTTGTCATATTGTCTCCAATGTGGCTATGCTGGCCCTTGGTAACTCTCTTCATGGACTGTGATGCACTCTTTTACCTTGTCATATGTCTCCAATGGGGCTATGGTGGCCCTTGGCAACTCTCTTCATGGACTGTGATGCACTGTGTTACCTTGTCATATGTCTCCAATGGGGCTATGCTGGCCCTTGGTAACTCTCTTCATGGACTGTGATGCACTCTTTTACCTTATCATATGTCTCCAATGGGGCTATGGTGGCCCTTGGCAACTCTCTTCATGGACTGTGATGCACTGTGTTACCTTGTCATATGTCTCCAATGGGGCTATGCTGGCCCTTGGTAACTCTCTTCATGGACTGTGATGCACTCTTTTACCTTGTCATATGTCTCCAATGGGGCTATGGTGGCCCTTGGCAACTCTCTTCATGGACTGTGATGCACTGTGTTACCTTGTCATATGTCTCCAATGGGGCTATGCTGGCCCTTGGTAACTCTCTTCATGGACTGTGATGCACTCTTTTACCTTGTCATATGTCTCCAATGGGGCTATGGTGCCTTGGCAACTCTCTTCATGGACTGTGATGCACTGTGTTACCTTGTCATATGTCTCCAATGGGGCTATGCTGGCCCTTGGTATCTCTCTTCATGACTGTGATGCACTCTTTTACCTTATCATATGTCTCCAATGGGGCTATGGTGGCCCTTGGCAACTCTCTTCATGGACTGTGATGCACTGTGTTACCTTGTCATATGTCTCCAATGGGGCTATGCTGGCCCTTGGCAACTCTCTTCATGGACTGTGATGCACTGTGTTACCTTGTCATATGTCTCCAATGGGGCTATGGTGGCCCTTGGCAACTCTCTTCATGGACTGTGATGCACTGTGTTACCTTGTCATATGTCTCCAATGGGGGCTATGCTGGCCCTTGGCAACTCTCTTCATGGACTGTGATGCACTCTTTACCTTGTCATATGTCTCCAATGGGGCTATGGTGGCCCTTGGCAACTCTCTTCATGGACTGTGATGCACTCTGTTACCTTGTCATATGGCTCAAATATTCCTTATTTTTACAAGATTATTTCTAAACGTTGTTGATGTTTTCTTACATACTAATAAAAGACATGTCATTGGACGATTCTTTGTCCTCATTCTTCATGTTATTTTTTGAAAGCTCTAGTTTATCTTGTTGATCCTTAAAGGGACCTACCAAAAATAATTGTTTTTCAAAAATCATATATGTAAGACAATTGTAAATGACTTTAAGACTTAACATCTCCAATGTAATCTTATTATTTGTCTTTATATATTTTTCTCTTAGCTTTATCATTGCATGATTATGATTAGCATAGTAATTGTTTTATATATGTATATATAGATTGTTATTTGTGTATATATGTATATTTCAATTTTCACATCCATGTGTGTATTTAGAAACTCTGCATGAATTGATGCACCTTTAACAAATGATCTGAGGATTGATACAATGATATAATCCCTGTAAAGTGTTCATTTTATTGAAATAGTATTGTCTATGTGTATCCTCTTTTTAAAAACAAAATAATGTCCCTTTAAGTGATGGTGAGCACAATTGTTAATGAATGTATTTCCATTTCTAAAGCGTTTTTGTCCTTTTTACATGAACAAGGACATATAATCTTATTAATAAACAATCTTATTGTAATGTTGACAGCACATGTATTTCATTTTCTATTCTATCTTATTGTAAAAGTGTAACCAAATAAATCTCTGTGTGTAATGCAAATATTTTAGATGATGAATATTTTTTAACAAATATGTTAACAAAATACTTCTCCTCCCATATATGGCTATAGGTAGGCTGACCATATTTAAACTTGAATAATGACACGTTTAATCAATCCATGTATCATTAATGTTATCCAAAACAATCAAAACATATCTTAAAACATCAATGGCATATGTATTTCTCATGTGTATCTTTTAAATGTTAAAGATATACACCATAGCTATAGTTCAAGGGGACAGTCAAGTCCGAAAAAGATGATTCATGATTTCGTGACATTCCTAGATAGCAATCTAGACACATACTAGTTCCTAAAATATAAATACGTTTCTTAGTGATATGCCAAGCTGTCAACTGAGTCCTTGTTTTGGCTGCGGTTTTTCAGCGATCCTCGGATGCGCCATGTTGCTTAAAAACGTCACCTGCCAGGCTGTCCAATGATTCCTTGTAATGACTGACGTTCTTACGTGATCAAGAATGTGCCTTTTATTGATGGCGTTTTGACGCGATCAAGGATGCGCCTTTTTTTGGGGCGTTCTTACGTGATCAAGAATGTGCCTTTTATTGGATGGCGTTCTTACGTGATCTAAGGAAGCGCCATGTTAAGACGTCACATGCAAAGGTAAAAAAAACGTCTGATTGGATTACGTAGTCCCGCAATATTTGTTTGTGCACGTTAAACACGTTTGTGACTGCAGCCAATTTTAAAAACCTTGCGAATATGTATTATTTGCATCATGTTACATTGTTGACCCGTAGCTGATAAAAGACCACCACATTCTCTTTTGTCCTGGTTGAATAAACGAACGAAAGCAAAATGTTTTCATGCATATGATATTTCAAGGCAAGTGCAAATCTCTATAGTCCATGTTGTTTAATATGTTTGTCAACAATATGTTCCTTTTTCAGAAAAATGACTGTTGTGTTTAATGTTAAAGATATCAATTAATAAATATGCGCTATTGTGTTTAGAATAAAGTAATCAATATGCATTTAGCTTTATCATATGCTAAATATATGATGCCGACTTCTTCTAAATGTAATTTCGTTGTATATTTTATATAAAGGTTCATTAGACACTCACATTATAAATGAAATCTTTTAATTTTGGTCCTCTAGTTAGAATAGTCCATTGTTTAACAAATACACGTTTCATTTTGCTTCTGTTCAAATAAAATGTAATTAATTATCATACTCCTCGCCAAGCCTCTAAGTTTCATGTGAGTACCATCTCCAGCTTTCTCCTGTTTTGTGTATGATGGTGTATTGTCTTGTTTTAACGGTTGTAATGGGGGTTCATCTATATTTTCATTAGAGCTAACCCGATTTTCTTTGAAAGTGTTTGAAGCTTTGTAATATTGATATCAGTATATGTTAATCTTGTTGTTTGTAGTAGTGTCTATTACATACAGTTATGTTAAAAATATAGTATACTGTCCCTTTAATGCAAATGTTGATTTTGTATCATGTATGAGTTCCACATTGTTTCAATCTTCAAATATATTATTGTTAGCATATTTTCACCCCCCACTCCTAAAAGGACTTTAAACCATATTCATTGTTCAAACAAATGTCTGATCTAAAAAAAAATTAACACAATAATGTCTCTTTAAGAAAATAGACTTTATTTAACACGTCAATATAAATCTGATTTCAATATTAATTTTTGAACCAAGTACATGTAGATATACCAACAAGCTTCAAATATGTGTTAGCATATGTAATTTTGTTAAAGGGACAGTTTAGAAAACAAATAATGTTTTGCATTATTCTAAAAGTCAATTTTGTAATATCAATGATATCAAATGTTTCTCACCAATTAATCATTTGTCTGATGTTTATTTAAATTTGCTAGCTAAACCTATGAGGTTCGTGTGCTCATTTCTTCGAGCTGAAGATGCAATGTAATCATTATACAATTTGACCCACTAGAGGGCATTTGGATAGCATTTGTATATGTAAAACCTTGTGCTCATACAGCATATTATTTTACCATGTATTGATCATTGATATCTAACATGTTGTTATGTCCAGAACCAACAAATAAGTGGTCATTTTTCCTAGTCATAGAATACAAGGTTAAGCACATAAGTCACACGTATTTCTCCCTGTTTTTGTTTGTTTCCAACTTGATAATGCGTAATACAGTGTTTTCTTTGTAATCAATAATTTTCTGACTGTCCCTTTAAGCTGTGTTATTGGCATTCAAAACAGTAATATGCCATCATGGATAATTGTAATGGTAATTTTGTTTGCGATTCGGAAACAGTTTGGACATCACATCACAGAAACCAATCAATATCATGAACAAGGATAGGTATGTGATGATGTGGTTTTCACACACTTATAACCCGACACTCTGCAAATAATCTGCCTCCATGGACCCTGACCGTCCATAGAAGTAGATTATATACAGAGTGTGTCCACAAGTGTAATGAAAACCACATCATCACATACCTATCCATACACATTAAATAATAAAACATTAAAGATGAAAATAAATACTTACTTCCTCTTCCTTCCCCTCTTCCCACGGGGCTGAGGCTCTGGGAGGGGCAAACTGCCGACTCCGAAGAGTTCTCCTTGGAGATGTTGTGGGAAGAGTGGAAGGAAGAGTACTGGGACGACCAAGGTGAGGAGGAGAAGATGGCTGAGGAGGAGAAGATGGCTGAGGAGGAGAAGATGGCTGAAGAGGAGGAGATGGCTGAAGAGGAGGAGATGGCTGAAGAGGAGTAGATGGGCCGGCAGGAGGAGATGGCCCAGCAGCAGGAGGCCCAACAGCAGGAGGCGGACCAGGAGGTAGACCAGCATGCGCCTCCGGAAAAAATTGAACATCTCTTGGTGCAGATTAATGATTCGGTTTTGGCCTTGTTCGATTCTATTAAGTATGTTTATTATTTGGTTTTGTCCTTCAATTATTTGATTTTGTCCATCAAGAATTCGAGTTCGGCCTTCGATATTTTGTATCCGGGAGTTACGCATCTGGTCTATGTAGTCCAGTAGAATCCGCACCTCCGCTATTTCCTCTTGTTGTGCTTGGCGGGGTACCCGTGCACGGCGGGGTGCCCGTGCACGGCGGTGTGCGGGTCCTTGAGGGTCCTCTGGTTTCTGCGGGCTCCTCCTCTGCTTCCGGGGCCTCTTCATCAGCTTCCGTGCGCTCTTCATCACGGGGGGCCTCTTCCCTCCGAAGTGGAAATTCCCTCCCCACCAATCTCATCCCGGGGAGATGGATGAGGCTGTGTTTCTTGTTGCTGCCCTCCTTCCCAGACTCTGTATATTAAAAAAAATTTTTTTTTTTTATATTAGCATATTTGCAAATGAAGCTTTAAATGACTTAGCTTTACGATACAAATACAAATGCTGAATCATAATCCACTTTGAAATCTAACAAACAATCAATATGATTTCCGCATTTTCTAAACCGTGTTTGTGATATCTCTGGTCAATCTGAATGTTTTCGCGTTTGTTTTCAGTCTGTTTAAATGCACACCCTACCATATAGCCTAGATACTGATGTAACCGCAAAGTAATTGAATGCGTGTAAACAACGTTTATAGCATTAATCTGATCCTTAAAGGGACATGAAACCCAATGTTTTATCTTCATGATTTAGAAGCAATACATTTATTATCAACTTTCTAATGTACTATTCTTATCTAATTAGCTTCATTCTCTGGATATTCTTTGCTGAAAAGCATATCTAAATACTGCTTATAAGATGCAGATTGGTTAGCTGAATATAGCTGCCCTCCTGTGATTGTTTCAACTCGTTGCATGGCTATTTCTTCATTAAAATATATCTCAAGAATTATTCAAATTAGGTAATATAAGTACATTTGAATGTTTTGTCAAATTGTATTCGCTACCTCAATCATGAAAGTAAAAGGTTTGCGTATAGTGTCCCTTGAAATACATTCGTATGTGAATTTATTGTTCAATGAGCTTACCGTCAGATGAGAGTGGCAGGTTTCCCGGTATCAATTCCTCCGATACCGACTATTTCCACCTCGGAGATGCTGGGCCGCAACATTTCCTCCCATCGGCAGTACTCTATTTCCAGGGCAGGTCCGCACACCGGTTCTGCGGCATGTCGAGCCTCCGGCTTAACTTTTTCTTGAGATCCATCTTACAGTCCCGGTAGCGATGTTTTATCGAATCCAGATCTCTGTTCAGGCCACCCACTGCATTGACTGCATTTCTTATCTCATTTCCAGAGCCTCCTCTTGTCAGTCGGGGGTAGTCTTCTGTGCTGCAGCCTCCTATACCTGGCCATATAGGCCTCTACGAGGGGCCCTCCTTCACCTCCATCGAAAACCTCGCCTCCCTAGTCGCCTTGGCCTTCCCCTGTGACGATGCCCCTCTGTTTCCCGGACTTGAAGCCCTACTCTGTCCGCCACTGGGCCCAGCCAACTTGTTCATCTTGAACCAAGTGGCTGGGTCCACCCACCGCTTCCACCCCCGCTTCCTGCCCCCCTTCCTGCCCCCCTTCCTGCCCTGTTCCTCTCCCCCTCCCTCTCCTCCCCCCTCTACCTCTCCCCTGCCTGGCCTCCATCTGTTCCCTAAACTAAACCCCAAATAATCAAACAAAAGTGAGTGTGATGAAATGAAGGGGGTCAAAATACAGAACTAAAAAGACAAAAAAAGTGCTGAAAGTGTGAGAGGATGTAAAGAAAACAAAGAGGGTAAGGAGTATTTAAATAAACCAAAAGAAGAAGAAGACTAAAAGGAGGATATGTAACTAAATGTAACTAGGGGATGGGTATGGATGGGTATGGGGTTATGGATAAGAGTAAATGGGATGAAAGGGAATGGACTACAGGGAATGGGGTATGGAGTGTAGTATGAGGGGTAGGGGGTATGGAGTGTATGTAGTTTATTGATAAGTGTATGTATGTATTGAATGTGTTTGCGTGTAAATGTGTTACGTGTACAGAAAAATAAATCACTCGCTCGCTAACTCACACTACTACTAATTCTCACTAACACACTACTACTAATTCTCACTAAACAAACAACACTCCCACCTAACTCTCACTAACTACCACTAACTCACGCTCCCACTAACAACTCCTCACTAACAACTCCCACTCCACTAAACTCACTCACGCTCCCACCTAACAGACTCTCTCCCACTCCCACTAACTCCCACTAACTCACTCACGATAACACTAACAACTGACTCTCTCACCGCTAACACTAACTCACTCACAATAATGCACCAACTCTCTAATCTTAAACCCTCCAATCTCCAAAGACCCAACAGCAACACAGTCAAAGAAGCCCTGCTTGTGTGGTGCTTATATACCCTGTGTAAATGTTTAATGATGTACCAATTTCCGTTGTAAATTGTGTTCAGGTGTGCTTTATTAGCAATTAATATTAGTGCAATGTGTATAGTTGGTGAATTTGCGCATGCTCATTTTGAGTTAGTATTTGTGGAATGTGTAGAATGCAATGATGTCATAGTGGTCGTTTTCTCTAACATTGTCCAATAGTATTTCTTTTAAATGTGAATTTGCGATGGTGTGTTATTAGTGATGTGTGTATATGTATGTATGTCCTAATATATAGTGATATTGAATGCGATTATTTTTCTAGTGTATGTATATATTTTTATTCCTTGTTGTTATTTTGCGAATTTCCGCATCTTAAAGTATATGCGTATTCCCCCGTATTAATTTTTATAAAAATCCCCCCCGCTTGTGAATGTGTAAATGCTTGTGTGCTTTGTTGATCTGATCGTTGTTGTGCCATTTGCGGCATGTTATTGTGTGCATGATGTGGTATGCGTCATATGACCAAGCTGTGCGTATTCTCGAGAGATCGGTGTTAGGTTAAAAAAGCTATTTTTTGCTTTCCCATTGATCTCTATGGGTGACTGTCTAACGCGGGGGCAGTATTCCGCGTGTGACATACACGCGTTAGGAGCATCGTTAGATGGTCTTTTTTTAACTCCTAAATAACGGAGTCAAACAATGCCGTGGGTTAGACATAAAACAGCCGTGGCGTTAGCAACCCATCTACCGCCGAGACCTCCAAATCTAGCCGTAAAAGCCTTAGCTTTACTATAGATGAATCAAACAGAACCAGCATAAATTATCTAGACATTACTCTGACAGGAGTCCCCGATGCAGAAGGGGGAAATATTGAAACCCAAGTCTTTAGGAAGGAAATTGCCAAAAATACTATCTTACATGCAAAGAGCAGTCACCCAAAAAGAGTGTTTAAGGCCATTACCAAAGGACAATTCATAAGGACGCTAAGGAATTGTTCTGAGAAAGAAACATTCAGTAAACAGGCTAATGAATTGACAGAGAGGCTAGTATCTAGGGAGTATCCAAGAAAGATGGGGTAAAGAAGGAAATTAAAGAACGCAATAGAAGTGAATTATTGCTAAAAAAAGACAGAAGTAGAACCTCAGACAACAAGTTTAACAAGGAGTAACATTTTTGACAACGTATAGTGAACAATATGGCCAAATTTGTGACATAATTTCCAAACATTTCCCCATGCTTACAGCAGATGAAGATCTAGCTAACACAGTGAGGAAGGGCTGTAAGTTTGCTTACAAAAGGGGTCTCACTATTGGTAATAGAATAGCACCCACAAATTTAAAGAACATTAACCAGGTTAGACAAAGTTCATGGTTAGACACCAAAGGATTATATAAATGTCACAATATAGATTGCATTGCCTGCTCACATGTGGAACAGGGTAATGGATTCCATAGTGAGGTCACAAATGAAGCATTTTCACATAACAGATGCTACAATTGTAGACAAACTTATGTTGTCTACTTACTAACGTGCTCATTTTGCAAAATTCAATACATTGTCATGACCTCAAGAGAAGTTAGATCACGCACAGGAGAGCATGCAGGGAATATAAAGTCAGGCACACTTACAACACCCCTGGTCGTGCACTTTAAGTATAGACACAATAAGGACCCTAAAAGCCTAAAGTGGACCATAGTGGAAGATATCCCCATACCAAAAAGGGGGGGGAGATAGGGACAAAACTCTGGCTAGACAAGAAGCCTATTGGATCCTGAGATTAAAAACCAGGAAGCCAATGGGTCTAAACAGTGAATATGATTTAATAAATTATTGGAATTAAACTTAGTGAAGAGTTATATAAAGATGGGAAGTATATTGTATTAATTTTTTTATTTTTTTTTATTTAACCCCTTAATGACCGGACCATTTTTCAATTTTCTTACCCTTAATGACAATGGCTATTTTTACATTTCTGCAGTGTTTGTGTTTAGCTGTAATTTTCCTCTTACTCATTTACTGTACCCATACATATTATATACCGTTTTTCTCGCCATTAAATGGACTTTCTAAGGATACCATTATTTTCATCATATCTTATAATTTCCTATAAAAAAAATATAAAATATGAGGAAAAAATTGAAAAAAACACACTTTTTCTAACTTTGACCCCCAAAATCTGTTACACATCTACAATCACCAAAAAACACCTATGCTAAATAGTTTCTAAATTTTGTCCTGAGTTTAGAAATACCCAATGTTTACATGTTCTTTACTTTTTTTGCAAGTTATAGGGCCATAAATACAAGTAGCACTTTGCTATTTCCAAACAACTTTTTTTCAAAATTAGCGCTAGTTACATTGGAACCCTGATATCTGTCAGGAATACCTGAATATCCCTTGACATGTATATATTTTTTTTTAGAAGACAACCCAAAGTATTGATCTAGGCCCATTTTGGTATATTTCATGCCACCATTTCACCGCCAAATGTCATCAAATAAAAAAAAAAGTTCACTTTTTCACAAATTTTGTCACAAACTTTAGGTTTCCCACTGAAATGATTTACAAACAGCTTCTGCAATTAAGGCACAAATGGTTGTAAATGCTTCTTTGGGATCCCCTTTGTTCAGAAATAGCAGACTTATATGGCTTTGGGGTTGCTTTTTGGTAAGTAGAAGGCCGCTAAATGCTGCTGCGCACCACACGTAAATTATGCCCAGCAGTTAAGGGGTTAAATTAGGTAGCTTGTAGGGAGCTTGCAGGGTTAATTTTAGCTTTAGGGTAGAGATCAGCCTCCCACCTGACACATCCCACCCCCTGATCCCTCCCAAACAGTTCTCTTCCCTCCCCCACCCCACAATTGTCCCCGCCATCTTAAGTACTGGCAGAAAGTCTGCCAGTACTAAATAAAAGGAGTTTTTCTTTTTTTTAATAAAAAAAAATAAAATGTTTTAGCTGTGATGGACTCCTGCCTTAGCCCCAACCTCCATGATCCCCCCCCCCAGCAATCTAACCCTCTCCCCTACCTAATTGCCGCCATCTTGGGTACTGGCAGCTGTCTGCCAGTACCCAATTTGCCCCCCAAAAAAGTGTTTTTTTTATTATTTTTTTATTACCAATTTAATTTTTTCTGTAGTGTAGCAGCCCCCCACAATACCCCAACCCCCTCCCCCTCCCAGATCCTCATATATATATATTTTCCCCCCTCTTCCCACTCATTGGTGTCAGTGTGGGTAGGTAATCGCGCGCGTGCGCACGCACCCGCGCGCACGCGCCCCCGCGCACGCGCATGCGCGCCCCCGCACGCTCCCGGCACCCGGCGTGCACATTGCACTTACAGGAGCCGGATGCCGGGTAGCGATGGGCCGCCCACCCGCCTCCCTGTTGCGCTCCCACCCACCAACGAACCGGCCGCATCGCTACCGGTGCAGAGAGGGCCACAGAGTGGCTCTCTCTGCATCGGATGCTTTCTAAGGGTATTGCAGGATGCCTCAATATCGAGGCATCACTGCAATACCCTGAGAGCTGCTGGAAGCGATTGCGATCGCTTCCAGCACTCTCTTAGACAAGTGACGTACCAGGTACGTCCATTGTCACTAACTGCAAGTTTTTGCAGGACGTACCTGGTACGTCACTTGTCATTAAGGGGTTAAACATTTTTTATTTGATTTGAAAAAATAAAAGTAACAATTGGGGGCACGCAGGACCCCTAATCCAAACGATACAAACATGAAATTCGGACACGCAGGTCCGAAATAATACACAAACTGAAAAAGGTACTATGTATAAGGCGTATAGGACCCTTGAAGCAAGAAACAAAAACAGTAAATGAAATAAATCAATAGGTGAGTCCCCAAGGGTCCAAATGGAGCAGATAGTTTCCCCGGAGTGTGTAGATAAACATAATATGTAGTCATATTTCCTTGCTCTGGTAATAAACAAGTTAAGACTAGTCAGTGGGGAAACTAATACTACTTTGGGATGGAAAATTTGCGGCGAATATAGTTCGCCTGTTTTGAACCTTGGAGTAGGTTCTATAAATATAGGAGCGGGGGGGGGGGGGGGGAGGTGAGCTGGTACGAGATACCTAATTCAAATAACATAAAAATAAAAATGACTGGGTATAGCACATTGCAAGGGTAGTGATTGAGTCTATAACCTCTTTTATAATAGAATGAGCCTTAGACTATTATGAGTTGCGTAAACTTGGGCCTCCTCTCTAGACAACATGGGGCCTCGCTACATATCATCACTATGCGGAACAGACTGAGCCTACAACTATCCTGTGGGAATAGGTTATCTCACTATTAATATGTCATCCAACTCCAAATAGGGTTCCCAGGTTAATGGGAATCAACATCTTCAGGATCGCTACCTCACACTGTGTAATGAAGACCTAATCTAATTGTACGTATGTGAACAAATATATGGTTTGGGCTACCTTAGTGTGAACTCCCTCAGGACCCTGGCCACTGGACCAGAAGGAGAAACACAGGCTATGTGAAAATTGTCTCGGATCATAGTAAAAATGATAATGATGTATCAAAGTGTAATAATAACATATGATTGTCCCTACTAGGGGCCCCCCTCAAACCCCCAGACCGGACGGGTACATAATAAGGATTTATCAGTACTGTTGGATGCAATATATCAGTAACCCACGCCCAATACGGTAATAAGATGGCTGTTACAACCTCCACGACCCGACCCACATAAAGATGTCCCTCCTGGGGCTCCCCACTAACCCACAGGAGAGGTGAAAGGACATGGTGTCTGCAACCAATGTCACATGAGCCATCAGTAATCAGCGTAATAATAGCAAAACAGCGAGCTAAATTAATATTAAGATCCCACTCCATAAATATCATACCCCCCTTCTAATGGCTTTGTATTAGTCTCAATGAAGTTCCATGCAGTAAGACAGCTGAGTGACCCAGATAATATAATTGAAGGTTTGGTTCTCCTAATTTAGGACCCTTGGTACCAACAACGACATTACGTTACCAGGCAATATGAAAGAATGGGATACTCCCCCTCTTGAAAATAATATGCACATCCCCTAAACTAATCTCCTAACACCTAAGCAAACAGATGTGTAATAAATATCCCAACAGGAAGTTTAGGTAGAATTAACAGCCCCACTAATTTTATGACATAGAAGACAAGGCGACTCAGTATTCATAAAGGCAATAGCTAACATAACAGTGGATTTGTACAGAAAGGGAAAAAAAAATTCTTTTCATTTTTAAAAAAAAGAAAATAAAAATAAAAAATTGATTCCTGACAGCCATTTCTGGCCAGGTTCTATAATTTTTATGCTAACTCACTATATACTAGCAACTTGGCATCAATTCCACAGTAAACTATGTAGTCTTGAAAGCTAAAAGGAAATTCCTAAAGTAGCTTATGGTACAGTAAGCTAAAGTCAGGACAAATATTTGTGAACATTAATATACAACGTTTGTGCTTATAATAGCTAAATAGGTAGCACCTATCTAAAGACTATCTATATTCCCCAGCATTCATAAACTACAAGTATATTTACAATTACGGTGTACTATTAGGGTCTACAAGCTAGCACAAACTCATTGTCAGGTAATACACATCACGTAGCAAAGATCTCAAATTATCAGAGGATGGACTATGGCTAAGACAAATAAGTCATTGTACTTGACGAGTGATAGTTCAGACCAGTGATCGTCATATACACTTGTCCCAAGAGTCCTAAAAATTGTAATCATAGCCACCAGTTTAAGGCCAAACCTGCAGCTATATCCAGTAAGAAACAATAAGTCTATTCGGGTGGTATCCGATTTTTACAAAGGATTAGTTCTTTGTTCTAAAAGATGCAATTCTAATAAAAAGTTCAAGGCTTAAGTCTACAGTTATATCCAGTGAGAGGCCATGAGTCCGTTCAGGAGACAGCCTGAGTTTGACAAAGGGGCTAGTACATTCACCCTACTCCAGTCTTTATTATTAGGGCACCAGCAGGAGAAAAACTATGGGACGCAGCCTTACCAGATCCGCGAGGTAACAGTTCTTGTTTCATGTCGGCTGCTTCCATCTTTATGTCCACTCTCAGTTCCAAAGACAGCTGTCGATGAACCTCTGGCTTCCGCGTATAGCCCATGACACAGTCGGCTGCCACGGGCTTGTTCATAGCACCTGAGTGATCAGTTGTACTGGCTGCGTGGTCTCGATCTGCTGCTCTGTTGTCTCGACCCTGCCCGTACCTTTACAGGACAGCCCACTGCAGGCCAAAGCAGAGGTGAAGGCGCTTTCTTCTTAATGTTCTCCCGATTTTTGGGGGTCAGATACAACCCACTTGCTGGGCCTCTGGGTGGGGAGCCTATGTCTCCTGAAACCTGTAGCGCAGTTGTTTTGTCTTCCAAGGTCTCACGGCATGTGGGAGCCTATTACTGCGTTCACCGCTTCCTCAACTTGGGCGAGTTGCGCTGGACAGAAGTGCCTGAAGGGTCTTATACGACACATGTGCCATGCTGTCGGTTTTCAGGGAAAGTACTCCTTGTAATCATGTACAATGTTATGTAGACAGGGTCAAGTGCCAGTCCTCACAAGGGCTCAGACTTCTGAATCGTGAGCCGCTGCATCTGTAGTAATGGCGTCCGGGAGTTAGCTGCCTCATAACATTATCAAGGCCCTAGGAGGGTAAATACCCGCTCTCAAGCTAAATTAAAAGTAATTCACAAGAGCACAGTGCAATCCTTGAATATTGACACCTAAATAAAATAGTTAGGTAGCCTTAAAATCTCCATTATGCCTTTTTAATAATCAAAAACATCAGGAGCTCTGAAGGTTCATGTCTAGTCACTTCAGCGGTTGGCTCCGCCCCCCTATTGTATTAAATTTATATACACATTCATTTTCAACAACAAATTTAACATATTTAACAACTTGAACAAGTATGATATATATTTAGATTTTTTTAACACAAAAGGTGGAGAAAAATTGTATGTATAAAATTGTATGTATAGAATTGAAAGATCAGGGGGTCGATCCGATAAAAATCGTCGCCCGCAAAAGCCGGCGACGCCAATAATTGCGCGGATTTGGTATCCTATATACGGCATAAGCTAGAAGTTACGCGCGTATATTTCTGCCGTCGCCCGCAGTTTTTTGGGCCATAGGCAGGTATACCAAACCCGCGCAGTTTGGTATCCAATATGCAGCGTAAGGACTTACGTGGCGAAAATGGAGAAAACTTACTCCATTTTCACCTCGCCACAAAAAGCAGCCGTAAGAAGCCTTACGCTGACTATTGGAGCCCCGTAACTTCCTAAACTGGCTGCTAAAATAAACCTAACACCTAACGCATGCGCAATGTCTATCTCCCTGTCGACGCGATCTGCTAAAATAAACCTAACACCTAACGCATGCGCAATGTCTATCTCCCTGTCAACCGCGATCCCCCCCCCCCCGAAATCCCTAATAAAGTTATTACCCCCTAAAACGCCGCTCCCGGACCCCGCCGCCATCTACATAAACTAACCCCCTACTGTGAGCCTCTAAACCGCCGCCATCTACCTTATCTATCCCCTAATCTGACCCCTTACACCGCCGCCACCTATATAAAAATTATTAACCCCTAATGTAAGCCCCTTACAAACCGCCGCCATCTCTATTAAAAATGATTAACCCCTAATTTAATCTACCTACCCCGCCGCCAGCTATATTATCTATATTAACCCTAAGTATATTATTAGTTAATATAGGTATTACATTATATATATTAACTATATTAACCCTAATTATATTAGGGTTAATATAGTTACTATAAGTATTTATATTAACTATATTAACTCTATCTAACCCTAACTAAATTTATATTAAATTAATCTAATTCATTTATAAACTAAAATATTCCTATTTAAATCTAAATACCTTACCTATAAAATAAACCCTAAGATAGCTACAATATAATTAATAATTACATTGTAGCTATTTAGGGTTAATATTTATTTTAGGTATAATAGATATTAAATAGTTATTAACTATTTAATATCTACCTAGTTAAAATAATTACCCAATTACCTGTAAAATAAATCCTAACCTAAGTTACAAATACACCTACACTATCAATAAATTTAATAAACTACTAACATCTATCTAAAAATACAATTAAATTAACTAAACTAAATTACAAAAAAAAACAAACACTAAATTACAAAAAATAAAAAAAAGATTACAAGATATTTAAGCTAATTACAACCTATTCTAAGCCCCCTAATAAAATAATAAACCCCCAAAATAAAAAAAATTCCCTGCCCTATTCTAAATTCAACAAATTTCAAAGCTCTTTACCTTACCAGCCCTTAAAAGGGCCTTTTGTGGGCATGCCCCAAAGAATTCAGCTCTTTTGCATACAAGAAATACAATACCCCACCCCCCCCCCCCATTACAACCCACCACCCACATACCCCTATTCTAAACCCACCCAAACCCCCCTTAAAAAAGCCTAACACTACCCCCCTGAAGATCTCCCTACCTTGTCTTCACCACACCCCGGGCCGAACTCCTGATCCGATCCGGGCTATGTCTTCCTCCAAGCGGCAAAGAAGAATTCTTCCTCCGGCGATGTCTTCCTCCAAGCGGCAAATAATAATTCTTCCTCCGGCGACGTCTTCCTCCAAGCGGCAGCAAAGTCTTCATTCTTCCGGCGGCATCTTCAATCTTCTTTCTTCGCTCCGCCGCCGCGGAGCATCCATCCCGGCCGACTGCTGAACCTTGGAATGATGGTACCTTTAAATGACGTCATCCAAGATGGCGTCCGCCGAATTCCGATTGGCTGATAGGATTCTATCAGCCAATCGGAATTAAGTTAAAAAAATCTGATTGGCTGATTGAATCAGCCAATCAGATTCAAGTTCAATCCGATTGGCTGATCCAATCAGCCAATCAGATTGAGCTCGCATTCTATTGGCTGATCGGAACAGCCAATAGAATGCGAGCTCAATCTGATTGGCTGATTGGATCAGCCAATCGGATTGAACTTGAATCTGATTGGCTGATTCAATCAGCCAATCAGATTTTTTTAACTTAATTCCGATTGGCTGATAGAATTCCTATCAGCCAATCGGAATTCGGCGGACGCCATCTTGGATGAACGTCATTTAAAGGTACATCATTCCAAGTTCAGCAGTCGGCCGGGATGGATGCTCCGCGGCGGCGGAGCGAAGAAAGAAGATTGAAGATGCCGCCGGAAGAATGAAGACTTTGCTGCCGCTTGGAGGAAGACGTCGCCGAGGAAGAATTCTTCTTTGCCGCTTGGAGGAAGACATCGCCGGAGGAAGAATTCTTCTTTGCCGCTGGAGGAAGACATCGCCCGGACGGGATCAGGAGTTCGGCCCGGTGTGGTGAAGACAAGGTACGGAGATCTTCAGGGGGGTAGTGTTAGGCCTTTTTTAAGGGGGGGTTTGGGTGGGTTTAGAATAGGGGTATGTGGGTGGTGGGTTGTAATGGGGGGGGGGTATTGTATTTCCTTGTATGCAAAAGAGCTGAATTCTTTGGGGCATGCCCACACAAGGCCATTTTAAGGGCTGGTAAGGGTAAAGAGTTCAGGATAATGGCATACTTATTTCTCTGCACTGTCCCTTTAAAGCATTCTGCTCTCATTAACATCAACCTATTTAAGGCCCCTCCCAGCATTTTCACATTGCTTAGTATTGAAGTTTGTCTTAAACCTTAACCTGAGCCTGCTCTCTGTAAGATTTATCTTACTACTTCTGTTTGTTGGATTCCTCTACTCCTCCTAGCTGGATTTTTGTTGTCATCCTCTCCTTCCTGCCTGCTTCTCCTAATGAAGATTCAGCTATTTCAAAAGCCTCATTCATACCTTTACCTCTAACTCAGTTTCCCTGCAGCTCACCGGCCTTGGGATTCACTTTTCACTGAGCTCCACTTCCTCATGGCTGTGACGTCATCAGCCAGCTGCTACTGAGCTTCCCTGCTCCCTCTGGCAAGTCGCCATTACAACCCGGTGTTTGCAACTATCATTATAACAGTCCTGTTAGGGGTAAGCCAGTCTCTGAATTTTACTTTGCTGCTATACTCTAAGATTAGTATCTCAGTTGCTGCTGTTATTTTTCTGTGACTTTATTTTCATTCCCTCATATCCTGCTGTTTTACCATAACTCTGTACACAATTGCAATTGCTTATTTTTTTTTCTATGATCATAGTACCATTTTTTCCTTGCTTATTTATTTTTTCCTTCATTAATGGTAAAATCTCAGGTTTATCTGAGCATATCCCTGCTGCATTTACTTTCTCACAGTGACTACCCAGACACATGTGGGCAGCCATAGGGAATATGCTCAATTACTGCCTGTATATTAAAACCTTGCAATAAGGAATAAGGTTTTACATAGCTGCCTAATTCCTAAACTTTGTTTTACCTTATCACTCTGTTGCAAACAACCATACAATTTTTATTGTTTTTTTTCATTCCCAGCAGTTGTGGTCCAAATAACTAAGCTGCACACATTTTTTCTTTCTTAGTTGTGCCTGACATAATACTAAGCCCAAAACTATGGACCCAGCTGGAATGAACGCACATGTGCAAAATATCACACAGAGGGTTGATTTATTAACTGAAGCTGTTAATTCTCTGAAAACAGAAAATGATACTTTAAAAGCTTATATCAGGGATGTGGTTGATAAGAGAGTACCTATATTAGAACCACAGGTTAGTACACCAGAAAAATTTAGTGGTGAGAGATCTGAGTATAGAGATTTCAAGAATGCTTGTTTGCTTATGTTCTCCCTTAAACCTCATACCTATCCCACTGATAGAGCAAGGGTACTCACAGTTATATCCTATTTGAGAGGTGAGCCCCGCACATGGGCCAACACTTACTTTGAGAATAACGATGATATACTTAATTCGTTGGAAAGTTTTTTTTCTGCTATGGGTCCAGCTATATGAGGATCCATATAAACAGCTTACTGCTGAAACTGCAATGCGAGGCTTGAAACAAAAGAAAAGAGTAGTTGAAGATTACATTGCCGAATTTAAAAATGGGCGAAAGACACTCAATGGAATGACCTTTCACTGAGAAATCAGTTTAGATTAGGCCTTTCAGAAGGAATTAAGGATGAGTTGTCTAGATCTGAACTACCACATACTCTTGAGGCTTTAATGTCACTTAGCATAACTTATAGACAGAAGACTGAGAGAGAGACAGCAGGAGAGATCATTTCATGAATATCCTGCAAAGAAACAAAATACACCCAGCCCCAGCAAATCAACTGCTGAACCTATGGATATAGGTTTTATAAAGGGACCATTAACCCCTGAGGAGAAGATCCGACGAAGGGTTAATAACCTCTGCTTATACTGTGCTTCAGACAAACACACTGTCAGGGACTGTCCTTCCCTCCTGAAACAAAACAAGGGTAAGATGTATAAAGAACCTTTTTGTTGTACCACTCAGGATCATGCTCTCCCCTTACCTAAATTTATCTCTTCTTTTACAGTGGGAGTCACATCGAATCAACGCTCCCGCGATTATTGACTCAGGAGCTACAGCATCTTACATAGATACTGTATTCACTAAATTCAATAAAATTCCACTTGTGCAAAAAAAGGTCTCCTGTGTTATTACGTGGAATAGATGGTAATCCAATCACATCAGGTCCAGTTAAATATCAAACAATACCCTTACTTGTTGTTACCCAAGACCACCATAGGGAGTATTTGTCATTTGATGTAATATCATCCCCTATTTCACCCATAGTTCTCGGTATAAACTGGCTCCGAATTCATAATCCTGAAGTAAATTGGTCTACCTCAACAGTCACATTTAATTCTACATTCTGCTCTACTACTTGTTTCCCAGCTACTATTTTGCAAACCACTGAATCCAATGAGACAATTCAAATTCCTGAGGTTTATAAGGATTATGCAGATGTATTCAGCAAAACCCAGTGTGACAATCTTCCTCCTCACAGGAAGTATGATTGTCCTATTGAGCTCATACCTGGCTCTGAGATCCCCACGGGTCATATTTACCCACTCTCAAACCCTGAGTTAATACACCTTAAATCTTACTTAGATGAAAATCTAAAGAAAGGTTTCATCCGTCCCTCCACCTCTCCAGCTAGTGCTGGGATTTTTTTTTGTTAAAAATAAGGATGGCTCATTAAGGCCAATCGTAGACTACAGACAACTAAATAAAATTACAGTAAAAAACAGATATCCTTTACCCCTCATCCCTGAGTTAATTGAAAGGTTGGAGGGAGCAAAATTTTTCACAAAATTGGACTTAAGAGGAGCCTATAATCTCATCCGAATTAGATCTGGAGATGAGTGGCTCACGGCGTTTCGAACAAGATACGGATTGTTCGAATACGTCGTGATGCCTTTTGGGCTCTGCAACGCGCCCGCAACTTTCCAGCACTTAATTAATGACATTTTTAGGGACATATTAGATGTCTTTATTGTCATCTATCTGGATGATATTTTAATTTATTCCAAGACTTATCAGGAACACATTTCCCATGTTAGACAAGTTTTATCAAGGCTCAGAGGTAACCACTTGTATGCTAAGGCTGAGAAATGCCTGTTCAATTCACAGACCATATCCTTTCTGGGATATGAAATTTCTCCTTCAGGTATCCATATGGAACAAAAAAAGGTTGATGCAGTTTTAAATTGGCCCATACCAACAACTAAACGTCAAGTTCAGTCCTTCATGGGTTTTGCGAATTTCTACCGCAAATTTATTAAAAATTTCTCCAAACTTGCTCTTCCTTTAACTGTTCTAACAAAAAATAATTCACATTTCACGTGGACTAAAGAAGCACAATCCGCTTTTGATTTGTTCAAACAAAAGTTCACTTCAGCACCAATACTCCGTTTTCCTGACCCTAATCTACAATTTGTTCTTGAGGTGGACGCCTCAAATTCTGCTATTGGCGCTGTTCTCTCCCAAAGAGAAAACTTGTCAAAACCTTTACATCCTGTGGCTTTTTACTCCAAGACTTTGAATAGTGCGGAACAAAACTATCCTATTGGTGACAAAGAACTCTTAGCCATAAAACTCTCCCTGGAACACTGGCGACACCTCCTTGAAGGTACTTCCATTCCTACACTCATCTATACAGATCATAGGAACCTGCAGTACTTGAAGGCCACTAGAACCTTGTCAGCAAGACAGGTTCGCTGGAATCTCTTTTTCTCTCGTTTTAATTTCCTCATCACATACCATCCTGCTGGAAAGAACCAAAAAGCCGACGCACTATCCCGGTTACCCACAAATCTTCCATATCAAACGACTGACCAATCCATCATACCAAAAGAAAACTTCATTTCTTTTACTCTTGAAGTCTCATCTAACCTTAAAAAGGAACAGTTGGCCGACTCTACAAAGCCATTACACCTTCTTCAACTTAATACTCAAGGACTTTATTCTCATGATTCAAAGGTATATGTTCCACCTTCCCTCAGACTCATTCTCCTTCAATCTGTACATGATTCACCTCTAGCTGGTCATCCAGGTATCCATAAAACTCTGGATCTAGTAAAAAGAGATTACTGGTGGCCTCATATGGCAAATCAAGTTAAGGACTATATAAACTCTTGTCTTAATTGTACCATTTCAAAAAGGGATAAACACTCTCCCTATGGGTTGCTTTTGCCTTTGCCTACTCCAAAGAATCCATGGTCTGAGATTGCTTTAGACTTTATTGTAGATTTGCCAGTCTCTTCAAAGAATACCACCATCCTTGTCGTTGTAGATCTCTTCACGAAGATGTGCCATTTCATCCCCTTCTCCAAACTTCCTACCGCTTTGGAGACAGTACATTTGCTTCTCAAACATATTGTTAAGTATCATGGACTTCCCACTTCAATCCTCAGTGATCGTGGCAGTCAATTTTCTAGCAGACTATGGTACCATTTTTGTAAAACTTTATCTGTTGAGAGAAAGTTGACTACTGCTTACCACCCGCAATGTAATGGTCAAACTGAACGTTGTAACCAGTGGTTGGAACAATTTTTAAGACTCTTCTGTTCCTCTCAACAACATCTTTGGAGTGACTTCCTGCATTATGCTGAATTTTGTTACAACAACACTATTCATTCCACTACTGGTCAAACTCCCTTCTTCGCAAACTACGGTTTTCACCCCAAGTTTCACATCCTACCATCTTCTACCGTTCCAGTATCTAGTATATCAGATTTGTCTGATTCCATCTCTTCCAACTTTAAAACCATCGAGTCCAACATCATAGCAGCAAAACAACTCCAGAAACAGTATTATGATCGCCGCAGAACTCCGCCTCCTGTCTACACAAAAGGTGATCTAGTCTGGCTATCCACCAAACACCTAAGTTTGAAAACCCCTTCGAAAAAACTTTCTCCGTTGTTCATTGGTCCATACCCTGTTGAACTTGTCATTAATGCCAATGCTGTCCGGCTTAAATTACCCGATAATTTAAGAGTTCATCCCACATTCCATGTATCCCTTCTCAAACCCTATAAGGATCTCAGGGATTTCTCTTTACAAACGTCTCTTCCACCTATTTCTCTCGACCCTGAAATGGAGTATGAAGTTCACTCAATCCTGGATTCCCGTTTCCGTAGGGGACGTATTGAATATCTTGTTCGTTGGAAGGGTTTCTCTACAGATGATGATTCCTGGGAACCAGCTACCAACATATCCGCTCCTCGTTTGATATCTCATTTCCACCAAAGACATCCGGATCGTCCTGGACCTTGAGCCTCTGGAGTGGCTCCTTGGAGGGGGGATTCTGTCAGGATAATGGCATACTTATTTCTCTGCACTGTCCCTTTAAAGCATTCTGCTCTCATTAACATCAACCTATTTAAGGCCCCTCCCAGCATTTTCACATTGCTTAGTATTGAAGTTTGTCTTAAACCTTAACCTGAGCCTGCTCTCTGTAAGATTTATCTTACTACTTCTGTTTGTTGGATTCCTCTACTCCTCCTAGCTGGATTTTTGTTGTCATCCTCTCCTTCCTGCCTGCTTCTCCCTAATGAAGATTCAGCTATTTCAAAAGCCTCATTCATACCTTTACCTCTAACTCAGTTTCCCCTGCAGCTCACCGGCCTTGGGATTCACTTTTCACTGAGCTCCACTTCCTCATGCTGTGACGTCATCAGCCAGCTGCTACTGAGCTTCCCTGCTCCCTCTGGCAAGTCGCCATTACAACCCGGTGTTTGCAACTATCATTATAACAGTCCTGTTAGGGGTAAGCCAGTCTCTGAATTTTACTTTGCTGCTATACTCTAAGATTAGTATCTCAGTTGCTGCTGTTATTTTTCTGTGACTTTTATTTTCATTCCCTCATATCCTGCTGTTTTACCATAACTCTGTACACAATTGCAATTGCTTATTTTTTTTTCTATGATCATAGTACCATTTTTTCCTTGCTTATTTATTTTTTCCTTCATTAATGGTAAAATCTCAGGTTTATCTGAGCATATCCCTGCTGCATTTACTTTCTCACAGTGACTACCCAGACACATGTGGCAGCCATAGGGAATATGCTCAATTACTGCCTGTATATTAAAACCTTGCAATAAGGAATAAGGTTTTACATAGCTGCCTAATTCCTAAACTTTGTTTTACCTTATCACTCTGTTGCAAACAACCATACAATTTTTATTGTTTTTTTTCATTCCCAGCAGTTGTGGTCCAAATAACTAAGCTGCACACATTTTTTCTTTCTTAGTTGTGCCTGACAAAGAGCTTTGAAATTTGTTGAATTTAGAATAGGGCAGGGAATTTTTTTTATTTTGGGGGTTTATTATTTTATTAGGGGGCTTAGAATAGGTGTAATTAGCTTAAATATCTTGTAATCTTTTTTTTATTTTTTGTAATTTAGTGTTTGTTTGTTTTTGTAATTTAGTTTAGTTAATTTAATTGTATTTTTAGATAGATGTTAGTAGTTTATTAAATTTATTGATAGTGTAGGTGTATTTGTAACTTAGGTTAGGATTTATTTTACAGGTAATTGGGTAATTATTTTAACTAGGTAGATATTAAATAGTTAATAACTATTTAATATCTATTATACCTAGTTAAAATAATTAACAATTTACCTGTAAAATAAATATTAACCCTAACATAGCTACAATGTAATTATTAATTATATTGTAGCTATCTTAGGGTTTATTTTATAGGTAAGTATTTAGATTTAAATAGGAATATTTTAGTTTATAAATGAATTAGATTAATTTAATATAAATTTAGTTAGGGTTAGATAGAGTTAATATAGTTAATATAAATACTATAGTAACTATATTAACTATATTAACCCTAATATAATTAGGGTTAATATAGTTAATATATATAATGTAATACCTATATTAACTATAATATACTTAGGGTTAATATAGATAATATAGCTGGCGGCGGGGTAGGTAGATTAAATTAGGGGTTAATCATTTTAATAGAGATGACGGCGGTGTAAGGGGCTTACATTAGGGGTTAATAATATTAATATAGATGGCGGCGGTGTTAGGGGCTCACTTTAGGGGGTTATAGATATAATTTAGCTGACGGCGAGGTACGGGAGCGGCGGTTTAGGGGTTAATAACTTTATTAGGTTGCGGTGGGGTACGGGAGCGGCGGTTTAGGGGTTAATAGCTTTTTTATTGTTAGGCTAGTGAGGGGGGATAGCGGATAGAGGGTTAGACGTGTCGGGCTTTGTTAGGGAGGCGTGTTAGACAGTGCGGGCTATGTTAGGGAGGCGTGTTAGACAGTGCGGGCTATGTTAGGGAGGCGTGTTAGACAGTGCAGGCTATGTTAGGGAGGCGTGTTAGACAGTGCGGGCTATGTTAGGGAGGCGTGTTAGACAGTGCGGGCTATGTTAGGGAGGCGTGTTAGACAGTGCGGGCTATGTTAGGGAGGCGTGTTAGACAGTGCGGGTGTTTTAGACTTTAGTCATGTTTTATAGGCGCCGGCAGATTCTAACGTGGCGCAAGTCACTGGCGACGCCAGAAATTTGTACTTGCGCAGATTTCTGGACATCGCTGGTTTGTGAGACTTACGGCACGTTAGCATCTGACGGCGACTTATATGGGATAGCTCGAGTTGCGAGCTGAAACTGCGGGCGACGCCGGTCTCCTCGCTTGCGCCGCAAACTGCGATCGATATCGGATCGCGCCCCATATGTATGCATACTAATGTTCAATACTTCCCATTGTTATCTTGCTGGTGTTTCTGATAATATTATTAAGTACATCATTAAGTACATCATTATGTATACTATCTAACATGTTTCCAAACCAATCAAGTGAGGATGTTAGTTAAGAAAAATGCGGTTGAAAGAATTGATAAAAGTGTACAGAAAATATATAAATACAAGAATGTATATATCCACATTTAAGACATAGTTAAAAATAGCAACTTGATGTTTAGTTATATGGTTTGTCCAGGATAGGGTTAACAGTACATCTACATTGTTCAAACAAGCAAAAGTAAGGTATTGGCTAAGATGTCAATTTCATTTAACCTATTAAATGAGGGCATCAGCTATTTAAGGAGAGGCTTGGCTGTCACTAATTAAGCTATGATTACGGCAGAAGAAGCCGAAACATGTCAGCATTAGTGACAAGCCTAACTGATTTTGGATGACTGTGACTGGAGCTGAAGCTGCAAATATGTTTTAAAAGAATTTCTAATAAAGGACATTTTAACTACCTGCTAGTTTCCGGATTACTCCTTTAAATCTATTATTTCACATTTCAAAATTGGAGCCAGCCAAAGGAGTTCGGGATTGGATGAAAGTGAAGCCACAGACCACCAGGGGGGTGAGCACGTGATCACTGGCGTAACCGGCCACAGAACAAAAGCGTGAGTAACGCTGATACTCACAGGGAGACGCAGGAAGCGAAGGAGCTTGAGGAGGGGAGGAACAGCCCACCGGACACGGTCCGAAGAGAAAGGGCGTCCCCTAGGATCGAGCACCGGCAAACAAGCGTCAGAGGTACTGTGAGTAACTGTGCTTATTTTACTAATGCAAGGACTGTGAAGCACTTAGTGTATGAACGGCAAAATTGTAACGCTCCCCCCCTAAGAGTGAGATCTGTCAGGCACTGGACTGTGATATATAGGGTTTATGGTGCGTATGTTTTGTACCTTCATACTTGTCAGGCAAAAGTATCCGGGGTATACTTCCAGAAGCATAGAAGGAAGTCACAGTACTAGGAGTAGGGACTGGCGGTGTGACAACAGGCGCAGCGTCACAATATTACTGATAAAAACAAAGGTTGTTACCCATATTTGGGTTTCTTTAGTTGCAGCAACATGATTAAAGGGCATTATTTTGTACACCCACATACTGGTGCTAAATTTTATATTAATGGATACTATACATGAAACTCTAATTTTATTATTTATTTGATTAAATGTCCATGTGGCCTAGTGTATGTAGGTGAGTCCACTAGGAAGGTTAGGGAACATAAAAACCAACATAAATACAATATTAGTAGAGGAGATTTGGACCCTCCGGTCTCTAGCTATTTTGTTAAAGCGGGGCACCAAATACAGGTAGCCCTCAGTTTACGCCGGGGTTAGGTTCCAGAAGGAATGGTTGTAAATCGAAACCGTTGTAAATTGAAACCCAGTTTATAATGTAAGTCAATGGGAAGTGAGGGAGTTCGGTTCCAGGCCCCTCTCAAAATTGTCATAAGTAACACCTAATACATTATTTTTAAAGCTTTGAAATGAAGACTTTAAATGCTAAACAGCATTATAAACCTAATAAAATAATCAAACAACACAGAATATATAATTAAACTAAGTTAAATGAACAAAAACATTTGCTAAACAGCATTATAAACCTAATAAAAAAATTAAACAACACAGACTTCCCTTGCATTTTTCTGCAAACAGTTCTTTCTATGCATTCCAATTGATTTATAGACAGGAAGATAAATCTGCTTGATAGCTCAGGTCTAGTTAAACTGATTAAATTCGGCTTTGCTGCAACACAAGCGGACAGCTCCACCTACTGGCTATTTTAATAAATGCACTGCTTCTCAATGCTTTTCAATAGCAGTCACATGACTGGAAAAAAAGGTTGTTATTCTGAAACGGTGTAAATTGAACCGTTGTAAACCGAGGGCCACCTGTATCCCAATTAAAGGGACAGTCTACACCAGAATTGTTATTATTTAATATATAGATAATCCCTTTATTTACCATTCCCCAATTTTGCATAAACCAACACAGTTTTATTAATATACTTTTTACCTCTATGATTACCTTGTATCTAAGACTCTGCAGACTGCCCCCTTATTTCAGTTCTTTTCTCAGATTTGCATTTTAGCCAATCAGTGCTGACTCCTAGGTAACTCCACGTGCGTGAGTACAATGTTATCTATAGGGAAAACATGAACTAACGCCCTCTAGTTGTGAAAAAATGTCAAAATGCATTTAGATAAGAGGTGGCCTTCAAGGGCTTAGAAATTAGCATATGAGCCTACCTAGGTTTAGCTTTCAACTAAGAATACCAAGAGAACAAAGCAAAATTGATGATAAAAGAAAATTGAAAAGTTGTTTAAAATTGAATGCCCTATCTCAATGGTTTTCAAACCTGTCCTCAGGCCTTCCTAACAGGTCAAGTTTTCTGGATTACCTTGGGTGAGAGCAAGTAAAATAATCATGTTTACTAATCAGCTGATTATTTCACCTGTGCTCCAGTTCAGATAACCACAAAAACATAAATTATCCTTACCTGATAATTTTCTTTTCTTCTGATGGGAAGAGTCCACAGCTGCATTCATTACTTTTAGGAATTCAGAACCTGGCCACCAGGAGGAGGCAAAGACACCCCAGCCAAAGGCTATAAATACTTCCCCCACTTCCATCATCCAGGGCCGGACTGGGAATAAAAAGCAGCCCTGGAAAAATATAAAGACCAGCCCTATTTTCCGTTGAGTCGGTAGAATGCACATGCCCCATTTTTCTCAAAGGGGATTACTGTGACACTCCTTCCGCAATATTTTTTTCAGAATTTAATTATATTACTTTGTATTAAATAAAAATGTCAGATGTTATATAGGCACCCTACAACCCAGTTGCATCCATTAGTCAGTCCTTTAAATTGTAGCTTTCCAGGTATGTCTCCTGGCAATTATGGTGTTCCAGAAAACCGTGAGTTCCCCCTTGCAACCTAAGTAAAAAAACAAGATCAAATGGGGCGCAAATCCAACCCCTGTACAAACACTAATCTGCAGAAAAAAAGCAGAAAAAAAAACAGTAAAGTGATAATAAAAAAAGTGTGTATGTGCGCTAGAAGCTATGGGGATTAGCGTGAACAAAACCTATACTAATAGTCTCTATGATGATGGTATTTGAACACTCTAAGAATTATATGAGATAATAAATGATTTATGTAATAAAAATTATACGATAAATGTATGTCACATAAAAAGTACAAAAATTTAATTTATAAACATAAGATATGGGTTCAAGTATTTTTAAAACCATAAATATACACACATATATGACCGGTCATAAAAACATCAATTGATAAAATATGGAAAAATATGTTCTAAACTAAAACAGATGGCTACTAAGACAATGGTATATCTCGTATTTTGTACAGCAGTCAACTTGCTTATTTATCAATCAAACTGCAATATTCATATGAACGTAAGAGAAACAAGGAGAGGCAATGTATATATAGTATATAGCGGATAGAACTGTCTCTAATTCCTTGGAGTATCAATCACTATGTGATATTCAGGATCCAACCTGTATTTGGTAAAAACTTATCTTTGCCGGGTTCCTGAAAAGTCCCAATCCTGTGATATAAGTATCACTATTCCGTATCCAGATAAGTGTATGGTAAAGTCACATATATAACATATGAAAAGTGTGTATATCAACCACGCTACAGTGCTGCTACACCTTTACGTGCCTACCTGCTCTTCTCTGAGCTCGATACGTCCTCTCCTGGTAAGACACAGGTGTCCGTACAGCTCCGTGCAGCTGGTGACATCACACGTTACGTTCATAAAGAAGATCAGTTCTGTATCAATGCCTTTTACTCTGCGCAGAGTGTTTTAAAGCTTAAAAGTAGTTCCTTTGTGAATCCGTAACAATCCTTCAAATACGTTATGTGATATTATTCGTATGCCATCAATATGTTCCCATCAACGCGTTTCGCCATTTACAATGGCTTTATCAAGATGGTTTAAGATGGCTTTCTGCTCCTTTATAAATGCTTGAGTGTTCTGTGATTGGTTAAAACAAGCTGCCTCTTTCCCAAGTATTTCTCTCTTAAGATGGAAATTATTTAAGGTGGATTTGTCAATGTAACAAAGCGACAGACAAATAATATATGCTGTGTATATACGATCAATTGGATATCAATCCTACAATAATTAATAAACATACAGGTGTTGCTACAGATCTGATAGATCTATAAACCATTACTTATATAATATATATAAAATGTTAAAACATTAAAGCATTGCATGGTATGCTCAATGATAATAAATGGATAAGAAATCATAGAAGGATCAAAAATTAGACAACTATAGTAAGTTGTTAAATCGATATTAACCCTTGTATTTTAATGTCATTTATATATCCATATTAGGAATAATAACCTAATCAAATATATTATCTAAAGATATCCCCTAAAAAAAAATTTCAAATTATCTCCATATTATATGGACACAGAAACTTAAAACCCATAAAAAAGTTAAACTTATAGATAAAGTATAGTTAGCTATCTAGAATAAAAGGATTAAGGTCTAACTCAGAATTCAAGCCCTGTGGCTATAATGTCTGTAACTCATAAATAAATTCTGCTTCTTTTCTAAGAAGTAAATGATCATAGTTACCTCCTCGCCAAGGTTTGCTAATCTTATAAGTACCCCAATATTTAAGATCTTTGGTGTTATTCTGATGTTTTATCCTAAAATGTTCGTATAATCTGGTTTCCTGATCCCCCTTTTAATTAGGTTTAGATGTTCCCTGATCCTGATACATAAAATTCTAGAGTTTTTTCCCAAGTATTGTTTCCTGCATGAACATTGGATGAGGTATATGATACCTTTATCGCTGCATCTAATAGTGTCTTTAATGATATATTTTTTGCCTGTGTTGGTAGATGTATATTCCTTACACTTAGTGCTGTGTTGGCATGCTTTACAGCAACTTAGACAAGTCAGCTCCCGACCAGAAAACTCCAGAAGCCAAGGAGCGATCCGTTCCAGCAGCAGCCACCACCAGAATAGGGATGGGCACTAAAACTCCCCCCATCAAAGGGGAGGACAGATGTAATAAAAGTAAACGGTCCATACTGCAAAAGCAGACTAATCCCTGGCCTTCCTTCCAGGATAACGGTCCCAGCCCAAGGCTAGTGAAAGACCGACGACAAGAGTCTCAGACCTTCGGAAGAAAAAAGGATGGATCTACAAGGAATCGAAAACCGTAGAGTAGAACTCTGACCGCTACTAAAAAATTGGCATGCCTCCCTAAACCATGACAGGAACCTCATGCTTGGGTCCAAGGACCCCTACACTGTAGCCTTCCATAAGAGGAACACTCCTCAAGGGAAGAAAGCACTCTGACCCACAGCATTCTGATACCAGAATTCAACTTTAAATATCCAGGAGGCATTCTACTCGAAAGAGCTGTGTGGGGATTTAAACCTGTGGCTCTGTGCTTACTACATTGTTTGCTTGTGTGTTGAGCCACAGCCAGTTCTTAAGAATGCAAGAGAAGGAAAAACCCTACGAGGCAAGAAAAACATGGACCCATGGACCCTTCACAGATACTGAGGTACGTCCAAATCAAGGAGAACACATAAGAACCCCTTCCCCACCCTAGGTGAGAAAAAGAGGATTAAACAATGGTAACCACCCTACCAATAGAGGCTAAACCCCAATATTGTCAGTCCAGTTTGAACAGCAACTGGAGCCTACCAGGAAGCATCAGATGTCCCAGCAGACAAGTAGGGAACCGTCAGAAAACATCAAACTGAAGCCTCAGGCTGATATTAATCTCCCATGAAAGTCAGAAACCCCCGCCCCCTCCAAAGGGACACGCGGGAGAACCAAACCCGAAGGTTAAGCAAGAGTCCTCAGAAATGGAACCGATCTGAAGATCTAAAGTTCCTGTGGAGCCCAGAAGCCGCCTCCTATGGTTAGGAGAGCACCCTGACAGTACCTTCCACCATCTAAAGTCCTTAGATATAAAGAAACTTGCATTAACCACAAATCCAAGAGTCTGTAAAAAGACTCCCGACTGGTTTAGGAAATGGGCAATCAGTACCCCTGGATTGCAAGGTAATCCATGTAGACAGGCCTAACGACCTGACCCACACACTGGAGAAAATAAATGGTCAATTTCCTGACCCCAGACAGGCGAAAAGACTGTAACTGACTCCAGACCTCCTACCCTTCAGCCCGAAGGACTAAATCTGCAATAAGATCGATGGCTAGCATCCGAGAGTCTAAAGACCATGGTATGACAAGGGACAGTTCTTATCATGAGAAGACAACAGTCTCCAGAGATCCTTGCAGGATCGGTCTCCTGACATCCTTGAAACGGAATAACAACGGGAGCCTCGCAGCTCCTGGTAGAAAGGCAGGGAGGCCCCTGCACACTCCGTACCAGAGCAAACGAAACACTGAGAAAAGGAAGAAGGACATGCTCGCACTTCCAGAACAAATGACCCAACCCAAGACGGGAGGGAAGTAAACATTGCCACCGCAAAGGGAATGCGACTAGGCCATAGAGTTGTCATCCGGAGATACCACAAGAGAAGATGCAAACTGTCCACCAGATACTAGACCTCCGAAAGTCAATTACATCTCCAGACTCCAAAGGAGTGGAAACCTATGGCTCTGAGTCCCCAAGGACCCTAGGAACCACAATGACATCAGAAAAAGTCGGTCTAGCATCTCAAGTAATAATGCCAGAAAGAACTAACTTTTATCGGAGCTCACAACCTTCCTACCAGAAGCGTTGAATCTACGCCCCAGGCCCCATACGTGGTTGAAGGATCCGAACCCGGAGTCCATAATACTAGGCCATAAAGACATTTTTAGAATCTGACAGGATAATCAGCACCGCGAGGGTGATATGAACCCAAGAAAACAGCAGACAGCGCACGACCAGTAACTGCCTGGCACAGGAACACTCCAGAACTGTCTAAGGTCAAAGAAAAATCAACCCGAAGGTTCAATAGTATGAAGTAGAAACCATAACCTTGGTCTTAACCAAAGTGCGCAACTTCCGAGGAAGTGCCCATGTGACCACAAAAAATCGCAAGTATCAGTTCCAGAGAAAGAACGTTCCCAAAACGGAAGTTATATCAGACGTGAGCTTATACAAACAAATCAAATACATCCTATCCGGATCAAAATAAAAGTAAGGCAGCACCCTCGGATGAACGCCCAAGGAAAAAAGGTACGCCAACTGGACCAGCCGATCAGAGGCTCCCTTCACCCAAGCTCAGAACTGGAACTGATACCTAAAAAAAACACACAAAAAAACGGAGACGTCAAGGAGATTAATTCATCCCCAAGCGTCTATCCCAGTTTGCCTCTGATCCCTCGGCCCACTAGGACTGGGATCCTCTAGCAACGCCAAAACATGCCTTAGTAGGACACGAAGACGTGCCAACCTATAACGGAAGGCAAAATTTTCCTTTGCAAGATATATTACAGAATGACTCCCTAGACCAGACATCCTCAAACTTGGCCCTCCAGAGGTTTTGGAACTACTGCAGCTGAGCACCATGGGAAATGTAGTTCCAAAACCTCTGGAGGGCCAAGTTTGAGGATGTCTGGTCTAGGGAGTCATTTTGTAATATATCTGCTGTAAATATGTATAATTTATGCATTTTTATTATCAGTAGGTGGCAGTATTATGATACTGAATATATTTGTATAGGGGATTTGTACACCTATGAATATATACATTTAGGGCTAGATTACAAGTGGAGCGCTAATTTATTGCGCACATGTCAAATACATTTATATACATACATATATATTTATGGTTTAATATGTGTATTATTAACACATAAATATTTATGTTTATATTCAAAATATTTATATTTGCTGCCCAGCGGTGCACGACTAACCCCCTTTGCTGCGCTAGTTCTTATGCCGTGTCTCACGGCATGAGGGCGGAAGGCAGATTATACCTATATGGCACACATGAACAAGCCCTGTCAAGTTGTGAAAAACTGTCAAATGCACTGAGATAAGAGGCGGCATTCAAGGGCTTAAAAATGAGCATATGAGCCTACCTAAGTAAGTTTAGCTTTGAACTAAGAATACCAAGAGAACAAAGCAAAATTGATTATAAAAATAAATTGAAAAGTTGTCTAAAATTGCATGTTCTATCTGAATCATGCAAGTTTAATTTTGACTAGACTGTCACTTTAAGTGCCATTTCAGGCACTTGTGCAATTGATTGGCCACTGTTAGAAAGCATTATTTTTATATGTAAATATTGAGAAATGAATATGAATACTTCTGGATAAAGCTGTTTGTTATATTTTTTTCTAAACCCAGTGATACGTTTTATTTTTAAACATAGCGCCAGATAGGAGTTCTATAACGAATAATTTAACCAGAGTGCTTTTGGAGTGGCAGATTATGGAGAAATTAATTTTAAAAGGTGAGTCAATTACAGGTGGCCCTCGGTTTACAACGGTTCAATTTGCACCGTTTCAGAATAACAACCTTTTTTTTCCAGTCATGTGACTGCTATTGAAAAGCATTGAGAAGCAGTGCATTGATTAAAATAGCTAGTAGGTGGAGCTGTCAGCTTGTGTTGCAGCAAAGATATGCAAGCCAAGCAAGCTGAAATTAATCAGTTTTTTCCAGACCTGAGCTATCAAGCAGCTTGCAAAGGAACAAGATCTTCCTGTCTATAAAGCAGTCCAGATTGGAATGCATAGAAAGAACTGTTTGCATAAAAATGCAAGTAAAGTCTGTGTTGTGTGATTATTTTATTAGGTTTATAATGCTGTTTAGCAAATGTTTTTGTTCATTTAACTTAGTTTAATTATATATTCTGTGTTGTGTGATTATTTTATTAGGTTTATAATGCTGTTTAGCATTTAAAGTCTTCATTTCAAAGCTTTAAAAATAATGAATTAGGTGTTACTTATGCCAATTTTGAGAGGGGCCTGGAACCTTACTCCCTCACTTCCCATTGACTTACATTATAAACTGGGTTTCAATTTACAACGGTTTCGATTTACAACCATTCCTTCTGGAACCTAACCCCGGCGTAAACTGAGGGCTACCTGTATTGTGTTATCAATTGCGTACATAATGCAAACACAAAATGACGATACATTGACTAAGACTGTGTAGCCGCTCTGCATCCTAAACAAATCTTATAACGCTTATAATTTAAAGTGAGCAATAGATGGCGCTGCCCTCTCTGTGTTTTTTTTACAGATACTTTAATCAGCCAATGAAAGAAGAGTTCATCGTGACCAGCAGGATGCGGTAGGAGGTTGTCTGTTCAGAACAAGATTATCCTTAGCTGCACCAGGAAGCGGTTGTTTTTGCTGCTGTAGTTAAGGTCATTGGTTATAAAAGAGCGTATTTCCTGCAGGAGGATGAACAGCCTGAACCTTCTGGTTTCATGTGCAGGGAGCAGAGCCGCAGCAGGTTCTCTGATCTCCGAGCAGCTAAAAAGTGAGTCCCTTTCTATGTGCCTGATTATAGGCTGCTCCGTGACTGCATTGTATCGAGAGTGGTTCCCCCATGAGGAACTGTTTGTTTGCGAAAGGAACTTTTACAGATCATAACTAAAGTCTAATACGTACCGTGTTTATTATTAGCTGACAGTAAAATGTTATGTCCAGCAGAAATACACAAAATCGTAATCGGGGCGTTTTGCTTGTGGGGAACCGACTACAATGATGTGTAACTTGGTACCTCAATCCCATGCACACATTTAAAGCAAAGATTCTGTAAACAAAGCTCGCTGCTTACTGTGTGTGTGAACAGTAGAGGTGCTTTCAGAAGTTTCGTTGAGATTGTCGCTCCTTATAAGCTAGCACACGGATCATCACAATATAAAAATGATCACAGTACAAAACTTCATGTGTTATCACTGAAGTTCCTAAGTGCACATTTGTGATCCTGTTTCTATCACATTAAAAAGCGTAACATGTTAACTAAATGTTTAAATAACTCCCTCATAAGTAGATTTATTAAAATGTATCTATCTTCTGTAAAATAACAATATTTAATAGAAGCAGATCATTTTTAAAATGCTAAAGAAATTATATTTATGAAGCATACATCAGTAGACTTGAATCAAAACTCAAGTTACAATGTTAAGTTTCCTTTTGAAATTTATGAGTTAAAATGATGGTAAATACAAGCGTTTAAAAAACGCTAGGATTTATCCTCACTAAAAATAACATTGAGTTTCAGTGATTATTAAAAAAAAAAGGCTGCTAAACTCACCCTGTCGGTGCCACAGAGCTCACTAAAGTCAAAGACTCTGGCCCCCCACGGCACATCACTCTTCTACCAATGAGGTACAGTGTTCTGTATGCTAGCAGACTATTGGTTTAGAGATGGAAACGTCACCTCATTGGTAGAAGAGCGCTGTGCTGTGGGCCGGCTGCAGACTCTGCCTTTAGTGAGCTGCCGCTGCACAGACAGGGTGAGTTGTTTTTTTTTAAACACTTGGATTCACTGTCACTTTAATAGGAAAATTAAGCAGCCATAGCGTTTTGCCGTGGGCTGCCTGAGGAGCTCAGTGTGGCGAACGCTTCAGACAAATAAAGGAGCTTTCAGCATATTTTATACTTCATGACTGAAAGTCCCTGTTATTTGTTCCACTGGTAAATCCTAGCGTTTCACAAACACTAGGATTTGCTATCCCTTTAAATGGACATGAAAATTAAAGGGACAGTAAACACTTTGCAATTACAAGACTTTTCTGTTGTGCTGCTACAGAATAACACATCAGCCAAGTCTTAACGTTTTTAAACAAAGTAACATTGTTTTTACTGCAATTATTTATCAATAGGCAAATGCCACCCGCCATTTGTATTATTTGGAGGAGCCAATTGTGTAGGGATAAGTAGCAGAGTTAGCCTTGAGAAGTGAGCAGGGAGCAGGTTTAATTCTGAGAATTAGAAAGTACTCAATTTTCACTGCTAATTCACACAAAAGGGGGCAAAATAATTCATGAAAGTATATTGCAAAGTTGTTTCATTATGCATAACATTTTATTTACAAATCTCAAGGTGCGTACTGTCCCTTTAAATTTCATTATTCAGATAGAGCCTGTTATATTAAGTCTTTTTAATTGACTTCCATTATCAGATTTACTTGATTTGTATTTTTTGTTGCATATACTCATGAGGAGCTTTGTACTGCTAGTTTGTGATTTGTCTCTTGTCATTGGCTCATCAGGTGTGTTCCATTAGGTCTCAGTAGTGCATTGCTGCTCTGCACACAGAATATTTAAATGGACAGTAAACACCAGAATTGATGTTGTTTAAAAGGTAGATAATCCCTTTATTACCCATTCCCCAGTTTTGCATCTTCAACACAGTTCTAGAAATACACCTTTTTTGCCTTATACATGCCCTATTTAAATCATGAAATGTTTTTTTTTTTTTACTTGACTGTCCCTTTAATTATTGCACTGTTACTTGCGTATAACATATTCAAGCATTTCCAGTTCTGCACATTGTGCAACAGTGTTTAGTCCACTGAGTGTTCCTGGTAATCAAGGTAAAATCACTGCAGCCATTGTTCTAGTAGGGTAGACATTTCACACACTGGCTTGTGGCATCCTGTGACAATGTCATTTAAAGTCACTGAGCTCTGTAGTACGACCATATGTACTGGCTATGTTTGTGTATGGAGATTTCATAGCTATGTGCTGTATTGTATGTACCTGTTGGCAATGTGTGTGAAACACCTGAACTCAATAATTAGTAGTGTCCACAAACTCTCAGCCTACTGTCCCATTCCCCAGTTCTGCATAACCAACACAGTTATATTAATATACTTTTTACTTCTGTGATTACCTTGTATCTAAGCCTCTTCAGAATGACCTCTTATCTAAGTGAATTGTATTAGCTTGCTAGGGCTTAGAAATAGGCAGACATTTAGAGGTTTAGAAGTTATAAAGTATTTTAATATAACAATATTGGTTGTGCAAAGCTGGAAAATGGAATAAAGGCATTATCTATCTTTTTAAACAATAAATATTTTCAAGTAGACTGTCCCTTTAAGCCAGTTAGGTACAGTTATGTAGCAGGGTTTAAAGAGATAAACTACATGAAAAGGGGCAAAAATAATAATAGTTGGAAAGTTGGAAAATTCATTTTGCTATGCATAAATAAACATTTTATAGTGAAATCACAAGCTCTTTACTGTCTCTTAAATAATGTATGGTTTTTTTTTTTTTTTAATCAGTGTTCTCCACAGAAAATGTTGCCAGGCAGGGGACATTATGAAGTAGTTGGGTGGGGGCTGTGTAATACTTTGCAATGTTATAACATTTTCTATTTAAAAATATTAATCAAGCGATCCAAAGCACAGATTTGCAACAAACATTGAAATAATTTGATATTAGCTTATGTTTACTTAAAGGGTCATGAAACCCAAAAATTTTCTTTCATGATTCAGATAGAGAATACAATTTTAAATAACTTTCCAATTTACTTCTATTATTTATTTCTTTTACAAGATATGCCAAGTCCACGGGTTTCATCCTTACTTGTGGGATTTATCCTCCTGCTAACAGGAAGTGGCAAAGAGCACCATAGCGGAGCTGTTACATAGCTCCTCCCCCCAGTCATTCTCTTTGCCTATGCTAGTTATAGGAAGGGTAAAGTGATAGTGGTGATAAAATGATAGTTTTATTTTCTTCAATCAAATAAGAATATTAATCAGGAAATTGTTGTTCGTTCCTTGTGTCCTAATCCTTCTTCTAAGAAGGAACGTCTATTACATAACTTGGATGTGGTCCGTGCTTTGAAGTTTTACTTACAAGCGACCAAGGATTTCAGACAAACATCCTCTCTTTTTGTTGTTTATTCTGGAAAGCATAGGGGTCAAAAAGCTATGGCTACCTCTCTCTCTTTTTGGCTGAAAAGCATCATCCGCCTGGCATATGAGACTGCTGGACAGCAGCCTCCTGAAAAAATTACGTCTCATTCTACTAGAGCTGTGGCTTCCACATGGGCTTTCAAAAACGATGCTTCTGTTGAACAGATTTGTAAGGCTGCGACTTGGTCCTCCCTTCATACTTTTTCCAAATTTTCCAAATTTGATACTTTTTTTTCTTCTAGGCTATTTTTGGGAGAAAGGTTCTTCAAGCAGTGGTGCCTTCCGTTTAGGCTCCTGTCTTGTCCCTCCCTTTCATCCTAAAACTTTGGTATTTGTATCCCACAAGTAAGGATGAAACCCGTGGACTCGGCATATCTTGTAAAAGAAAAGGAAATTTATGCTTACCTGATAAATTGATTTCTTTTACGATATGCCGAGTCCACGGCCCGTCCTGTTATTTTAAGACAGGATTTATTTTATTTTTTCAAAACTTCAGTCACCTCTGCACCTTTTAGCTTTTCCTTTCTCTTCCTATACCTTCGGTCGAATGACTGGGGGGAGGAGCTATGTAACAGCTCTACTGTGGTGCTCTTTGCCACTTCCTGTTAGCAGGAGGATAAATCCCACAAGTAAGGATGAAACCCATGGACTCGGCATATCGTAAAAGAAATCAATTTATCAGGTAAGCATAAATTTCCTCTTTGCTTTCTTCTCTTGTTATCCTTTGCTGAAAGGTTTATCTAGGTAAGCTCAGGAGTAGAAAAGAACCCAGGTTCTCATTGATGATTGGTGACTGCATATATATACTGATTGACATTGACTCACCCATGTGTTCAGTTAGAAACCAGTAGTGCATTGCTGCTCCTTCAACAAATGATACCAAGAGAATGAAACAAATTAGATAATAGAAGTAAATTAGAAAGTTGTTTAAAATTGTGTTCTCTATCTGAATCATGAAAGAAAATGTTTGGGTTTCATGTCCCTTTTAATATTGTCTTCAGTTTTAGCTGACTGGTCATTCAAATTAGCCATTTGGTGCCCCCATTAAGGGCTAGATTACAAGTGGAGGGCTATTTATCGCTCCAGCTTGCAAGCTAACTCTGCTAGAAGTAAGGTTTTTTTAAGCTTGTCAGGCAACACACGTATTACAAGTCAAAAGTAAAATGTTTTCGCTTGCGCGCTAAGCCGGCACACGCAAAAAGCAGAAATTAGAATATTGCACCCGCATTAACGTATTCCTCCATATACTTCAATGGAGAGCGAAAAGGGTAAAAAACACGCCACAAACCTGATCGCATTTTGTCAAGTGCGATAACCCGATAAGAAAATATGAATATTTTATATTTCGATGTTCTTCACATAGCAGAATATGTTCTATTGATTCATAAATACTTATTTCTTTATATATCTGATGGTATTTTGGTACTATCTATCATCTATCTCTCATTGGAATGTGAAATATTTACAGTAAATACACAGTTAAACACTTTATTAAATATGAATATTGCATAAATATAATTTTAAATGTTTTCATCTACATGACTGCTAAAGGCTCCAATACTTTTCTATATATGCCTATATATGTATACATATGTGTTTATATGTGTATATATGTCTGTAAATACAGTTGTACACACATATATACATACAGTGTTCTCCCCAGGACCTTTTTATCGGGTGTACCACCCGGCTGACTTTACTGACCATCCGGCTAAAATTTTAGCTGTTATTAAGTTAAATTAGCCTGTATTAAAAATGTAAAATTTTTATTGCACAGATTATCATTAAATACATATATTTTAAATGACAATAAATTAGTGCTTTGGATAGTTGGAAATGATATATTAGAAAATATTACACTACCCCCATCGGGCTACTTTATAATGCAACTCAGCTGGCAACATTTTCTGTGGAGAACACTGACATAAATATGTATATGCTCCCTAAAGGCTCTACTGTTCAGGGATACATACAACCTACGCTAACCTTTCTTTATACCAGTTCCTCTCCTCCATTGCTATCCCCTGAACCCCCTTAGCATGTAAGCCTAAGAGTCCAGCTGTTTGTAGATCACCTTCTTAAGAGCTGCTACAACAGTGCGACTCTTGGCAGAGCCCTCTACCCATTTGATCCCTATATTTGTTTTATTGTACTCCATCTTTGTTTATAGCGCTGCGGAATCTGTTGGTACTCTACAAATAACCAATAATAAATAATAATAATAATAATAATGAATGTATCTCTGTGAAAGCCCCCCAACACCTGAGACCTCATATCTTTGAGCCCTTATGCAATTTAAAAAAATATATTTGTTATTAGACAGTTTTATTATGAGTGTATTATGAGTGTAACTGTAGTTTTAAATTTTTTTTGTTTTGTGACACTTTTTTGTCGAGTGTAACAGTTAACTAGAGCTTTGAAACTTTTAACCTATAATACGCGCCCTCCTACTGATGCTCGCGCAGCAGTTAGAGCGCCACTCGTAACCTATACCTTAATAGGCCTTGGGGAGAACACTGCATTTTAGTGGTGATTACAAAAAATGCACTATGAAACTTACTTCCCCCTTGAGGAATGTGCATATGTTGCACATGACAAGCCATTAAATAGTTAACTCATATTTAAGTGCAAGTGTACCTAGAAGAATTGATGCTATTTTGAAGGCAAAGGGTGTTCAAATATAGATTTAATTTAGATTTTTCTTCTGTTCACTCACTTTGCATTTTCTTAATTGATTTAAATAAAATATTAGCATTTCTATTTTTGAAAGCTTTCTTACTTTTACAGAATTTTTTTTCACACCTGCCTAAAACTTTTGCACAGTACTGTACATAATTACAGCGCGAGTTTATCTGGTGTCATGGAGCCAAATGATGAACACAAAATGATAAACACATCTCTAGCACACTGGTTTTCAAACCTGTACTTCCCTACCAAACAGGCCAGATTTTCAGTAAAAATTCCAATAAAAGTAGAGACAGCTGCACTCTCAAAGAAGATATAGGGGCCGAATTGTTAAGCTCCGAATGGAGCTTGATATTCCTGTTTCCTTGCGAGCCTTTAGGCTCACCGGAAACGGCAGTTATGAAGCAGCGGTCTAAAGACCGCTGCTCCATAACTCGTCCAAATGCTCTGAGGCTGCGAACATCAATCCGCCTGATCCTATATGATCGGGCTGGATGACACCCTCTGCTAGCTGCTGATTGGCCGCGAATCTGCAGGGGGCGGGATTGCACAAGCAGTTCACAAGCGTATGCTGTTGGCATTTATCGATATGCGGCGCGGACATGATACACTACATTGTATCATGTCTGCTCGCACTTTCATAAATCGGCCCAATAAACTCCTTTATTAGCAAAACATAGCAATGTTTCAGGGCACCTGCCCCTTTTTTTTTTTGTATCTTTCAAGTGAACTTGGGGAGGCATATTAGAAGTACATATAAGAGTGCTGGTATATAAGCTTGCCTATATATGCCAGATTTTCAGGTTTACCTTGGATGAGAGCAGGTAAAATAACAGTTTACTAATCAACTAATTATTTCACCTGTACTCTAGTTCAGATATCCTCAAAATCTGCCCTGTTAGGGAGGCCAAGGACAGGTTTGAAAACCAGTGCACTAGAATAATCTATATTTTGTAAGACTTTTCTATTAAAAAGCTTTTGTGTGTTTTGTTTTCTTTCCTTTTTGAAGGATGCGTTGGCATTTTCAGCTCAGTACGAACAGTTAGCAATGGTTCACAAGAGAATGCTGGTGCCTCAAAACAACCTCTTAAGAAGCCTAAGACACCCCAAGGACGGTTGGATGAAACAGAACAGGTGAATGAAGAGAAAGGACCCCTGGAACGTAAGGCGCAGATTCATATTTTTTTTAGCATAACTATAAAATGCACTTTATAAAATCTAAACGTCAATCTCTTTTTCTATATCTAATATGGCCACTGTGTTTTTAACATGTACAGAATATTAATAGCCATGAAATGATGCAAGAGACCACTGCTTAAATGAGGGGGAAAAGAGATAAACAAGGAAGCAACTAGGTCTGTCCCAATTCAAAAGAAATCCCACAGTATCCAGAACAGTTGGGGCTGTTCATATTATCAGTGTACTTTGATAAACTTCCCAATGCTTATCAACATTTCTTTTGCATACTGACTTGTTAATAAAAGTGCACTTATTCTGGAGCTTTGTTAGGCAAAGACCCCGGGGTGCAAGGTTTTATGTAACTATAAAAGAAATAAAAATGGTGCAACACTGGTGTATTATTCTTGAGGTTTGATATTAAATGAAGGTAAAACAAGACTAGGTACCTAGTAATCCGCGCTTGATGCACGCTAAGTGCGGGGTGTCACACACTTGGATAAGAATATTACAACGTTTGGATACGAACACTGCAATTATCGGACCCCTTCTGGCAGGCTCCACGCACCGGAACTGTGTGTCCCGATTTAGAAACAGAAGCCGTCAGTGTTAAGAAGAGGGGTGAGTGAGACTGCTCTTATTGTCCCCTGAAGGCGAGCACTGATTTCTATTACAGCAGGAGCAAACTCTGAGAGAACCCCGATCAGGTGGGCTGCTCACAATTTGTCTTATAAGGACATGATTACATTGCCTGAGTAACTTATTACTACTAGGAAGAATTGACACATTTTCATACAGTTTATCACTGTTACTATGTGGCCACAGTAAAATTTTTGGTGACTATTATATTGTCTACATTGTGTCAGACTTTTATATCTGAAACCAAGAACATTGTGTTATTGTCTCCGTTACCAGAGCAAAATACGGCATTTTTTTTTTACAAATTATTTTTTATGAAGTATTTTTATAAGGTGGTACATAGTAAATTCACTTTTTATTGCATTTATTTGCTAGCATCGTTTATTTTAACATTTATATTGTACTTCATTTGTATGGGTTTTTAGGGAGACGTCCCTCGTTCTTATATTATCTGATTAGCTATTCTTTTATGAGGAATTCATTATCCTTTAATATTTTTATAGGTATTTGACTAGATGTCCACAGAATAAATGTGTTTGTTACTTCCAGCTTTTTAGCGCCCTCTCTCATTTTCTTGTTTTATTGTTCATACTGTGTCCACTTTTAGGGAGGTGGTCTGGGAGTGGCAGGTTGTAACTTTTAGGCCTAGCGCTGTATTTATATCTGTCTGTTTGCATAATTAAATGAAGGTAGCAGAGGGGAACTACTGGGCAGCAGCCATGATATGCTGTGATACCGAGGACTCTGCTAAACTTGAATAATATCTCAGGAATAGCTTTTTATCTTCTTGACATCCATCCATTGCATATCTAAGGGCTTTGATTCTCTTAAAGTAATGTTAAATTCTAGCATTTCAAAAACGCTAGGATTTACTATCACTAAAAATAAATGGGGCTTTCAGTCATCGCTTTATAAAAAAAAGTGTGCTAAACTTACCCTTTCTCACTCTGAGATGACATTTCCAACTCTAAACTAATAGCCTTACTAGCATACAGAACAGTGCCATATGACTAGCACGACTATTGGTTTAGAGGTGGAAACGTCACCTCAGTGTGAGAGGGTAAGTTTAGCACTCTTTTTTTTTTTTATAAAGCGATGACTGAAAGCCCTATTTATTTTTTAGTGATGGTAAACCCTAAGATTTACCATCACTTTAAATTTGCAGCATATGATACCTTGCTGACAGCAATGAAACAATTACTTGTATACGGTCTGTTCTATTGCTTGTAGAACCTTAGACCAGTGTGTTAACTGCAAGTTTGTATTTTTATAATGAATTTAATTTTACAATATGATATAAAGGGGATACTTAATTAATACACGTTACATTATTCATAGAATGATGAATGTTCCTATGTATATAGAACCATTCACAAGCTTTACCTCGTTTATTTAAGTGTATTATTGCAATTGCGGTATTTGCAAGAGAAACCACAAAGTAATACTCTGAACACAATTAGAAAATGTCAGAGTATATTAATGGGTGGGGGGCAGAAACTTGATGAGCCAGCCTGTTAGCGTGGATATTAAACTTAGTATCTCACAGTTGTTATCGGTTTGGGCAATATCAAGAACTACCGGTTTGAGCAAGTGATCAGCCCTAGGGAAGAAGTATAAAGAAATTTAATTGTTCAATTGGGAGGCCCTAAGATATTAAACCTATGGTTAGATTTCTAAAACTATAATTACACATACAGTATATCTGTGATACCACTTGTTGTTATATGAACTATTACCATTGTTTCGGCTCAAACTAAAACATCTAGATAATATATCAAGCCATAATATATAAAGAAAAAGGAAGTAAAGCCTGAAATATTGCAACCAGTGAGGCATATATCTTATAGAGAAATAAGCTAGAGATCACCGTCATTAGATTCTTAAGAAACATTTTAAGGGTGCCATTATTATCTTTAAACTAGCAAGTCCTTGCAGTCATTTAAGTATTAACATAGAGTGTATAAGGGTATATAAAGTGTCTCTCTATTGTACATGTAAATATCTATTAAAGAGTCAATATAATTAGAACGGTAGTAGCATGAGAATAACTGGGGTATCTTAAGTTTTATAAAACTACTAATCTTTAAGCTAAGATCTCCTTTAACATCTAGTATGAAAAATAATTGAATATGCCCTGCTGTCTCGGCCGCTGACAGCATGGGCAGAAATGCAGGAGACTAACATAAATATAGAGATACTCAGATAACTGAATAATATTTATAAACTGAAAATAATCCCAAAGTTGTTAAACTCAATAAGACTGTATACACTTGTATACCACAAAAGTATGTAAGTAAGGCACCCAATTAAGCCGATTAATTACCACCACGTTATCTACATCAAGATATAAGGCTTTCTAGAGACAGAAGACGATTCAGTACTATGTAAAATGTTAACCTTTAAAGCATAAACTTAGATATACAGTGTACTGTGAGAAAAAAAAAAACGCCAATCTTTAGCGTTAACCATATTAAGCATATATATCATGATATGTTTTGAGTCCAGATTGCAGTGTCCGTGGCTTAACAAACTAGCCAACTCCATATCTTCTATTCCATTGTACTGGAACCATAAGATGTTGCGTTGGGGATGGAGTACCTTGGGACCACAATGCAGGATCGTAATCCCCTAACAGTTCCATGAGTGAGCTGGTAATCATAAGTGTATGGGGATAAAGGTTAATGTTCTCGAAGAACTGTACTGCGTCACTTACAGAATAGGCGAACTGCCCCCATAAAACTTTCTCACCCCTAAGATTATCATACCAGGTGTGAGCCCATTCCTTCTGCAGCAGTAAAGTACCTTTCTTAGCAGGGTCACCCCGTGTCTCTTTTTTTCCTGGGAGAATACTGTAAGCAGTATGGCGCCTCCTCGTTGCCAAGGGTTGGATCGTCCGTTTGTGGAAAGGAAAAAATATGTTTGCACCCGCTCTGGGTAATAGGTGTATCCGCATGGCCGCCTTTGTATACAGTATGCTCAATGCTTCTGGAACAAAAACTTGTATGCATATTGTCCATGTGCGTGTGGGCATCGTTGCATAATGTCTTGTCTGCAAGGGCCTTACTTAATATCTGCGTTAGGCTGCAAAAGTGTTCATGAAGAAGCCAAGTCATCTCGGACTTCCACACATCCAAGGCCTCCTTCATGATCATACCTCCGTCCAAATCACTTCACTAGTAATAACCGCTCAATCTTCTGAGCTTTCCTGAAGCACATCCAAGTGCAATAGGGATCTGTTTCCACTATATGTGGGGTATTTATATATAAAAATCTTCCTTTAGTCACGTTAGAGCCGGGAGCTCTTCACAAACACTTCCTATGTCTTTAGCAGCTGGCTCCGCCCCCCCCCCCCCCCCATTTAATTATTTGTTGTGCATAATGGCACAGTTGAAGGTAAAGATGGAATTTCAGATTTATACTTGGAATCATTAAATTATATACATTTTGTTGTTTGGTATATCCATTAAATGAAGAATGTGATTATTAAATACCATGTAGGGAAATTAATTTAGGATTACCTTTTAATGGGAATACATTTGGTATGTTTTTAAAAAAAAAAAATACTATATATATATATATATATATATATTTACCTATTTTCCAGAAGATTATGATTATTAACCTGCTGTGTTAATTCTGAAGAAGATTTGTTCATCTAACTCCCATGTAGCATAGGTATCCTGGCTTAATCTCTATTCATATCCAAATCTGATTGAAAAGCCAAATTTATAGTATTGTATATTTATAGTATTGTATATTCTATACCACCTTTATTATATTTTGCATATAATTTGTACAATTTGATTCTAGGTTTCTTACCATTCCATATATTATTATTATTATTATTATTATTATTATTATTATTATTATTAGTTATTTGTAGAGGGCCAACAGATTCCGCAGCACTATAAACATAGGCGGTATAAAAGGTAAGATTTATAGGGATTAAATGGGTAGAGGGCCCTGCCGAGAGTTTCACTTTTGTAGTTAGCTCTTATGAAGGGGATCTGCAAACAGCTGGGCTCTTAGGCTTGCATGCTAAGGGGGTTCAAGGGAATAGCAAAGGAGGAGAGGAACTGGGGTTAGGAAAGGTTAGTGTAGGTTGTATGCATCCCTGAACAGTAGAGTTTTTAGGGAGAGCTTGAAGTTTTCAAAACTAGGGGAGAATCTTGTGAAGCGAGGTAGAGAGTTCCACAAGATTGGAGCCAGTCTGGAGAAGTCCTGTAGATGAGAATGTGAGTAGGTAACGAGAGTAGGAGGTCATGAGCAGAGTGAAGGGGACGGGAGGGAGAGAATATGGAGACAAGCTCTGAGATATAGGGGGGAGCAGTGCAGTTCAGGTCCTTGAATGTCAGTGAGAATTTTGTGTTTAATCCTAGAGGCAAGAGGAATCCAGTGAAGGGATTGGCAGAGAGGTGCAGCAGATGAAGAGCGACGTGTAAGAAAGATGAGTCTGGCGGAGGCATTCATTATGGATTGTAAAGGAGCTAGGCAGCAGCTAGGGAGACCAGAGAGGATGGAACTGCTGTAGTCGAGGAAATCCTCTATTATATTTAACTATTTCAAATCTCTTTTTTTTTTACAGAAAGCAACTGCATCAGATAAATTACTCTGGAATTTGTTTCCAATGATCCATTTTACCTGCTGGAGTGTATTCAATTCTTTACAAATAGCTAATTTAACTTTATTTTGGCATTCTGATTTTGCCTATGGCAGGGCTTGACAAACCCAGGAGCCTGGGAGCCACTGTCTCCTAGAATTTTACTCCTGGCTCCTAACTTTTTGGGTTATTTTCCATATATATTTATATTCACATCCCACTATCTGGCTCCTTAAAATATGTCTGACTCCTAAATATTCTTATTGGCTCCTTATTTTTAAACAGATTTGTCAAGCACTGGACTATGGTATCCCACCTACACTGAAAGTTTCTATACTTAAAGGGACATGAAGTACAACATTTTTCAATTTACTTGTTTTATATAATTTGATGATTTCAATAATTTTACCTATATTTTACCTATAATTAAAGGGTTAATTGTGCAAATAAAAAGTATTGAAACTTCTTAACAAGATGATTCAGAGATAAAATAAAAAACAAACCGGTAGATACAAAGTTGTAGAGTGCTAGTCTATAGGAGAAATAACATTAATACCCCTGCCAAGACCTGCTAAAACAATACAAATTGGATGTGGCAGAGAGTAAATACGTGCAGTATCATCTATTCATATTTATTAAGTCACTCCTAAATCATATAAGAAAATGCTAATACAAGAAGATAAGAATTTTGTTATATGTTTTAGGAGTGACTTAATAAATTTGTATTGATGATAATGCACATATTAGCTATCTGCCACATCTGATTTGTATTGTTTTAGCAGGTCTTGGCAGGGGTATTATTGTTATTTCCCCTATAGACTAGCGCTCTGCAACTCTGTATCTACCTATATATAAATATACCTGGTGCTGTATACACTTTTTCTTTTTTTTATGATATATTCCAAGAAGAAAAGACAAATCTATGCATTGCATTAATGAGGTAATTGCATTCAACCCTGTCGAAGGCCTTCTCAGCATCTATTGAAAACATGAAGGCCTCCAACAGTCTAATCCAGACCGCTACTTTTAATTGAAGCATATTTTTGTATAATAAGTATTTTTTCTAAATTCTTTGAAACCTTATTTGGTCCTCCATAGTATCACATAAATATATTATGTAATGGTGTTACTATTTTAGGAAGTAAATCTTTATAGAATTCTGCTAGAAAGACTATCCAGTCCAGCTGCTTTGATTGGTTTAATATTTTTACATGTTCTTTTAAATGTGGGATTTTTAAGTTTTTGCCAAAAATGTAAGATTTTAATCTTATATATTCACATATTTCTTTTGATATTTATAATAGTTTGCTCTTAGAAAGTGCATCATTATTACAGGACATATAAGTATAGTCCTTTCCTGTCAGGAGTCAAACCAAACCAAAAAGTATTAATTCCTTGCAAACGTATTGAAAGAAATTATTTGATTCTTTATGTACTACATTAGATTTGGAGGATATGTGGCATATAAATACTTTATAATTTGTCATAGTATTCTTCTTTTTTTTTTTTTTTTTTTTTTTTTAATCCAGTAATGGATTTGGTGTAAAATTAAAGTCCCCTGCTATAATTATTTTCATATTTGAAATCTAGAATTCCCTGGAGTTTCATCCAAAAATTTAAATTATGCAAATTTTGCCTATTTATTACATAGTATGAACCTATACTCTTACTGAAACCTCCAAAATGTCACCACCTTCACTTTGTATATCTAAAACCTGTTGCTCTATTTTATAGTGTACATTTTTGTTTAAAAGAATTGCTACTCCTCTCAAAGATTTAGTGTAAGATACAAAACACTTCATTGACCCACCAAGTTTTTAATTTTTTTTTTTTTCTTAAGTATTTTTCTTGCAGACACCCTATGCCTGCATTTAGTTTGTGCAACGGATTAACTACTGATTTACATTTTATGGGAGTGTGTGACCCATCAACATTACAAGTTATTATATTAACCATGTTTAAAGTGCTAAATGATTAAAATTGTGTAACATGGGGGGGAAGAAAAACCTTAAAAAGTTTTCTCAAAGCCAACATAGAAATAATTTCTTCACATATTAAAGTAGACTTACAGATTTAATGATTTCCCCCCCGCGTATCAAACATGAAATGAGTATAAAAATTGGTTTAATCTTTATAGTATACACTTTATACTAATTTCCCTTCCCCCCTCTTCTAAAAAGAAGTCCATCTTTTACTGAAAATGTAATAATTAATGGACGTGGTTTTTGCAGGTTTTTTTTTTGGTTCCTTGCTTCTGATCCAATTATGTGGGTGCTTTTAACATAAAAATTTCTTGTATTGGACTGCAAAACCAATATTTAAGGGAGTGTTTTTTATGCAAAATGGATTAAATTTGAGAAGTTTATTGTTTTGGTTAATCCTACCACTCTTAAGTTACGTCTAGTGTGATTTTCTAGGTCCTCAACCTTATTAGTTAAAGGAACAGTCAAGTCAAAATTAAGTTTTCATGATATAGATAGAACATGCAATTATAGACAACTTTCCAATTTATTTTTTTCATCAAATTTGCTTTGTTCTTTTGGTATTCTTTGTTGAAAGCTAAGCCTACGTAAGCTCATAAACTGATTTCTAACCCATTGAAGGCTGCCTCTTCAAGAACGTAAGGGCAAAATAAATATATACTTAAAGGGACAGTCTAGTATAAATTAAACTTTCATTATTCAGATAGGACTTTTAATTTTAATCAACTTTCCAATTTACTTTTATCATCAAATTTGCTTTTTTCTCTTGGTATTCTTAGTTTAAACTAAACATAGGTAGACTCATATGCTAATTTCTAAGCCTTTGAGGGCTGCCTCTTATCACAGGCTTTTTAAATCTCTTTTCAACACAAAGAGACAAAGTACACATGGGCCATATAGATAACACTGTGTTCAGGCACAGAGGGTTATTTAAGATTTAGCACAAAACAATGCTAAATTTAAGACAATCCTATATAATAAAAGGCCAAGTGTGTTTGTCCGAAGCTGTCATGCGCAGTAGAGACTGCGTGCGAAGACAAACACACCTGGCCTTAGAGTCCCTACCTGAAAGGCCGGTGCGGGCGAAAGTGGGCGTGGCCGGCATGACAGTACGTGGCCAGGCATGGTCGGGCGCGAGGGATAGAAGGGGAGAGAGAGAGCGCAAAAGAGAGGGGGAGAGAGAGAGCGCAAAAGAGAGGGGGAGAGAGAGAGCGCAAAAGAGAGGGGGAGAGAGAGAGCGCAAAAGAGAGGGGGAGAGAGAGAGCGCAAAAGAGAGGGGGAGAGAGAGAGCGCAAAAGAGAGGGGGAGAGAGAGAGCGCAAAAGAGAGGGGGAGAGAGAGAGCGCAAAAGAGAGGGGGAGAGAGAGAGCGCAAAAGAGAGGGGGAGAGAGAGAGCGCAAAAGAGAGGGGGAGAGAGAGAGCGCAAAAGAGAGGGGGAGAGAGAGAGCGCAAAAGAGAGGGGGAGAGAGAGAGCGCAAAAGAGAGGGGGAGAGAGAGGGGGAGAGAGAGAGCGCAAAAGAGAGGGGGGAGAGAGAGCGCAAAAGAGAGGGGGGAGAGAGAGCGCAAAAGAGAGGGGGGAGAGAGAGCGCAAAAGAGAGGGGGGAGAGAGAGCGCAAAAGAGAGGGGGAGAGAGAGAGCGCAAAAGAGAGGGGGAGAGAGAGAGCGCAAAAGAGAGGGGGGAGAGAGACAGTGCAAAAGAGAGGGGAGAGGGAGGGGGGAGAGAGACAGTGCAAAAGAGAGGGGAGAGGGAGGGGGGAGAGAGACAGTGCAAAAGAGAGGGGGGAGAGAGCGCAAAAGAGAAGGGGAGAGACCGGGAGAGAGGGGGGGGGGAGAGAGTGCAAAAGAGAGGGGGGAGAGAGTGCAAAAGAGAGGGGGGGAGAGTGGGAGAGAGAGGGGGGAGGGAGAGAGTGCAAAAGAGAGGGGGAGAGAGCGCAAAAGAGAGGGGGGAGAGAGAGAGTTCAAAAGAGAAAGGGAGAGAGTGCAAAAGAGAAAGGGAGAGGGTAGAGAGAGTGCAAAAGAGAGAGGGTAGAGAGAGAGCGCAAAAGAGAGGGGGGAGAGAGTGCAAAGAGAAGGGGAGAGAAGGGGAGAGAGAGAGCGCAAAAGAGAATGGGGATAGAGAGAGCACAAAAGAGAGGGATGGAGAGAGAGAGAGCAAAAGAGAGGTGCGGAAAGAGAGCGCAAAAGAGAGGGGGAGAGAGAGAGTGCAAAAGAGAGGGGGAGAGAGAGAGCGCAAAAGAGAGGGGAGAGAGAGAGCGCAAAAGAGAGGGGGAGAGAGAGAGCGCAAAAGAGAGGGGGAGAGAGAGAGCGCAAAAGAGATGGGGAGAGAGAGAGCGCAAAAGAGAGGGGGAGAGAGAGAGCGCAAAAGAGATGGGGAGAGAGAGAGCGCAAAAGAGAGGGAGAGAGAGAGTGCAAAAGAGAGGGGGAGAGAGAGAGTGCAAAAGAGAGGGGGAGAGAGAGAGTGCAAAAGAGAGGGGGAGAGAGAGAGTGCAAAAGAGAGGGGGAGAGAGAGAGTGCAAAAGAGAGGGGGAGAGAGAGAGTGCAAAAGAGAGGGGGAGAGAGAGAGCGCAAAAGAGAGGGGGAGAGAGAGCGCGCAAAAGAGAGAGAGAGAGAGCGCAAAAGAGAGAGAGAGAGCGCAAAAGAGAGAGAGAGAGCGCAAAAGAGAGAGAGAGAGAGCGCAAAAGAGAGAGAGAGAGCGCAAAAGAGAGAGAGAGCGCAAAAGAGAGAGAGAGAGAGAGCGCAAAAGAGAGAGAGAGCGCAAAAGAGAGAGAGAGCGCAAAAGAGAGAGAGAGCGCAAAAGAGAGAGAGTGCAAAAGAGAGGGGGGGAGAGAGAGCGCAAAAGAGAAGGGGGAGAGAGAGCGCAAAAGAGAAGGGGGAGAGAGAGCACAAAAGAGAAGGGGGAGAGAGCGCAAAAGAGAGGGGGGAGAGAGAGAGAGGGGGGAGAGAGACAGTGCAAAAGAGAGGGGGGGGTAGAGAGAGCGCAAAAGAGAGGGTGGAGAGAGTGCAAAAGAGAAGGGGAGAGAGAGGGGGGGGGGGAGCGCAAAAGAGAGGGGGAGGGAGAGAGTGCAAAAGAGAGGGGGAGAGAGCGCAAAAGAGAGGGGGGAGAGAGAGAGAGTGCAAAAGAGAAAGGGAGAGAGAGGGGGGAGAGAGTGCAAAAGAGAAAGGGAGAGAGCGGGAGAGAGAGGGGGAGAGAGAGTGCAAAAGAGAGAGGGTAGAGAGAGAGCGCAAAAGAGAGGGGGGAGAGAGTGCAAAGAGAAGGGGAGAGAGAGAGAGCGCAAAAGAGAATGGGGATAGAGAGAGCACAAAAGAGAGGGTGGGGAGAGAGCGCAAAAGAGAGGGGAGAGAGAGCAAAAGAGGGGGGAGAGAGAGAGCACAAAAGAGGGGGAAGAGAGAGAGAGAGCGCAAAAGAGGGGGAAGAGAGAGCAAAAGAGAGGGGGGGGGAGAGAGAGCTCACAAAAGAAAGGGGGAAGAGAGAGTGCAAAAGAGAGGGGGAGAGAGCAAAAGAGAGGGGGGAGAGAGGTAGCAAAAAGAGAGGGGAAAGAGCAAAAGAGAGGGGAGAGAGAGCAAGAGAGAGGAGGGATAGAGAGGGGATGGAGCGAGAGAGCACAAAAACATAATTTATGTAAGAACTTACCTGATAAATTCATTTCTTTCATATTAGCAAGAGTCCATGAGCTAGTGACGTATGGGATATACATTCCTACCAGGAGGGGCAAAGTTTCCCAAACCTCAAAATGCCTATAAATACACCCCTCACCACACCCACAAATCAGTTTAACGCATAGCCAAGAAGTGGGGTGATAAGACAAAAGTGCGAAAGCATAAAAAAATAAGGAATTGGAATAATTGTGCTTTATACAAAAAAATCATAACCACCACAAAAAAGGGTGGGCCTCATGGCGCAAAAGAGAGAGGGGGAGAGAGAGAGCGCAAAAGAGAGGGGGAGAGAGAGAGCGCAAAAGAGAGGGGGAGAGAGAGAGCGCAAAAGAGAGGGGGAGAGAGAGAGCGCAAAAGAGAGGGGGAGAGAGAGAGCGCAAAAGAGAGGGGGAGAGAGAGAGCGCAAAAGAGAGGGGGAGAGAGAGAGCGCAAAAGAGAGGGGGAGAGAGAGAGCGCAAAAGAGAGGGGGAGAGAGAGAGCGCAAAAGAGAGGGGGAGAGAGAGAGCGCAAAAGAGAGGGGGAGAGAGAGAGCGCAAAAGAGAGGGGGAGAGAGAGAGCGCAAAAGAGAGGGGGGGAGAGAGACAGTGCAAAAGAGAGGGGAGAGGGAGGGGGGAGAGAGACAGTGCAAAAGAGAGGGGAGAGGGAGGGGGGAGAGAGACAGTGCAAAAGAGAAGGGGAGAGAGGGGGGGGGGGAGAGAGTGCAAAAGAGAGGGGGGGAGAGAGTGCAAAAGAGAGGGGGGGGGAGAGGGGGGAGGGAGAGAGTGCAAAAGAGAGGGGGAGAGAGCGCAAAAGAGAGGGGGGAGAGAGAGAGTTCAAAAGAGAGGGGGAGAGAGCGCAAAAGAGAGGGGGGAGAGAGAGAGTTCAAAAGAGAAAGGGAGAAAGTGCAAAAGAGAAAGGGAGAGGGTAGAGAGAGTGCAAAAGAGAGAGGGTAGAGAGAGAGCGCAAAAGAGAGGGGGGAGAGAGTGCAAAGAGAAGGGGAGAGAAGGGGAGAGAGAGAGCGCAAAAGAGAATGGGGATAGAGAGAGCACAAAAGAGAGGGATGGAGAGAGAGAGCAAAAGAGAGGTGCGGAAAGAGAGCGCAAAAGAGAGGGGGAGAGAGAGAGTGCAAAAGAGAGGGGGAGAGAGAGAGCGCAAAAGAGAGGGGAGAGAGAGAGCACAAAAGAGAGGGGGAGAGAGAGAGCGCAAAAGAGGGGGAGAGAGAGAGAGCGCAAAAGAGATGGGGAGAGAGAGAGTGCAAAAGAGAGGGAGAGAGAGAGTGCAAAAGAGAGGGAGAGAGAGAGTGCAAAAGAGAAGGGGAGAGAGAGAGTGCAAAAGAGAGGGGGAGAGAGAGAGTGCAAAAGAGAGGGGGAGAGAGAGAGTGCAAAAGAGAGGGGGAGAGAGAGAGCGCAAAAGAGAGGGGGAGAGAGAGAGCGCAAAAGAGAGGGGGGAGAGAGAGAGCGCAAAAGAGAGGGGGGGAGAGAGCGCAAAAGAGAGAGAGCGCAAAAGAGAGAGAGAGAGAGCGCAAAAGAGAGAGAGAGAGAGCGCAAAAGAGAGAGAGAGAGAGCGCAAAAGAGAGAGAGAGAGAGCGCAAAAGAGAGAGAGAGAGCGCAAAAGAGAGAGAGAGAGAGCGCAAAAGAGAGAGAGAGAGCGCAAAAGAGAGAGAGAGAGAGCGCAAAAGAGAGAGAGAGAGAGCGCAAAAGAGAGAGAGAGAGAGAGAGCGCAAGAGAGAGAGAGAGCGCAAAAGAGAGAGAGAGAGAGCGCAAAAGAGAGAGAGAGAGAGCGCAAAAGAGAGGGGGGGGAGAGAGAGCGCAAAAGAGAAGGGGGAGAGAGAGCACAAAAGAGAAGGGGGAGAGAGAGCACAAAAGAGAAGGGGGAGAGAGCGCAAAAGAGAGGGGGGAGAGAGAGAGGGGGGAGAGAGACAGTGCAAAAGAGAGGGGGGGGGAGAGAGCGCAAAAGAGAGGGTGGAGAGAGTGCAAAAGAGAAGGGGAGAGAGTGGGGGGGAGAGAGTGCAAAAGAGAGGGGGGGAGAGAGCGCAAAAGAGAGGGGGAGGGAGAGAGTGCAAAAGAGAGGGGGAGAGAGCGCAAAAGAGAGGGGGGGAGAGAGAGAGTGCAAAAGAGAAAGGGAGAGAGAGGGGGGAGAGAGTGCAAAAGAGAAAGGGAGAGAGCGGGAGAGAGAGGGGGAGAGAGAGTGCAAAAGAGAGAGGGTAGAGAGAGAGCGCAAAAGAGAGGGGGGAGAGAGTGCAAAGAGAAGGGGAGAGAGAGAGAGAGCGCAAAAGAGAATGGGGATAGAGAGAGCACAAAAGAGAGGGTGGGGAGAGAGCGCAAAAGAGAGGGGAGAGAGAGCAAAAGAGAGGGGGGAGAGAGAGAGCACAAAAGAGGGGGAAGAGAGAGAGAGAGCGCAAAAGAGAGGGGGGGAGAGAGAGAGCTCACAAAAGAAAGGGGGAAGAGAGAGTGCAAAAGAGAGGGGGAGAGAGCAAAAGAGAGGGGGGAGAGAGGTAGCAAAAAGAGAGGGGAAAGAGCAAAAGAGAGGGGAGAGAGAGCAAAAGAGAGGAGGGATAGAGAGGGGATGGAGCGAGAGAGCACAAAAACATAATTTATGTAAGAACTTACCTGATAAATTCATTTCTTTCATATTAGCAAGAGTCCATGAGCTAGTGACGTATGGGATATACATTCCTACCAGGAGGGGCAAAGTTTCCCAAACCTCAAAATGCCTATAAATACACCCCTCACCACACCCACAAATCAGTTTAACGCATAGCCAAGAAGTGGGGTGATAAGACAAAAGTGCGAAAGCATAAAAAAATAAAGAATTGGAATAATTGTGCTTTATACAAAAAAATCATAACCACCACAAAAAAGGGTGGGCCTCATGGACTCTTGCTAATATGAAAGAAATGAATTTATCAGGTAAGTTCTTACATAAATTATGTTTTCTTTCATGCAATTAGCAAGAGTCCATGAGCTAGTGACGTATGGGATAATGAATACCCAAGATGTGGATCTTCCACGCAAGAGTCACTAGAGAGGGAGGGATAAAATAAAGACAGCCAATTCCGCTGAAAATAATCCACACCCAAAATAAAGTTTAAATCTTATAATGAAAAAAACTGAAATTATAAGCAGAAGAATCAAACTGAAACAGCTGCCTGAAGTACTTTTCTACCAAAAACTGCTTCAGAAGAAGAAAACGCATCAAAATGGTAGAATTTAGTAAAAGAATGCAAAGAAGACCAAGTTGCTGCTTTGCAAATATGATCAACCGAAGCTTCATTCCTAAACGCCCATGAAGTAGAAACTGACCTTTTAGAATGAGCTGTAATCCTTTGAGGCGGGGTTTTACCCGACTCGACATAAGCATGATGAATCAAAGACTTTAACCAAGACGCCAAAGAAATGGCAGAGGCCTTCTGACCTTTCCTAGAACCGGAAAAGATAACAAATAGACTAGAAGTCTTTCGGAAAGTTTTAGTAGCTTCAACATAATATTTCAAAGCTCTAACTACATCCAAAGAATGCAACGATCTTTCCTTAGAATTCTTAGGATTAGGACACAATGAAGGAACCACAATTTCTCTACTAATGTTGTAAGAATTCACAACCTTAGGTAAAAATTGAAAAGAAGTTCGCAACACCGCCTTATCCTGATGAAAAATCAGAAAAGGAGACAAGAAAGAGCAGATAATTCAGAAACTCTTCTAGCAGAAGAGATGGCCAAAAGAAACAAAACTTTCCAAGAAAGTAATTTAATGTCCAGCGAATGCATAGGTTCAAACGGAGGAGCTTGAAGAGCCCCCAGAACCAAATTCAAACTCCAAGGAGGAGAAATTGACTTAATAACAGGTTTTATACGAACCAAAGCTTGTACAAAACAATGAATATCAGGAAGACTAGCAATCTTTCTGTGAAAAAGAACAGAAAGAGCAGAGATTTGTCCTTTCAAGGAACTTGCAGACAAACCTTTATCCAAACCATCCTGAAGAAACTGTAAAATTCTAGGAATTCTAAAAGAATGCCAAGAAAAATGATGAGAAAGACACCAAGAAATGTAAATCTTCCAGACTCGATAATATATCTTCCTAGATACAGATTTACGAGCCTGTAACATAGTATTAATCACAGAGTCAGAGAAACCTCTATGTCTGAGAATCAAGCGTTCAATCTCCATACCTTCAAATTTAAGGATTTGAGATCCTGATGGAAAAAAGGACCTTGCGATAGGTCTGGTCTTAACGAAAGAGTCCACGGTTGGCAAAGAGGCCATCCGGACAAGATCCGCATACCAAAACCTGTGAGGCCATGCTGGAGCCACCAGCAGAACAAACGAGCACTCCTTTAGAATCTTGGAAATTACTCTTGGAAGAAGAACTAGAGGCGGAAAGATATAGGCAGGATGATACTTCCAAGGAATTGACAATGCATCCACTGCCTCCGCCTGAGGATCCCTGGATCTGGACAGATACCTGGGAAGTTTCTTGTTTAGATGAGAAGCCATCAGATCTATTTCTGGAAGTCCCCACATTTGAACAATCTGAAGAAATACCTCTGGGTGAAGAGACCATTCGCCCGGATGTAACGTTTGGCGACTGAGATAATCCGCTTCCCAATTGTCTATACCTGGGATATGAACCGCAGAAATTAGACAGGAGCTGGATTCCGCCCATACCAGTATTCGAGATACTTCTTTCATAGCCAGAGGACTGTGAGTCCCTCCTTGATGATTGACATATGCCACAGTTGTGACATTGTCCGTCTGAAAACAAATGAACGACTCTCTCTTTAGAAGAGGCCATGACTGAAGAGCTCTGAAAATTGCACAGAGTTCCAAAATATTGATCGGTAATCTCACCTCCTGAGATTCCCAAACCCCTTGTGCTGTCAGAGACCCCCAGACAGCTCCCCAACCTGTCAGACTTGCATCTGTTGAAATCACAGTCCAGGTTGGAAGAACAAAAGAAGCCCCCTGAACTAAACGATGGTGGTCTGTCCACCACGTCAGAGAGTGTCGTACAATCGGTTTTAAAGATATTAATTGAGATATCTTTGTATAATCCCTGCACCACTGGTTCAGCATACAAAGCTGAAGAGGTCGCATGTGAAAACGAGCAAAGGGGATCGCGTCCAATGCAGCAGTCATAAGACCTAGAATTTCCATGCATAAGGCTACCGAAGGGAATGATTGAGACTGAAGGTTTCGACAAGCTGAAACCAATTTTAGACGTCTCTTGTCTGTCAGAGACAGAGTCATGGACACTGAATCTATCTGGATACCTAAAAAGGTTACCCTTGTCTGAGGAATCAATGAACTTTTTGGTAAATTGATCCTCCAACCATGATCTTGAAGAAACAACACAAGTCGATTCGTATGAGATTCTGCTAAATGTGAAGACTGAGCAAGTACCAAGATATCGTCCAAATAAGGAAATACCACAATACCCTGTTCTCTGATTACAGACAGAAGGGCACCGAGAAACTTTGTAAAAATCCTTGGAGCTGTTGCTAGGCAGAGCCACAAACTGGTAATGCTTGTCTAGGAAAGAGAATCTCAGAAACTGATAGTGATCTGGATGAATCGGAATATGCAGATATGCATCCTGTAAATCTATTGTGGACATATAATGCCCTTGCTGAACAAAAGGCAGAATAGTCCTTATAGTTACCATTTTGAATGTTGGTATTCTTACAAAACGATTCAATATTTTTAGATCCAGAACTGGTCTGAAGGAATTCTCCTTCTTTGGTACAATGAAGAGATTTGAGTAAAACCCCAGCCCCTGTTCTGGAACTGGCATAATTACTCCAGCCAACTCTAGATCTGAAACACATTTCAGAAATGCTTGAGCCTTCACTGGATTTACTGGGACACGGGAAAGAAAAAATCTTCTTGCAGGAGGCCTTATCTTGAAGCCTAGTCTGTACCCTTCTGAAACAATGTTCTGAATCCAAAGATTGTGAATCGAATTGATCCAAATTTCTTTGAAAAATCGTAATCTGCCCCCTACCAGCTGGGCTGGAATGAGGGCCGCACCTTCATGTTGACTTGGGAGCTGGCTTTGGCTTTCTAAAAGGCTTGGATTTATTCCAGGCTGGAGATGGTTTCCAAACTGATACCGCTCCTGTAGGGGAAGGATCAGGCTTTTGTTCCTTATTGTGACGAAAGGAACGAAAACGATTATTAGACCTAAATTTACCTTTAGATTTTTTATCCTGTGGTAAAAAAGTTCCTTTCCCCCCAGTAACAGTTGAAATAATAGAATCCAACTGTGAACCAAATAATTTATTACCCTGGAAAGAAAGGGAAAGCAAAGTTGACTTAGAAGACATATCAGCATTCCAAGTTTTAAGCCATAAAGCTCTTCTAGCTAAAATAGCTAGAGACATATACCTGACATCAACCCTAATGATATCAAAGATGGCATCACAAATAAAATTATTAGCATGTTGAAGAAGATTAACAATGCTATGAGAATTATGATCTGTTACTAGTTGCGCTAAAGCTTCTAACCAAAAAGTTGAAGCTGCAGCAACATCCGCTAAAGATATAGCAGGTCTAAGAAGATTACCTGAACATAAGTAAGCTTTTCTTAGAAAGGATTCAATCTTCCTATCTAAAGGATCCTTAAAGGAAGTACTATCTGCCGTAGGAATAGTAGTACGTTTAGCAAGAGTAGAGAGAGCCCCATCAACTTTAGGGATTTTGTCCCAAAACTCTAATCTGTCAGATGGCACAGGATATAATTGCTTAAAACGTTTAGAAGGAGTAAATGAATTACCCAAATTATTCCATTCCCTGGAAATTACTTCAGAAATAGCGTCAGGGACAGGCAAGACTTCTGGAATAACTACAGGAGATTTAAAAACCTTATTTAAACGTTTAGATTTAGTATCAAGAGGACCAGAATCCTCTATTTCTAATGCAATCAAAACTTATTTAAGTAAAGAACGAATAAATTCCATTTTGAATAAATATGAAGATTTATCAGCATCGACCTCTGAAACAGAATCCTCTGAACCAGAGGAAACATAATCAGAATGATGATGTTCATTTAAAAATTCATCTGAAAAATGAGAAGTTTTAAAAAACCTTTTACGTTTACTAGAAGGAGGAATAACAGACATAGCCTTCTTAATGGATTTAGAAACAAAATCTCTTATGTTAACAGGAACACTCTGAGTATTAGATGTTGATGGAACAGCAACAGGTAATGTAACATTACTAAAGGAAATATTATCTGCATTAACAAGTTTGTCATGACATTCATTACAAACAACAGCTGGAGGAACAGATACCACAAGTTTACAGCAAATACACTTAACTTTGGTAGGTCCAGCATCAGGCAGCGATTTTCCAGAAGTATCTTCTGATTCAGGGTCAATCTGAGACATCTTGCAATATGTAATAGAAAAAACAACATATAAAGCAAAATTGATCAAATTCCTTAAATGACAGTTTCAGGAATGGGAAAAAATGCCAGTGAACAAGCTTCTAGCAACCAGAAGCAAATAAACAATGAGACTTAAATAATGAGGAGACAATAATGACACCCATATTTTTTAGCGCCAAAAAAAGACGCCTACATTATTTGGCGCCTAAATGCTTTTAGCGCCAAAAATGACGCCACATCCGGTAACGCCGACATTTTTGGTGCAAAAACGTCAAAAAATGACGCAACTTCCGGTGACAAGTATGACGCCGGAAATAACAAAGAAAATTTGTTGCGCCAAGAATGACGCAATAAAATGAAGCATTTTCAGCCCCCGCGAGCCTAACAGCCCACAGGGAAAAAGTCAAATTTTAAGGTAAGAAAAAAATGATTATTCAAATGCATTATCCCAAATAATGAAACTGACTGTCTGAAATAAGGAATATTGAACATCCTGAATCAAGGCAAATAAATGTTTAAACACAAATATTTAGAACTTTATATAAAAGTGCCCAACCATAGCTTAGAGTGTCACAAAAAATAAGACTTAGTTACCCCAGGACAGTCATCTACATGTAGTAGAAAGCCAAACCAGTACTGAAACGAGAATCAGTAGAGGTAATGGTATATATAAGAGTATATCGTCGATCTGAAAAGGGAGGTAAGAGATGAATCTCTACGACCGATAACAGAGAACCTATGAAATAGACCCCGTAGAAGGAGATCATTGGATTCAAATAGGCAATACTCTCTTCACATCCCTCTGACATTCACTGCACGCTTAGAGGAAAACCGGGCTCCAACCTGTTGCAGAGCGCATATCAACGTAGAATCTAGCACAAACTTACTTCACCACCTCCACAGGAGGCAAAGTTTGTAAAACTGATTTGTGGGTGTGGTGAGGGGTGTATTTATAGGCATTTTGAGGTTTGGGAAACTTTGCCCCTCCTGGTAGGAATGTATATCCCATACGTCACTAGCTCATGGACTCTTGCTAATTACATGAAAGAAAGAGGGGGGGGAGAGAGCAAAAGAGAGGGGGGGGGAGAGAGCAAAAGAGAGGGGGAGGGAGAGAGCGCAAGGGGTGGGACCGCTGCACTGTAAAAAATGGCCTGTGTGAACGGTCTTTAGGACTAGTAGATAATAAACAGTCACAGTCATGTGATCAGGGGGCTGGAAGTAGGTTCCTAGATACAAGGTAAAAAGTATATTAATATAACTGTTGGTTTTGCAAAACTGGGGAATGGGTAATAAAGGGATTATCTATCTTTTAAAACAAAAACAGTTCTATGGTAGACTGTCCCTTTAAGTCAAAATTACATGTGATGTAGAAACATATATAAAATACATAATAGTACATACAAAATTATTGACCTCATTTTTTGTCCCTGTAGACATTGAATTGGGACCTTGATCGAAGCATATAACAAAGTGCAGGGATTATATAAACGTATAGTCCTATTATGGACTTTTTGTTAGTCAAAATGCAAGCCTAACAAAGCAAAAATAGAATTGTATAAACAGAACAATGTGACGTTTAACAGAATAAAGGCCAGATCTAGACAAACAGTTAAAATTCTAGTATATTATCAGCACCTGGTAAGTAAAGCCTTCTTTATAAGGAGTAGCAGTGTCTTAAAAAAAAAGAGAAAAAATGATCAAGGTGAGTGATATGTAATATTTTGTGAATTAGGGGTGAAAATAATGTGACAGAATTTTCTGTTGTGATAGTATGGCCATCTAGTGGCAGTCTATTTAAATTGTTAGACTGGAAGATAAGAAATAATAGTTTCTGAGAAAAATTATGTTAAAATGCCAGAAGAGACTATTCTAAAGGGGATCTATAAATGGACTATTTCCAGTATATTTAAAGGGACATAAAACAAGTTGGGATAGAGACAAAATAATATAATATGTACTTTAATTAATTTACCTGCAAATGTATACTGCTGTGCCTCACCATTAACCCTTTCTTTTTAGTATCTAAATTGTAAAGCTCTAACTCCCCCACACATTTCCTTTTATGACTCACTGTATCTATGTTTATTGTTCTTTTGTTAAAATGCAAAAGTGAATAGGGATTATCTGCTGGAGCATGCCTAGAATCTGTGAACTCAGTTGAAATACAATGCCTGTGTCTAAACACTGATAAGAGGGGTGGAGTTAGCTGCTTCAGGCATTTAGATTTGTAATTCATATTGCTTATTTTTGAAAATTATTTTAAAATACTTGCCAGCAATTTTTAAACATTTTTTTTTTTTTTATGCAAACTATTTTAAATTAATTAGCCCTTTTAGGATATGCACAGATCTCGGCCTGTTTATGGCACTTTAAGCAAATAGTAGCAAGATATACATGATGAGGAGTATTCTGACCCCCTCACGGCCTAAAGGACCAAAACTTGAGTTAAATATATAAGCCACTTCAGCTATCAATTGTATCATAAAGTTCAGGAGAACAGTGAGTCCTATTAAATTATCTTTAGAGGTTAATTTATATGTTGACAGGAAAACATATTAATAATGGATTCATATTTCTCCCAATGCCCCTATGTAAAATCTAAGATTGATGACCAAGAAAACGGCAAGCTATAGCATTAGAAAAAACAGCTACAATATCTTTCAGAAAACATTTCTTAATATATAACTTGAATAATGTCTATGTAAAAAAATATTAAATTTAAGTAATCCAGTTTCTAAATTACTTTTCTAGATTCCTATATATTGACAAATGTATGCAATAATATAATCAGATATCCCTTAATAAATCTAAACAGAATTCTAAATTGCATTCTAAGATAGAACTGTGTTGTCAATTAATACTGAACAATACCTGGTACAACAGATATAAAACCTGTTTCAAATGATAACTGTGGTAGGATATGAGGAGTACAACCTGCAGAAAAAAATAAAACCACAAACAAAAGAACAATCAGGAAACTGAGTTAGTTTGCGTTCCTATACATAGATGTAAACAGTAATATATACTGTAGAGCATAATAATAAGTGAGTATAGATCAACCCCCTACTCCTGGAATCTCATGCACCTCGTAAATGTAAACACAAATCAAATAAGACTCAAAAGGTATGAGAAGGTATCAATGTTGCCCTTATTTTGATTTCTGCATTAAACGTCAGCAACCCATGATGTGGGTAGGGAGAGTTTTATGTTTGCTTCACATGAGGACAAGTTAAGAAAAATCAGGTCCCATTTAGAAGCAGCACTGCTGTTTGTGTCAATAATCTGCTTATTGTAAAAAGTGAGAGTCCTCTCCAGGCATATACCAAGGCATTTTCTGAGAAGTACCCAGCTGCCCGGTAGGTTCTTGGGTCTATAGTGTCAGAGCAAGAGGTGTGTAGGCCTCCTGATCCATAGGCTTATTGGCTTGGATGGGTATGTGATTCAGATTTAAGTATCTGGGTTGACGTGTTATGCTGTATTCCTCGTGGTAAAGTTAAGATCTTATACTGTGAACAGCATGAAGGGCCACAGCAGCAGAAGTCTTTGCTCATGTTTATAGCATTGCTAGGTAAATGCTTGGTATCTGACGACTCGGTAAATACATCAGGCTCCATGTGTTCTGCATTATAGAGACTTAGCATATATTCTGATGGCGCTTTTACAATTAGAGAATGCATGAGTTTTTCCAATTTTGTAAAATTTTGATCAAGTCGCTGTGATAAGCTCTCACCCCAGGCATTTGCCATTTCTAATGCTATCTATGAAGAATCTAAGGCTTTTGAAGTAAATCTGTAGTAGTATAAGGTCCTGTAATGTTTATTTAATGCTAATTAACGCGTAGTACCGGGGGGGAGTCACTGCCTTTGTAGTAAGCTGCCACTTAGGCCTTTATCGTCTGATCCTTAACCCCAAATTCATGCATACAGCAAATAAAGCTATAATTGGAGCCACACAATGTGAATTTTGAAATATTGAATAAATCTAATGTTGATGCTTTAGATTACCCTTTATAATAGGTGGATTATTAACTGTTCGTTAGGAGCATGCGCCCACCTCCAAATTCTAGTCTATTTTTGTAATTTATCAATCTTTGTAGTTAAATTGCTCAGCTGCATAGAAATAAATTGTGGTTTATTCATTAATTCATTCTGATGTTGTACCATTAAGAGATGTAATTGAATAAGATTTAATATTTTGTTTGCTGCCGGTATTATTTTCTAATCCGTTCCACTCCCTTTCATATTATTTTGGTAGGAGCAAGAAAAAATAAGCAATTGTATAATTAATTTTGCCTGCTGTTATATTGTGTTAGCAGAAATGATTGCTTTATATTATAAGCATGATCTTAGTCCACAAACATTATCCATATATTAAAGAGAAACATAAATCAATTTACCTCTGTGCCAGAGGAAAAAATGAAAATCTGACAATAATATTTGGCCATCCATCCAATACCGAACCATGGGATGCTTATATGATAGTGTTCAATCCTATTATGGAATAGCGATGCTCTTTATTTGGCCAGCTTCTTATTCGAATGCTGAAGTTAGATCCTTATTTGACCAGCTTCATTTTGAAGTTAGCTTTCTTTTCACAGTGTCTTATTCAGGTTTTGTTTCTTATTCATCCAGCTTCTTTTTCATGAAAGAAATTATTTACTAAACAGGATTCTGCTAAGTTGATATAATTAGAATGATATAAACAGAATATGCCTCATAGGGTAGACCAGCTGGACACAGGTAGAAACAGAGTAGCAGATATAGGTCCTACACACATGCAGGAGAGCACTCCACAGTGCACAACAGGCAACCTGGATTCTCTGAGTCGCCTGGCAGATTCACTTCCAGCACAGGAACGTGGTACACCTTGGATGGAGACAAAAAAAGCCTTTGGATACCAGAGGGGACGAACCCACTAACTTCAGTATTCAGGATATGCAGGCAGGGCACCATCCACTCGCAGGAGAGAAAGGAAGTAGCAGAAGTTTAATAAAATCTGTTTATTAAAACAATATAGCAACGTGTTTCTCTGTGTCCCAGCACAGTTTTATCAGGCTATAATCCTGTACAAACTCTGCTGCTTATTTGAAAAAACCTACTAACCAATCTTAAGTTGAAGGCAATGAAAGTCAATGCCCACAATTACAAACAAAAAAATGATTGAGCCAAGGTGGTTTTTAATGGAGTAAAAGCTTGGTTCTTTATTCAGAATTTCCCATTGAAATGCATGGAAGTTAGGGTGCCATGTTTGGTGCCATATTTTATGATCAATATAATTTTGGCTTAGTCTAGATGGAACTTTTTCCTATAGAGGGGATACCTAATTAGTAGAATACAAGCCAAATCTGGTTGAGCCAAGATAGTTTTATGTAGGAAAACTTGGTTCCTTATTCACAATTTTCCATTGAAATGCATGCATGCTAGGGTGCCAAATGTAGTGCCATATTGTATGATTAATATAATTTGGCTCAGTGTAAATGTAATCTTTTCCTGTAGAGGGATACCCAATTAATTGGAAACAAGCCAAATCTGGGTGAACCAAATTGGTTTTCATAGAGGAAATGCTTGGTTTCTTATTCAGAATTACCCATTGAAATGCAAAGTAGTTGGGGTTTTGGTGACATATTTTATGATCAACATAATTTGGCTGAGGCTAGATTGAACTTTTTCTTATAAAGGGATGCCCAATTAGTAGAAAACAAACCGAATTTGGGTGAGCCAAGCCTTGTACGTCCTTGGTCATTAAGGGGTTAATATAATTTTGTTTAGGATAGATTGAAATTTTTCCATTAGCAAGATTACCAATTAGTAGAAAACAAGCAAAATTTGGGTGATCCAAGATGGTTTTCATCAAGGAAATGCTTGTTTCCTTATATAGAAATCCCCATTAAAATTCATAGTCATTAGGGTGCCAAGTTTGGTGACATATTTTATTATAAATGTAATTTAGCTCAGGCTAGATTGAACATTTTTATATAGAAGGATGCCCAATTTAGTTAAAAAAACAAGCCAAATTTGAGTGAGGATATGTTCGGTTCTTTCTTCATAATTTCCAATTGAAATACATGGATGTTAGGGTGCCATGTTTGGTGCCATATTGTATTATCTATACAGTGGTGTATTTAGGTTTTGTGCTGCCCCCTACACCACCCCACACACACATAGACACATACACACACATGCTCACAGCCGTGCACACACAGATACCAACATCTATCGCTGCAATATATATAAAAAAAATTTAAAAAAACTAGGATTTCTAGAAAGAATGCTTCCTCAAGCACAATACTAAGTGCTGAAAGCCAACAGAACTGAAGTCTATATCTATCTTGGTAAAAAAAATGTTTAGAGATACCTCTAAACTGTAAGTTTCAAAGGTAGTCTCTTATTATAGTCCCCTAGAATGTAAGCTATTTGGGCAAAATCTCCTATAATATACCTGTATAATACTTTTAAAATAACTTTAAGCCTCTATAGCCACACAAATGTGCTGCCCCCTCCCAATCTGCAGCCATAGGCAAGTGCCTTGTCTTCTGAGGCTGAAATACACCCCTGGATCAATATCATTTGGCTCAAATTACATTGACCTTTAAGTATAAAACAAGCCAAATTTGTGTGAGCCAAAATGGTTTTCTTAGAGGAAATGTTTGGCCCCTTATTTAGAATTTCACATTGAAATGCCTGGATGTTAGGGCTCTAGGTTTGGTGCCATATTTTATGATCAATATAATTTGGCTCAGGTTAGATTTAACTTTTTTCTAAAGAGGGATGCCCAGTTAGTATAAAGCAAGCCACATTTGGGTGAGCCAAGATAGTTTCATAGAGGAAAAGCTTGGTTCGTTATGCAGATTTTGCCATTGCAGTGCATTGATATTAGGGTGCCAGGTTTGGTGCCAAATTTCATGATTTAATATATCAACTTTGCAGATTGTTGTTTAGTAAATAATCACTTTCATGAAAAAGAAGCTGGATGTACAAGATTCCAACCTGAAGACACTGAGTGAATAGGAAGCTAACTTCAACCTTTGAATAAGAAGCTGGCTGAATAAGGAGCTAACTACAGGATTCGAATAAGAAGGTGGCCGAATAAGGAGTTAACTTCAGCATCATTATGGAATAGCAGTAATGTACCCCACATCAACCCGGCCTTGGACCCCAGAGATCGTCTTCCTGGGGAATTTCACAGTGGAGACAGCTACTAAGCGAACCCCAGCTTCTAGGGACTGCATCCTTTTGCAGGCTGATGTAAGCCTTCCAGTGATTCCAGGGCTGGTGTGCAGAGGGCCTTAAAAACTACAGAAGCAGACAGGGGTTCCCTTGTCTTTCTTCAACCCTTCCAAAACTGTGAGGAGGATCCAGGAGGCGAAACTGCAAGGGTCCAATAACTGGGGCAAAGCAGGACTGTTAGTGCGCCTTACACACGCTGACACTTAAGTGTGCCTTGAGAAACCCCTCCCAACCAGAAATCTCCCCCAAAATATACAACGCCTATATACTTCTTTATTACAATAGTTTAGTGTGTGTGTGTGTATATATATGTATGTGTATATATATATATATATATATATATATATATATATATATATTCTACACACAAGCATACTGCAGTGCATTGTGCTCAATAAGGGGGATTATTTTTTATGACTATATTAAACTAACTATCTTGTGTAAAAAAAAAAAAAAAAATAGTATTACATTGTACTTTCAAAGAATTACCTATTCAGCATTGGTATGCATGTACTTCAAACGAAACCTTTTCTTCTGACTAAATTTCAGATTTTTTTAATTACATTTTTTTAAATCTTTCTATCTTTCTTTCTTTAGGATTCCCTGGTGACATAAATCCAGTGACAAAAGAGAAAGGAGGGCCCAGAGGACCTGAGCCCACTCGCTATGGAGACTGGGAGCGGAAAGGACGCTGTATAGACTTTTAGCACATTGTACAGATAAATTCATATATACTGTTGGTGTATTTAATGGAAGGATGTAATTTGAGCCAACACTCGGAGCTAAATAAAGATGTCATTTATATGAGCTATTTGAATACAAAGGAATGTGTACTTATTTGCATTGAATCAATAAAATGCACCTACAATGTACAAAAATAACATGGATAATATTTTAGAATGTATTCCAAACAATAATAAAGAATGTACTTAACTGCTTTGAGGGGAAAAATGTGTGTATGTATATATGTGTATGTATATAGTGTGTGTGTGTATGTGTATATATATATATATGTATGTATATGTATATATATATATATATATATGTATGTATGTATATGTATGTATATATATATATATATATATATATATATATATTATATATATATATATATATATATATATATATATATGTGTGTGTGTGTGTATTAGGGCTGCACAATTAATCACGGATGAGGTTTTAAAACCGCAAGAGTACGCAATTAAAAAATAATAATCTTCAGATGAGTCTGTACTGCATTGATTTGTATGTGATTTATTGCAAACCAGCTCCATCTAGTGGTTGCTTTTAGCACACATTTGTAAAATGGCTGTTTTACTTTTACTTTCTGTTTGTGATCTCAGTAGCAGCTGATCAATCTATAGAAGTCTAAAAGCAGAGCCCTTGCAGGAGATGTGAAGAGGAAGTAAAGCCACTTACTTATATTTCCCCCTAGGGACGTCTACAGTCTGACACTTAGGGTATGTAATCATGGAACCTCCCACACATTCTCCTGCTCTCTGAGAAATGGCTCAAATACATAGCAGATGCAGTTAACCCCATGGCCCCAAAAAGACTAAAACTGCAGTCCCCTCTGCTAGCTAGCTGCTGGGTTAACTGCATCTACAATGTATTTGATATCAGCAAGGCACAGCATTTCTGAAAGGAGCAGCACCCCACTCCTACTGCTATATGCCTGTTTTGGATTCCTGGACAGGAGCAGGGCTCATTTTCAGTCAAGATAAAATGTTTAAAAAAATAAGAAAAAAAGAATTTTTTATATATATATATATATATATATATATATATATATATATATATATATATATACACGTGTGTGTGTAACTGTGTATGTGATTGTGTGTGTTTATATATATATATATATATATATATATGTATGTATATATATATATATATATATATATATTATTTTTATGCTCCCCATAGTGTATTGGATATTGAGAAACATGTACATTAAGATTCTGTAGTGTTAAACATTATATTGAAAAATTAAGGTGTTATAGTAATTTTTAAGAAAATCGCTATTAAATCGCAATCACATTTAACCCCCATATCGCCCAGCCCTAGTGTGTGTGTGTATGTATATGTGTGTGTGTGTAAATATGTAATCATCCTGTGTCTAATTTGGAACTATATAATTAAAAGGGAATGTAGCACATTAAATTTATTCTGTTTCCTCGTTTTTACCATTCACAAAAATGTATGGAACTTCCACAAAGGAACTAGCATTCATTTTGTCATATAAGAATTATTGTATATCCTGTGTGGCTCAGACAAAAGAAATACATAAGCTATATGAAATCCTAGGCATATGCTACATTCATTTAAAAAGAACATTCAAGTCCAAGCGTGTTTTTGCCTAAAAACAGGGGGGAAAAATTAAGTCTACATTTGCACTATTTGAAAAGCAGATAACACAACAATGTATATGGGATTATTACAGTAAAAACTTGAAAAAGACTGATTGCCCTGTGGCTGTTGAATGAAGGCAGAATTTATGTACAACAATCATGGTAAATGAAGCACATCTATTATTTTTTAATTTATTGGAAGCTCAGACCTGACTTTAGACCCTATTCCCCTCTTTCAGTTTCACTAAAAGATTAGAATGGATGAGTGAAACGGGTTGAGAATTACCTCTTATGGCATTGTCCGTACCCTCGCGGGTAAATCTCTTAGCCATAACTGCCGTTTGGCATCGCAGGGACCTCAGCCTCCACCAAATGGGTTACCGGTATATCCGTTCATATCCTCTGCATTATATTTACTTGCATTGGATGGGCTCTCCACTGCATCAGCGTTCAGTGAGGGAAAAAGGCCTCAGCAAGCTGGTAAGTCAAGGTAAGTGGCTCAGACACCACATATAGCCCATTCACTATCACTGGTATCCGATTCCATAGATACCATATAGTTTGGGGGTTTCCAGCCCTTTCACTTGGTACTTTACCTATGTGGTTAACACCTAAAATTGAAAAATTTGGGCTCCAAATTCTCCAGTATCATTATCTACACTCCCCTTAGCAGCTCTCATGTTTCTTTCCATATTTCTTTTAATGTTTCTCTTTAAAAGAACAGTTGGTTACGCTATGCAGTTAGCGGTTCTCTTCCTTTTCATAGCGGTTTGGATGGGGGGAGCATTTACCAACTATTTGGAGAAAGTGTTTTTTTAAAAAAAAAAAAATTTAAAATACTGTTTTTACTTTTACTTCAGGCTGCTATCTGTGCATCATATTGGTGGCGCCCTTTCTCCTCATCTGCTCCGCTTTGAAAATAGCATCATTTTTCTTTAGGGCACCCTTCAGACTTTTTTTATCTAATTGCCTGGATTTTAACGCTTCCTAGCCCAGAAGGTCATGAGCACCCTCATAAGAGCTGCTAAGTTGATGGAAACCGTTCATATATATTTTTCATGTGTCTAAACATTTTGGGGCCTTAATTTCTACCTTATTTAGGTTTAATATGTGTAATTAAGGGCTGTTACTTGTATTATTTTAATTAGTACAATTGCTTTCTGTATTGTACATGTATCTGTACTTCAGTATATCAAAGTTTTGCCTGTATATACACCCTCAATTTGTTTGTCTGACCCATTAGAGGGAACCTCCAGGGATTTTAACAACTGCTGCTTATTTTCCCTTTTAGGTTTGCAAGACTGTTCCAGTGGACCAGATTAATCAACTATTTGTTAACTGTGTCCCACGTTTCCATGCTATAATTCTTAGTTTGCCTGGCAGACACCTACCGCCCATGCCTGTCTATATAACTAAAGGAAATAACACTGATTTTTCACCTGAGTTTAAAAATACCTTACAAACAGACTATGACAAAGCTGTTAGTGGCTATTCCCAGACCAAGGAAACGCAAAAATAAATCTGGAAGTTTGCCTCATCCTCTTTGTCACTCTCAGGAAAATGAGCATTTAGGTCTGTTACCACCTAGTTTACAGTCCTCTGACTCTGAGGAGTCCTTTTCTGAATCTTCTACGGGGGAAATCTCAGATGACCCTGAACCAGTAATTTAAAAAGAGCCTTTATTCCACTTTCAGATTAAGAGCAGATCATATCAGTTTCCTTCTACAGGGAGTTCTGAACACCCTAGAAATGTTTGAACAGAATCCGGAAATATCAAAATCTGTAAATAAGTTAAATCAGGTTTTCAAAACTCCCCAGGTGCTTAAAGCTCCAGACTGGGTGACGGACTACATTGCTAAGGAATGGAAGAAATCTTGCATTCCTTTTACTCCTAACAGATTCAAGAGGATGTACCTTCTTTCAGAAAATAATCTGTCTGGGAGGTGGTGCCTAAGGTGGACAGATCTATCTTCACTCTAGCAAAACTCAAACTATACCCATGGAGGATAGTTCCTCGTTTTAAAGATCCAATGGACCGAAAATCCTTTACTAAGAAAATTATTTTCCCAATTAGCTCTGCAGCATAGACCAGCTATTACAGTCACTTGTGTGACTGCTGTAGCAAACTTTTGGTGGGATTCTCTTTCTCAGATGCTTCCTGAACAGTCATCTGAAGATATTCATAACTGCATTAACCCTTTGAGTGCTAAGCACTTTCCTACCTGGGTGCTAAGCTTTTTTAAAAAAAAAATCAGATCCCCAAGACTTACACTGTTGGAAAGGTTACCTTTCCAACAGTGGGTCTTGGGGGTCTGTAGCTGCTTAGATGCCTGAGATACAGGCTTCTAAGCAGCATGCCCCCTGCTCCTATACTTAACATTGTTAAAGGGACAGTACACTTGTGATGGATACCCCGGCTACCCCGACTGGGTAGCTCCGCCAAATGGGTCCTGCTTCCTCTCTGCCGACTGCAGTTATGTAGCTGGCAAGTGACCACAGCCTGTAGCCACCCCTGATGCCTGACAGCCTAAGTACTCAGGGTCCCACCCTGTGGCAGACTCCGGCTACCCAGACTATGTAGCTCTGCCAGAGGGTCCTTCCTCTGCCTGGAACAGGCTGCTATGTAGCCCAGGAAAGTGATTTTAGTAGGAGCCCACCCAAATAACTAGACATACTAGCATTCAGGTGAAACAGGAACTGATTTTATTGAAAACACACACTCCTTTTATACAGACTGCTCATCTTGATAAGACCCTGGACAATCCCACTATTTTCTCACCATTCCCGCCCTTCCAGACAACACGGCACCTCTATAGGAGCCACAGCCCCACATAATCCCAATACCTAGGGGTGGCGGTTTCAGAGTGATCCCGGTGGAGCGGCGGCACTTCCAGGGTGTCATTTTAAAGCTCTCGGTCCCCAGATGCCACAGTCCAAAAAGCATGAGTCGTTACTGGGAACCGGAGTTACAGTCTGTTGAAGTTATGGGGTTAGGGGTGTCAAAAACCCCCGGTTCCCAAAGGAGCTCCCCTCTGATAATTGCCACAGCTCTTGTCCTCCCAAGGGGCTACCAATCCCCCAAAAGAGCGGAGCTCTGGGGCACAGGGCTGCTGGAGCGACCAGGGGTAAAGTTAGCGGGTGTCCTGCTGTCCTGTGGCTGACCGGGAGTTCCAGGAGCCCGGCCAGCCTGAGATGAGTTAGGCGGGTGTCCGTTGTGAGGCGACCGACCGGGAGTTCCAGGAGCCCGGCCAGCCTAGGAGGGTTTTCCTGGTCATACACCAGCTCTTCACAAAACAAGCAAACAAAAGCTTCCAGAGATTGTGGTTGCTCTGAGGAGCCCAAAACCACAGATAAACAACAGGGGTGAGGTTGTAGGTGGGGTTGGGGGTAGCCTTAGCTGTCTGGTATCCCTGACATCTCCCCCCCTCCAGTTCGGCAGACCCGGCTAGACCCTTAACGGGTCGGCTTTGGGCTGTCCGACGGTGGCCCTCCACTTCTCAGTTGCTGGGAGAGGTTATCCCATCTCTCCTGAGCTTGGGGCATCCTGGGGGGTTCCTGCTGGCGTTTATACCCTGTGCCCTGGGCGCAGGGATAGTCACATAATGCAAAGTCCCAAACAAGTTTGCTAAGGCCGGCTCACAAACAATTGCTGTTCCACAAGTTCAAGTGTCCTTAAGTTCCATGGCCAATCTGTCTCCCTCTGTGACACTCTGTTGAGTACTGGCTGACCCACCCACAAACAAAGCCAGTACCGGTTTCCCGGCTGTATCCCCACCCCAGACTGTAGGGGTGGGCAGGATCTCTACCCTTTTCTTGTCCCGGAGTATTTCTCACAGGGGGCAGGCCAGGGGGGTACCCGCTCATGCAGTTGGTGCCACAAGTTTAGGCACCCGAGTTTTGCCTGCCCCACCAAGGAGCAACTTCCACCAACAGCCTGGAAACCGGCAATGGCTTTGTTGGATACCTGCCCTTGCATTTGGTGCCACCAGTTTGGGCACCCGAGTCTTGCCTGCCCCCTGTAAGAAATACTCCGGGACAAGAAAAGGGTAGAGATCCTGCCAAGCTACTGACGGAAGAGACAGTCTGTCTCTTCTCCCGAGAAGATCTACCACTGGGGAGGGAGGTCTGCAACCTCCGCTCCATGGGAAAATGCTCTGCTGCTGGGGAGAAAGACCGACTGTCTCCTTTCCCAGGAATGGGTTCTGCTTACGGGGAGGGAGGACGACTACCTCCGTTCCCAGGGGATGGCTCTGCTGCTGGGGAGAGAGACTGACTGTCTCCCTGCTCCTGGCTCTGCTGCTGGGGAGAGAGACCGACTGTCTCCTCTCCCAGGAAGGGGTTCTGCGTAAGGGGAGGGAGGACGACTACCTCCGCTCCCAGGGGATGGCTCTGCTGCTGGGGAGAGAGACTGACTGTCTCCTCTCCCTGCTCCTGGCTCTGCTGCTGGGGAGAGAGACCAACTGTCTCCTCTCCCAGGAAGGGGTTCTGCTTACGGGGAGGGAGGAAGACTACCTCCGCTCCCAGGGGATGGCTTTGCCACTGGGGAGAGAGACAGACTGTCTTCTCTCCCTGCTCCTGGGACTGCCGCTGGGGAGAGAGACCGACTGTCTCCTCTCCCAAGAAGGGGTTCTGCGCAAGGGGAGGGAGGATGACTGTCTCCTCTCCCGGGAAGGGGTTCTGCCACTGGGGAGAGTTATCGACATCTGTCTCTCCCTGCTTTACCAGAGCTGCTGCAGGGGCTGGGCAGAGGCCGGCGGCTGTCTGCCCTGTTGCCAGCGCTTCTGCTAGGGTGGCCACCGGGTCCATTGACCATAAACTCGGAGCCAGACTGCTGATCGGGATCCAGCAGCCATGGTTCCCTTTTTCTTTTTTGCCACTCCTCCACGGTCGAGCCCCATGAATCCCAGAGGGCTCCACCCCAGATCTGTATACCCTTGGCACGTGCTTAACGAGATCTAGCAGCCTCTTGTATTCCTTGACCAGTGCCTCTTCCTGGTCAATTATAAAATCCAGATCATCTAGTAGCCAGGATTCCTCCAAGAGATCCAGCAGATCTTTTTGGAGCCCAGAGATATCTTTCAGACCCTGGTCCGTCTCGCTCCCAAACTGTGGGCCCTCTGTCCTTTTTGTAAATAGCAATCCAGGGCCGCCAAAGCCCTCTTTGGGGGAGCCATCTTCCAGCCATGGCTGCGCTTGCATAGCGAGCCATCGGAGGGCTCGATAGCCGTCCTCCACCCACATCTCTTGCTGGATTAGTCTATGTAGAACAGATAGCCATTCCTTCTTTGGCTGTTTTCCCAGGAAAGAAGAGGGTTGAATCATTTCCAGCCTCTACAGAAAACCTATATCTGGCAACTCCTTGCTACATGAAAGGAGATGCCACCCTAAACATGTGCCATATGCGATCGCCAAAGGCCAACTCATCAGGGCTAAAAGGAATTGCACTGATGTGCAGAGGGTCAAATTCAGAGGAAGGAAGTTAATAAACGCCTATTGCAGAGAGGTTATCCACGCAGAGTTGTAAATTAGGCATATGATGAGGTTTCCAAACTACATAGATCTCATTTATTGCAAGATAAACAAAGGACCTCAGAGACACATAAAGGTGTCACCTTTGTAACTGATTTTAGTTCACAATATGAAGATGGATGTAGGATTGTAAAACATCATTTTAAAATGCTCATTGCTGACGATAGATTGGTAGGTTGCATCCAAGAAGTGTGAGATGTTCCTATCGTAGGAACTGCACATTGGGCAATATATTGTCTCCCATGGTCCTTAAAAAACCGTCATCACAGGCCAGTTCTTGGCTCACCAGTAAGGGATCCTACAGATGTGGAAGCTCCAGATGTGGAGCGTGTGAGTATTTGACCATATCTAAAACCTTTAGTTCTTCTGTTACACGGAGAACGTATGATATTAACTTCTGTCTAAATTGTATCTCTACGTATGTCGTATACTGCATTACGTGCACCCAATGCAGAAAGCAATACGTGGGACTTACGACTAGGGATGTCAGATCGAGAATGAGAGAACACCTCTCTACCATACGAGTTGGGAAGGCGAGTACACCTCTGGTGCATCATTTTGCACAAGTGCATAAGAAAGACCTTTCCTGCTTTTCCTGGCAACCAATAGATATGATTCCTTACCCTAAGAGAGGAGGGGATAGGGATTTAATTCTGGGGAAGAGGGAGATGCTGTGGATTTTTAAACTAGAGACCAGGGTCCCTTATGGACTCAACTCCGAATTTGATCTTATCAATTATTGGGAGTAATGGTTGGATGTTCTAACTGGTGGTCTCCACAGCGTCTCTCTCTTCTCCTCTCCCTCCTCTCTTCATTACCTGCGATTATATGTGATATATTGATTATATTTCACATATATACATAAATATATATATATTTTTTGCATGTATGGTTCCTAATATGCTGTTTCTTTTGACATTCTGTTAGTTATCAATAATGGCATCTTACTGTAGGTGTTCTTAGTTAGCACCTTTATTAATAATATTATTACTATTATTAATTTTGTTAGTATTGGTTCCTCAATGTTGTTCTGCTTTCTATCTTGGATGACACTATAAGGTGTTGGCTCGTAGATAGAGTCTGTCTAGATATTAATTATTTCAAGGTAGATGTAACACTTCATGCATTTGTGCAATTTTGTAAATTTATATTACAGAATAGCCTGGGGCCTGAGATTGTCATCTTTCAATATATGGATTTGGGAATGTGTAGGTGAATACTTAACTTTTGTTCCCCTCCCACCTCTGCATGTATTCTACAGTAAACGCCACTATTGTTTACTATTTAGTATGTATGTGCATATATCCATTGGCTCTAGTATATATACCTGTAGATAGTGTATTTTTAGTGTTAACTAGAATAATATCTAACGTGTTTGTTAATATTTCACAACAGTTCACTCATGTTTATTTTGCACTATTTACAATGTATCATCTTTACCATTTTTCATTAATTTGTATATATGTATTTTTATATTGTAATCACAATTTGATTGTTTAGTTCCAAGCCACCGTTGGTTACAGGCACTGATATATACAGCACCTTATGGGAGTGACTTGATTTTAACTTTCTATTAGTGACGTCACTGTAATTTGTGTGTATAAAAGGTGCACCTGGAATAGGCTCCCCTATGCTATGATTACGGCGTAAAGCTGAAACGCGTAAGCTGGCTTATCCCTAGGTGCTTGTGTGTGCGCTCTGATTTTTACACTTATTGACCATCTGTTTATTAATATTTTTTTAAATAAAGGACATTTTTTATCATTTATCCAGCCGTCCGCTTCTTGCTCTCTTTTTTGGTAAGGTATACTTAGCCTGTTGGAGCGGAACGGCACCCTGCCATTCACTTGTTTGGAACAGCTCCTGGATCGAGGGGCTGTTTGCATTCTCCAATTACAATTACAATATTGTCTACAACTTTTATTTGAACTTTCCACAGTTCTCTCTATGCTGTCAACATCGCAGTGTGCTTCACACAGTGGATTGTACTATTAACTGAATCATATGTGCTCTCATTATTCAATATCCCTTGCTGTGGATTCTTGGAATATACCTTCGTAGTGGTACATGTCGATTGGGTCGACAGCGTGTATGTGACATGCCGCCTGCCATGTGGATTGGCTTTCTGGATACAGCAACAGGAGAGGCCGGTCAGTGACGTAATTGGTGTCAGCGTGTATGTGACATGCCTCCAGACCGGAATTGGGAGCTGACGGAGTACGGCACATCAACGCAGCCTGGTTCTGCGGTAAGGCATATGGAGATGGGATACAACGTGGAACAAGCCATCCGGAGTTACATGTAAGTTACACGGACTCTCTACCTGGTGGTGAGACACCTACCTTTCGTTACTTACATGTGTGTATGAGGTATTATTATAAGTGAGTCCTCACTGAATACCCAGTCCTGATGTGAGCCGTACTTGATGGACTTGTTCCTTTCTTTGGCTCTGTATTTGTGAGTGTTACCCCTCCCTCCAACTATCAAATTGGACATACGTATATACACAGTTTTGTTCCTTGGAGCTGGGACTGTATTTGACATTTTGTGAACTCTCCCCACATTCTCTTTGTTGGTTGGAGCCATGCCATGGCTGCGCTTGCATAGCGAGCCATTGGAGGGCTCGATAGCCGTCCTCCACCCACATCTCTTGCTGGATTAGTCTATGTAGAACAGATAGCCATTCCTTCTTTGGCTGTTTTCCAAGGAAAGGCACTCTCACGGTCCGCCGAACCCGGAACCTTGTGTCATTCGTGGGGAGGACCTTTCCATTGTCTTGCTCCTGTTGAAGAGCCTCCCACCAGAGGTCCCGGCGGATCAGGTCCCTCTGTTCCAGCACATCCTGTTGTTAAATAGGACCGTCCAGCTAGGCCAGCGACTCCTGTACTCTCCTTAGAAATTCAACTTCCATAGTTACCGGCTACTTTGGCCCTTCTCCTCTGTCAGCAGGAATCGTGTGGAAGAAGCGGATCCCACCGCTGCCGGCCAATGTGACGGATACCCTGGCTATCCCGACTGGGTAGCTCCGCCAAAGGGGTCCTGCTTCCTCCCTGCCGACTGGGAGTTCCAGGAGCCTGGCCAGCCTAAGATGAGTTAGGCGGGTGTCCATTGTGAGGCAGCCAACCGGGAGTTCCAGGAGCCCGGCCAGCCTAGGAGGGTTTTCCTGGTCATACACCAGCTCTTCACAAAACAAGCAAACAAAAGCTTCCAGAAATTGTGGTTGCTCTGAGGAGCCCAAAACCACTGAGAAACAACAGGGGTGAAGTTGTAGGCAGGGGAGGGGGGGAGCCTTAGCTGTCTGGTATCCGTGACAAAATTTTTTTTTATATGAATGTATTTTCAACGACTTGTTATACCAGTTACAGAGTATAAAATGTATGAGAAATTGCATTTTTTGGTTTATTTGTGTATATGAAGTAGCTGGTTTTGTGCATTTAAACCACAGCCTATTACAATGTGTTGAGCTTCAGGTAATATCAGATCTCATTATGTTATCACTTTAATGTACACAGACTTGCTTACTTATCTTATATTTGTCTAGAAAACCAAAGCTTAATACTTAGAGAGAACAATGGAAAATTATTTTAATACTTAACTTATCATGACCCCCACTGAGAGTATAATCTCTTCTGCTAGCTGTGTTTACTTAGGCTATTCAATAGAACATACTCCAGTATAGAAACTTTCAGTATAGGTTGGGATACCACAGGCTAAATCAGCTATTTCAAATGCCAAATTATGGGTAAAGAAGCTACTTGTAAACAATTTAAAACACTCCAGCAGGTAAAATGAATCATTGGGAACAATTTAAAGGGGAGACATTTTTTGGGTGAACTGTTCCTTTAAGTATAAATAAAGTTGCGCGGGGACGTCACCGCGCATAACGTGAAACCCCCGGCGATCGGGCCTGCATAGTGACAGGAGTGGGTGTGAGCCCTCAGATCTCCCTTAAGGTGGGAGAGTGCTTGCGACGGCTCTGAGCAGTTGTTAGCACCAGAGTGGGAAACTGAGACGGATCAGAGCCATCGTTAGCACTCAAGGGGTTAAAATTATTAAGATGTCTAATGATTTTATATTCAATGCAGTTTTTTTACATAATTAAAATTGATGTTAAAAACCTGTCCATTGCTACTCTGTTAAGGAGAGTCTTATGACTTAAATCCTGGTCAGCTGATATGGTCTCTAAGAATAGACTTTTGTCAATTCCCTTTGAGGGTAAATTGCTTTTTGGATCAGAATTAGACTCTATCATTAAGACTGTTACTGGAGGTAAATGAGTCTTCCTTCCTCAGAACAAGAAGTCTAAAGGAAGATACAAACTAATTTATTGTTTTCATTCCTTTCGCTCTGCCAGAGATCAGAAGTCCTCTTCCAATCAAAGGTCTAACTCTTCAAATACTTCCTGGTCCAAGAGTAAGAAATAAAAAAAAAAAACAACTCTAATCAGATGTCGGCATGAAGGGACAGCCCCCTTTCCAGAGGATTCTTTAGTAGGGGTCAGATTGATTACATTTCAGGAAGCCTGGCGCAAATCAGTTCAGGATCCCTGAGTTCTCAACATTATTTCCCAGGGTTACTGCATAGGATTTCACACCAGGCCTTCATGGGAATAGTTTCATTTGTCTCACATTCCGAAGGAGTTCTCAAAAGGCAGCTGCCTTTATTCAGTGTGTTCAGGATTTAGCGAATTTTGGAGTAAAACAACCAGTCCCAGTATCTCATCAGTGAAGAGGGTTTCCATCTTAATGGGAGGAGAGTCCACTGCTTCATTCATTACTTGTGGGAATTTTCTAGATTGTAAGTTCCCACAGGAATAGGGCCCTCAATCCCTCTTGTGAATTTGTAAATTTTGTCCTGTCTCTTACAAGGCTTATATTGTTTTATTTAAATGAATTGTATCCATGGACAGCGCTGCAGAATATGTTGGCACTTCATAAATAAAATATAATAATAATAATTAAGAACCTGGCCACCAAGAGGAGGCAAAGACACCTCAGCAAAAGGCTTAAATACCTACCCCACTCCCCTCATCCCCCAGTTATTCTTTACCTTTCGTCACAGGAGGTTGGCAGAGAAGTGTCAGAAGTACTGTTCAAATGGGACTGGAGTTTTAAGTAGTCCTGTCAATCTCTCAGTGAGAGCATGGGTGAATGTTAGAGTCCGGAGATGCAGGGAGAGTCTTTCTGCGAACCCATCCCGACTAAGTTTAACAGCTCCATTAGCAATCAGTGTTGACGAGTTTCGCTGCCTGCTTTTCTTCTCTCAAGTCCATGTCAGGAGCGATGCTACTACCCTGTCACACTTGAGGGGCTGTGTTCCTGTTCCACGGCGTTGATTCTGGTAAGATCATTTAATTTATATATATATTTGATAACGCAAGAGGACAGGATCACAGTGTGGCTCTTTTATCTTTATAGAATCTAGGGTAATACCCTTGGAAGGGGGTTATTGGACAGGGTGGATTGTATTACATAATATTGTTTATTGTGTTTCTACTGCATTTGTGTGAGATGAGGCTCTGTCAGTGTGGAACGGTCAGTTCATTAGCGAGAGATTGAGGCAGGCTTTTTTGGCGCGTCTCTCTCTCAAGTGCAGGGGTGGTCCTGCATGGCACTCCATGTGACCGGGTGTGGTCTCTGTAATTTCCTCTCGACCTGCGTTTGGAGGAGACGAAAGCTTTTCTTGTAATCCGGGTCATAGGAGGTGGCGAGTGGCCCGGTCATTGGAATATAAAGATGCCATTTATTTTTTGATCAAGTCTGTAATAAAGGCACAAGCTGTGGAGGACTCTGATATATTAGAGGATACTCCCTCTTCATCTAAACCTATTAACTGTGTATATTGTGAGGAGGTTCCAGTCGAACCGCCTACGCAACTCTGTTCCACATGCTTTGACAATATTGCTATATCCAAAAAGAATATAAAGTATTTAATACGACTGAGCTGTCCACATCTGAGGATTCTCCGTCCCCCCCCCGAGGTGCGTTGCCTACAATCATCTCTGTTTACACAAGCAGTTCCCCAGGGCACTACTAATGGAGGTTGGGAGTTAATGGGCTCCAATTTGTGTTGTTTTAAACTTAGCAGGAACTTAACTTAAAAACAATAGAAACGTATTTGACCCAGACTGCATACAGCTTGTAGCGTTACTATGCAGACGTCAAAAGCAGCGTTAAGGGGTCCTAACAATGCTTTTTACCTCCCGCTGGTATTTAGAATCAACCAGGAAAGGGTCTAACGCTCACTTTCCAGCCGCGACTTTTCCATACCGCAGATCCCCTTACGCCAATTGCGTATCCTATCTTTTCAATGGGATCTTCCTAACGCCGGTATTTAGAGTCTTGGCTGAAGTGAGCATTAGACCCTCTACTGACAAGACTCCAGCCGCAGAAAAAAGTCAGTAGTTAAGAGCTTTCTGGGCTAATGCCGGTTTATAAAGCTCTTAACTACTGTGCTATAAAGTACACTAACACCCATAAACTACCTATGTACCCCTAAAACGAGGCCCCCCCCACATCGCTGCCACTATAATAAATATTTTTAACCCCTAATCTGCCGACCGCACACCGCCGCCACCTACATTATCCCTATGAACCCCTAATATGCTGCCCCTAACATCGCCGACACCTACATATTTATTAACCCCTAATCTGCCCCCCCAACGTCGCCGCTACCTACCTACACTTATTAACCCCTAATCTGCTGACTGGACCTTGCCGCTACTCTAATAAATGTATTAACCCCTAAACTGCCGCACTCCCGCCTCGCAAACCCTATAATAAATAGTATTAACCCCTAATCTGCCCTCCCTAACATCGCCGCCACCTAACTTCAAGTATTAACCCCTAATCTGCCGACCGGACCTCGCCGCTACTATAATAAATGTATTAACCCCTAAAGCTAAGTCTAACCCTAACCCTAACACCCCCTAAATTAAATATAATTTTAATCTAACGAAATAAATTAACTCTTATTAAATAAAGTATTCCTATTTAAAACTAAATACTTACCTGTAAAATAAACTCTAATATAGCTACAATATAATGAATAATTATATTGTAGCTATTTTAGGATTTATATTTATTTTACAGGCAACTTTGTATTTATTTTAACTAGGTACAATAGCTATTAATATTTATTTACTATTTAATAGCTACCTAGTTTAAATAATTACAAAATTACCTGTAAAATAAATCCTAACCTAAGTCACAATTAAACCTAACACTACACTATAATTAAATAAATTACCTACAATTACCTACAATTAAATAAACTAAACTAAATTACAAAAAATAAAAAAAGATTACAAGAATTTTAAGCTAATTACACCTACTCTAATCCCCCTAATAAAATAACAAATAAAAAAAATTCCCTACCCTAATCTAAATTAAAAAAGTTAACAGCTCTATTACTTTACCAGCCCTTAAAAGGGCTTTTTGCGGGGCATGCCCCAAAGAAATCAGCTCTTTTGCCTGTAAAAAAAACACAATACCAACCCCCAACATTACAAGCCACCACCCACATACCCCTACTCTAATCCAAACCCCCTTTAAATAAACCTAACACTACCCCCCTGAAGATCTCCCTACCTTGAGTCGTCGTCACCCAACCAGGCACAGATGGACCAAAAGAAGACATCAGGAGCGGCAGAAGTCTTCATCCTATCCGGGCAGAAGAGGACATCCGGACCGGCAGACATCTTCATCCAAGCGGCATCTTCTATCTTCATCCATCCGACGAGGAGCGGTTCCATCTTCAAGACCTCCGGCGCAGAACATCCTCCTTCCCCGACCACTACCCGACGAATGAAGGTTCCTTTAAGTGACGTCATCCAAGATCAGCCGATAGAATGCGAGCTCAATCTGATGAGCTGATTGGATCAGCCAATCCGATTGAACTTGAATCTTATTGGCTGATTCAATCAGCCAATCAGATTTTTCCTACCTTAATTCCGATTGGCTGATAGAATCCTATCAGCCAATCGTAATTCGAGGGCTGCCATCTTGGATGACGTCACTTAAAGGAACCTTCATTCGACTTCTGCCGCTCCGGATGTCTTCTTTTGGTCCACTACACCCCTGAAGATCTACCTACCTTGAGTTATCTTCACCCAATCATTGGTAGATCTTCAGGGGGGTAGTGTTAGGTTTATTTAAGGGGGGTTTGGGTTAGAGTAGGGGTATGTGGGTGGTGGGTTGTAATGTTGGGGGGTGGTATTGTGTTTTATTTTACAGGCAAAAGAGCTGATTTCTTTGGGGCATGCCCCGCAAAAAGCCCTTTTAAGGGCTGGTAAGGTAATAGAGCTGTTAACTTTTTTTAATTTAGATTAGGGTAGGGAATTTTTTTATTTTGGGGGCTATGTTATTTTATTAGGGGGCTTAGAGTAGGTGTAATTAGCTTAAAATTCTTGTAATCTTTTTTTATTTTTTGTAATTTAGTTTATTTAATTGTAGGTAATTGTAGGTAATTTATTTAATTTAATTATAGTGTAGTGTTAGGTTTAATTGTGACTTAGGTTAGGATTTATTTTACAGGTAATTTTGTAATTATTTTAACTAGGTAGCTATTAAATAGTAAATAACTATTAATAGCTATTGTACCTAGTTAAAATAAATAAAAAGTTGCCTGTAAAATAAATATAAATCCTAAAATAGCTACAATATAATTATTTGTTATATTGTAGCTATATTAGGGTTTATTTTACAGGTAAGTATTTAGTTTTAAATAGGAATACTTTATTTAATAAGAGTAATTTTATTTTGTTAGATTAAAATTATATTTAATTTAGGGGGGGTTAGGGTTAGACTTAGCTTTAGGGGTTAACACATTTATTATAGTAGCGGCGAGGTCCGGTCGGCAGATTAGGGGTTAATACTTGAAGTTAGGTGGCGGCGATGTTACGGAGGGCAGGTTAGGGGTTAATACTATTTATTATAGGGTTTGCGAGGCGGGAGTGCGGCGGTTTAGGGGTTGATAACTTTATTAGAGTGGCGGCGAGGTCCGGTCGTCAGAGTAGGGGTTAATAAGTGTAGGTAAGGTAGCGGCGACGTGGGGGATTAGATTAGGGGTTAATAAATATTATGTAGGTGTCGGCGATGTTGGGGGCAGCAGATTAGGGGTTCATAGGTATAATGTAGGTTGCGGCGGTGTCCGGAGCGGCAGATTAGGGGTTAATAGTGTAATGCAGGGGTCAGCGATAGCGGGGCGGCAGATTAGGGGTTAATAAGTGTAAGGTTAGGGATGTTTAGACTCGGGGTTCATGTTCATGTAGGAAACAATGGGGCTGCGTTAGGAGCTTAACGCTGCTTTTTTTGCAGGTGTTAGGTTTTTTTTCATCCCAAACTGCCCCATTGTTTCCTATGGGGGAATCGTGCACGAGCACGTTTTTCCAGCTAGCCGCTACCGTAAGCAACGCTGGTATTGAGAGTTGAAGTGGCGGTAAATTATGCTCTACGCTTCCTTTTTGGAGCCTAACGCAGCCCTTCAGAGAACTCTCAATACCAGCGTTGTTTAGAAGCAGCGCAAGAAAAAAAAGACGCGTAGCTAACGCACCCCTTTGGCCGCAAAACTCTAAATCTAGGTGCAAGTTTGGCTAATACAGGAACAGGCAGCCATTACAAGTTATTTAAAAAAGTAGAAAAAAACTTCTTTATTTATTATAGAATCCGGGAACAATATGGTTTGAATATGGTCAGACACGAGTTAGATAACTCCATGTGTATTTAAATAGAATTTATTAGCAGATTACCTTTAACTGGTTTTACCGGTGTACTAAACACGCACTGAACATGTAATTTATACTATGTATATATTTTGATACCAAAGTTCAACCGATTTACATAGGGTGTACATATTTGGCACATCCGTTAATAGAGATATATAGTAATATCGTAGAAGAACTTTTTGTATGATTAATATTACTCCATACAGTGATTAGTACCGTACCTAGTTATCAGATTAAAAATACTTTAGTAATACAACTGTTATTTAAGTTACTTCTTTTATATTTTACCACAGCTGATAACTAGGCGGCAACCTACTTTATTCCATACGTATGACAATATCTAATATCTACTTAGGATATTAATTGATGCTAAGTCATGTCACCTTAAGGGCTTGTAGCATCATAGTATCAATGAATGTCAGTGTTTATATAGTGCAACATAAAAGTATATCTGCCATCAAAAATTCATACTCACTTGATCAACATATATAGGAGGAATCTTAAATGTCCAATGTATATTATTTACATCTGAAATAATACAGGACGTGTGGAAAGTATTATAATGTTAAAACACTTATAAAAAATTGAAACTATATTCCTTATATAGAAATACACAACCCTGGCTATACGTACATGGTATATCACAATATGCCATAATCACCTTATTATTGTGTTTTAATATGCTATGCATTTTTGTATTGAATCTGACCTATACTCTCCATTAAGATTCTCCTGGATCCATCAATAAGATTCAATTATTACTAGAGAGGCTGAGGACTATGGATTAATATGACATCCTAGGTCTATGCTATTAAGACTAACTAATAATAAATAATATTTTTTTTTTTTCATCTTGAATATTTATCATTGAACAACTCCAGTTTTTGCTGCTCTAATCCTGAATTAAGTTATTATTCGTTCCTGTAATTTTAAATGTATTGTCTTTCCATTATTTTACCTGTCTTATCTACTGACGTGACCACACAGAGGTAGGAATAGTACGTATCCAAAAAGTAGGCAAATTCTCCTACCTCTGTGTGGTCACGTCAGTAGATAGGACAGGTACATTGAGCAGTCATGAAAATACATTCTGAGCTGTCTCTGTATGTGTAATTCCTGTCCCAGGACCTACTGTTACGGACCCACCCTTTGTGACATATCTATATTCTGTTTACCTGTTTAATGCAAAGCCTTTTAAAATTCAATTGGAAATGAAAGGATTCACTCCTGAACTCTAACCCGGATCTGTTACTAACACAGAGAGGATTACTGCTTTAACCGCCTGAGTGGATTGCTGACACCAACACAGAGAGTTTCACTATCCTAACCGCTTGCGGGGAACGCTAAACAGCCATTCAAACTGCTGGACAAAGCCTAAAAGACGCAGATTCATGGAAAGGACATCACCTTTTCAAATCAGGTTTTATCTGCCACTTTTATTCACAGAAAACATCCAAACTGTGAAAAGACACTGTTGCGATATTAAAAGGACACAGGTTCCCAATACACAAGATACGGTATCTGTTTGATATAACTGTTGGGTACTTTGTTTATAATATCAGTTACATTTTAGCCTAATTTTATATGCACTTTTTTACATTGTTATATTATGCTTATTATTTAATATCTGGTTTTTATTTTGATGCCGGCATCCCCTTTTTTTTTATCTTACATCAGTTTATTTCTACTACTTTGAATATTCTTATCTATTTAATTAATTGTCATTTAATAAATTCAATGTGTTTGATACTTTATACCTCCTTGTAATATATACGCTTCACTGGTAATATGCACGCTTCACTGGCCTTATTGGTTGTTTAACGGTGTTGATCACCTATCAATGCTAAGAGCACTTGAATATATTCGTTGACTTATATGTCCCCAGTTATATTTGGGCCTTTCTTATCGCTCATGTGAATTACCTTATTCATTTTATTTCCATCATCTAGTATAAATTGTTCATTCCATCAATTCAATATATTTCATTAATTTCCTTTTGTATATTTTTTATATATTTATTTAGCGTTCATTTATTTACACTATATAGTGAATTATTTATTTTTGCCCCCTTTCATCTCTACGCTAGTCATAGCGCTATCCCAACTCCCTCTTTTTTCTGTTAAGAAAATGAGCCTAACCTGGTACAATGGAGTCAGGATTATACTAGTGAGGACCTGATCACTAGTCAAAGAGAAGACCCCATTATAGGTATTTTCTATAAACATATAGAAAATCCTGAAAATAACCTCATCTCAAAAGAGGGCTGTATTGGTAAGGAAGATCTTAGGATCTTAATGAAGTCCAAATTACAATTCAAATTACAGGATGGTTTGTTAATTAGAACCTCCAAAACAGGTATCCAATAATGGGTGGTACCTACCCAGTTTAGAGGTCTCATGCTTCAACATGCCCATGATGCTCCCACATCTGGCCATCGTGGTGCCAAATTAATATATGATACATTACGTGACTAGGCTTTTTGGCCGCATATGTTGAAGGATGTTCAAACCTACTATCAAGGTTGTTTAATCTGTCCACAGTTCCAACCAACTGCGCCAATGCATAGAGCGCCATTGCGGAAAAGGGGGATGGTAATGCCATTGTCAGATATACAAATTGATTTTATTGGTCCAGTAACTAGGTCATCAAGAGGTAACAGATACATGTTAACAGTAACATGCCTATTCACCAAATGGGTAGAGTGCATCAGTTCACCTAATAATAGTCCTGAAATATGGGCAGCATTGCTCATCAACCACGTGTTTTCCAGATTTGGTTTACCCCAGAGAATCAAATCTGATTGGGGGACCCACTTCACTAGCGAAGTGATGACAAAAATGTGGAAAATACTAGGGGTTAAAAGAAAGCTCCATATAGCATATAGAGCTGCCTCTAGTGGTGGTGTAGAGCATTACAACTAGTCCATTGTGAAAATACTCAAAAGTGATACAGGTAAGGACTGGGATGTAAAATTAACTCTAGTCCTAATGGCATTAAGAGCAACACCAAGTAGTGCTACTAAGATGTCACCTTTTGAATTGATGACTGGTAGAAGAATGGTTCTACCTCAACATTTACCATACCGTACATCAGACCAGAACTTAATAAATGCTGCTACTACACATCAATATGTGGAAAACTTAAGGAAGCATCTGCAATATGCTTTTGCATTTGCTCAAAGGAACATAGAGACGGCCACAACTGCTGCTAAAACTTATTATGACCTCAAGACTTCCAAAAAGGAATATGAAATCAATGATAAAGTTTATCTTTATAACTTTGGAAGAGATAAAGTCATGGAGAGGAAGTTTCTTTCCTCATGGAAAGGTCCTTTTGTCATTTCTGACAAAATATCTCCAGTTGCCTATAAAATTAGGATCCCTTAAAATGATACTTTTATGGATAAATTGGTCCATATTAATCAGCTGTGAGCGTGCCATCCTAGGTCCCAACTCCAAATCATAGATGAGAATGAAATGTCTAAAGTATGACTAAGATCTAGCTAAAGAGCATAAATATGAGGATTCGAAAATAACAGACTCTCTTCTAGTAAGACTGTCTATAATGCATACTGTCAGTACACTCACCAATTAACACTGGATTTCAGTCCATTCCAATACATGTGTCCCACATATCTTAAAATGGAAAGGGAGATTTATGTCAGGGTATTGCTGAGTGACATTATATAAGATATATATATATGCATTATATAGATAAATAATAAATGTATCTTAAAATATTAACCCTGAGTACAAATGTTTTGAAATTGTAAAGTACAGGTCTATTCAAACAGGCCTGAAACTACATCACAGGCACAGACCTCCCCTAGCTATACTCAAATACAGATGGATGCCTCAAAGAACAAAAAGAAATAAACATTTGTCCCAAACTATAAGAGATAATGTCAATTCAAAGAAATTTTTGATCACTGCCTGGAATTGTGTAATAAGATTTCCTATTAGATCACCTGAACCCCTGTGATCAGAGAGACCGGAAGTCTGCAGTTTGAGATACATTTCCAGGATGGCCAGGAAATGTAAATATCTATTATCTAGGTGTTAATTGTCCCATACTGAGATAAATATACAAAGCCCTAGACTCTTATGTCAGCTTCAAATACCCTGGGTATTATAGGGGGAAATTAAAGGTTCATATACAATTTTAAAGTCTAAAATAAATTTTTAGATAACTTCCAGTTATTTTTTTGTACCTAACTATGGTATAAATGTAAATAAATGAGTCTAAGAGATTGTCTATGTTTATATAATATATTAAATATGAAGTGAACATGTATCTGTATTGAATTTAAAATGTTTGACAGTATTTCAAAATAAACAGCATTTGCTTTATTCCAGAATCTGATCCCAATGAGGTTTGGAAATAAATACATCTTCAATAAGTTGTCCAATGAATTATATCATATCTGTGTTTTCGTGCATTCAAAAAAATATTATCAAGAGATGTACTAAATATGGAGTATATTTCTATTAATAGGCAATGAGAATCCAATAAATATATCTGTATAATTAGTTACTACAGAGTTCACTTCCAATTACATATGATATAAGATGGTGACTGGGAAATGCAATATATACCAGTATATTAAATGAACTGATATATCAATTAATATCATACTGAAAGTATTAAATTAAAATCCTTTTAATTCCCCTCATAAAAGTGTGACTTTTAAATACATCTCTTAACATATTAAGTAGAACTGTATTGAGATACACACTGAATATATGTGTATTATACTGTATGTAAGCAGATATGCCATTAGAAATATGTCTAATATTAAATCAATATACTCATGTTAGGTATTGAAATTCACATGCTTAGCCAAACTAAATAATACCATATCAAATTGACCAAATAGTTTATTGAGCTATTATTGCCCTCCGGTGTCCGATATGGGAATTACAGCCAGAGAGATTAAATTTAAGGAAATTGAATGGCATTACCAATAACCTATGAGAGGTGAGCTCCGGCTCAAAGGGCGTCACCAGATCCTTTTGGAATGATTAGAGAATGAAGGAATGGCTTATGACTGGTATAGGATTTCACTCTATGCAAGGGGGAACAGATTTACTTTGTAAAAGAGAGATGCATATGTTTGAGGCCTACTTTTCTCTGAATCCTGGCTGGAAAACTGTCTTTGGACAAGAGAGATACTCTGTGACCTGTACCCTTGAAATATAGTGATACCTTCGCGTTTGACCATAAGAAATATCTTGACTATTGCACTCTCAAATATTGGTAACTGGTAATGTATTTTTTTTGTTTGTTTGTTTGCAAAGCTTTATTTGGAAAAATCAAAGTAACATCAAAATAACATTACAGGAGCCACAAACATCTGAGGCTGTATACAAGGACAGTATTACAGTTTTTAGGACAACACTCAAGAGTCTTTTTAGTGTTCTGTGAGGCCCCGTGTGGCCAAAGGGCTCCAGGAGCCTATTGTGATACAGCACTGTCCTCGTCTGACCGTATATAGGAATTGTCTCTAGATCAGATATCCAGGCTCCTGCAGTTTGTATCCATTTTGCAATATTTTAAATTTTTTCTTTTCATTTTGGAATTTGAACCTTTAACTTTGGATTAACAAATATAAACTTAACAATAATTACAGTCTGTTTCCTTTACAGACTGGGTATCCATGTTGGATGTAGAAAATTATCCATGGGAAGGGGATGGAGCTTAAAGAAGGGGGGAAGGAGGAGGTCAGGGTGAGGGTAAAAGGACTCATCTTAGTGGAGGATGGGGAGGGAAAAAGGGGTGTGTGTGGGGTAAGGGGGAGAAGGTGGAGGTGATACGGGGTAAAGGGAGGGGGGGATAAAGGAGTATCATGGACTGCCACGGGTGGAGGGGGCAAGAACATTGTGTTAGGGTAGAGGTCTCTGCGGTAGCTGTGGGCAAAATAGGCTGGGTGGGAGGATATGTTCAAAATGGAGTGCCTTTCCACGTTAGAGACATGTATTCATGTAGGTCAAGCCTCCCTATCTTGGTGTAGTGGTATCTTTCAAGTTGTAAATGTGCGGTGACTAGGTTTCCCCATTCTAGTATGGAAGGTATTGTCTGTGTCTTCCATTTCTTAGGTATCAGAGCTTTAGCTCCGTTAAGCATTGTGATAAATAGGGACCTGTCGTGTTGATGGTTGAATTTCGGGAGGTCTAGGTAGAGTAGGGTTGAGGCTGTTGGTTGGATGGAAAGATGAATTTTTTTGTTAATTTCAACAAACACCTCTCCCCAGAAGTCTCTTATTTTGGGGCAGTTCCACCATATGTGTAACATGGTGCCCTCTGCTCCACAGCCCCTCCAGCATTTTTCTGTTGTGTTGGGGTATATCTTTTTAATTCTATAGGGGGTTAAGTCCCATCTACTTAGAAATTTTTATTGGATTTCTTGAGCTCTGGCCGATATTGAGCATTTTTTTGTTATGTCAAAGGCTCTGTGCCATGTTTTAGGGTCATATTCCTGCCCCAACTCCTCGTGCCATCCCTGTGCATACATAGGGAGATCATGTTGACCGCCGCATTGCAATATTTCATAAAGTTGAGAGATCAGGTGGGGTTTAGGTGGGGTGGACAAAGTGCAGAGGTTCTCGAAGGGTGTAAGTGTTCTGAATAGTGATGTTTTATGTCTGTGTGTTGCTACATAGTGTGAGAGTTGGGCGCAGTGGAACCAGGATGCAAAAAGGCCATGATCCCTGTCTCTGAGATCTTGATGCGTTTTGATTTTATTATTGGATAGAGCATTATTTATCGACAACCTGTTTAGAGGTAGGCCACTCCCACCCTGTCTCGCAGAGGTTTGGATGTGTGTGGCTGGGTTGCCTCTAACCGGGGTAAGGGGGGGATGTCGGAGACAAAATGTGGGCTTGGGTGGCTGCTATTTTGTCCCATGCCATCATGGTCTCTTTAAGAAGCGGGTATAGCTGCAAGCGCGAGGGTCTGTGTTTCTGCGTGATCCACGCTAGGGATCCTACATTGGAGCATTGGAGAATATCTGAGTCTAACCTTATCCATGCCTTGTGAGTGAGATTCTGACTCCACTCTGTTATATGTTGTAATGAGATAGCCTGGCTGTATGTGTGTAGGTTAGGGAGACCTGTCCCTCCCTTTGATCGGGGTCTATACAAGGTATTTTTTATTTATTCTGGGTTTGATGCCTTGCCATACAAAATCTTCCATTGCATATTTATTCTGGGTTTGATGCCTTGCCATACAAAATCTTCCATTGCTTTCTGAATGTTATGGATGTGTGGGGTGGCTGGTGTCAAAGGAATGGTTTGTAGGATATATAGAATATGGGGTAAGATATTCATTTTAACAATGTTAATTCTACCTATCCATGAGAAGGATTTTTTCCGCCATCCAGAAAGATCTATAATTATTTCTTCTTTATTTTTTTTGTAATTAGCCTCTATGGTTTTGGACAGAGTCGGTCTGATAATAATCCCCATGTATAGGAGTTCCTTGTGTACTACTCTAAGAGGGCAGGTACTAGCTATGCGGTTGAAGTTTTCACTTGGTTCATTGATGTTAAGAAGTTCAGATTTATTGAGGTTTAGGTGGAAATTGCAAACAGTGCCGTACTGCTCCAACTCCCTCAACACTTCAGGTAGTGAGTGTAAGGTGTTTGTAAGTGTGAGTAGGATGTCGTCCGCGTACATAGCTAATTTGTATTCTGTGTTATGTACCTTAATTCCTGTGATAGAGGGGTTCGTCCTTATTTTGCTAGCTAGGGGCTCTATTGAAATAGCAAACAAAACATGGGAGAGTGGGCACCCCTGCCTGGTTCCATTCGTAATTGGGAATGAGTCTGACAGTACTCCATTCACATATACTTTGGCATTTGGGATGGAGTATAGTGAAGTGATCCACCTCACAAGGCCAGGGCCAAAGTTCATCTTCTGGAGTGTGGAAAGCATGAATGACCAGTTAACCCAGTCAAACGCCTTCTCCGCGTCTGTCAAGAGGAGGGTGAGGGGGGCAGACGTTATTTTAGCATGTGTGATCAGTTGGATGACTTTGAGTGTATTATCTCTTGCTTCTCTGTGCGGGATGAAACCTGTTTGGTCAGTTGAGATCAGTTGTGGTAGGAATTTATTGATTCTGTTTGCAATTAGTTTAGCCAGGATTTTGATATCGGAATTTAGCAAGGAGATTGGGCAGAAGTTTTCCGGTTTTATAGGGGGTTTACCGGGTTTAGGCAATACTACTATGTGAGCTTCTAGCATGGAACCAGGCAGAGATGCTGTGCCCTGAATTGCGTTAAATATTTCAAGTAAGTGGACTTCCGGTGGGCGGAGCTAGCGGCTGGCAGCAGGAGAGAAGAGCTCCGCAATTCAACTCTAAATATATCCCATTTTCTGCTGCCGGCTGCCTTATCCCACATTACCACCTTGTTGGGTAGATGTAATAAGACCCCAACCAGCTAGGATAAGATCGTGAAGGGCCGAAAATCGCCCTTGCCTCGGAAGGCATTTCTATCTGCGCCACGCTGCGCACCTAACGGACCTCGCGGGCGCCATCTTGGAGGATACCTCCATACCCGTCACAGCCCGGACGGAGCTGCAGAATCATACAGCCTAAGGAGTATATCGGCAACGCTATAGGATACCGATCAAGCTGGATTATCTGTCTTTGCGGCAGCTGAAAAGGGGACAATAATAAGCGGTACTCAGGTAACACGCACCCTGAAGGGACATTGTGGGCTAACTGATTAACTCAATTAGAAGCAATGCCGATAGTAATAGACTGCAATTAAGTAATCAGGCCTGCTTCACTTCACCTTGAGAAGGAGAACAAGCAAACACAAAAAAAAAAAAAAAGCAAACTTATATCAGGACACAAGTTGGTAGATAACTGGGGGCCTGGGATAGAGAGCTGCAGCGCTGGAGCTGTGAACAAACCCAGCAACCTCTGACCGCACAGGGGCTAGACACATAAAACATTCTACTCTATTACATAGCTGGTATAGCTAAAAAAAAAAATTCTTCTCAGGACTATATCTATGGTCTATATTTTCAGAGTGGGGCAGAGTTTTTCTTTTATTTGCTGCGTAGCTGGTATAGCTAAATTTTTACATCAGTCTTTTGTGATCTTGTGATTGCACTCGAGGCCTATAACTTCTAACTGAATAATCTGCCAGACACTTTACTGCTTCATAACTACCTCAGTGAACTTATCCTATTGCACTTGGGACTAACATTTCTAGTGTGAGACAAGAGGGGAGAGGAGCCTACGGGGAAAGAGGAAGGCTTTTGTGGTAAATACAGCCTACTTGTTTGTTTCTTACTCATCCTGCTTGTTCACAGCCTGAGGGGCCGCTGCATCTCACAGAATTTCAGTGTCACTTTGTGGTTTATGCATAACATTCCTGCAACATTAGTCCTCTTGTACAATTTATTCTATGAAAGTGGACGAGTATTTTCACAGGCTGCCTTCGCCTTCAAGTAGCACCATGAGTCAAAGATCAAAAAATCAGGACACGAGGCACAAAATCCTTATTGAATCACAGGCAAACACCTCACTTGCAGATATTGAAAATAATTCACCAGGTGATCACTCCTCACTCTTGCAAGAGCTTAAAGCATTTTTCTTACCAAAGATGGACAGTTTGCAGGCTGGTGTTGGTACTTTAACCAGTGAGGCGAGGCTTTTTTTCTACACGTATGTCTGCTGCAGAACAGAGAATTTCGGGGGTTGAGGATAGGCAGCAAGAATCAGATATTTCATTGAAGCACTTGCTGAAACAAAATCAACAGTTAATGGATAAAGTAGAAGATTTAGAAAACCGCAGTAGACGAAACAACCTGCGAATTGTAGGTGTTCCTGAATCTATCAAGGATAAAGATCTATTGGACTTTGCCGCCTCAACCCTTCCAAAGCTCCTAGGTATGCCTTCAGATTGCCTCCCACTGGATATCAAGAGATCACACCGCATTGGCCCTAACAGATATCTAGACAACTCCAGGGAAAAACCACGTCAAGTAATCTTTAAGTGTTTGAATTTCCAGGACAAGCTTGCCATTCTCAGAGCATATAGAACGGCTAAAGAAGTCATTTATGAAGACCACCGCCTCTTGTTATTTCAAGATTTTTCAGTGGAAGTCACTAAAAGACGCAGGGACTTTGCCTCACTCTGTTCCACCTTGCATGAACAGGGGCGTAAATTTGCTCTTATGTTTCCAGCTACCCTTAATATCCAGACCCTTTCAGGTCCAAAAACTTTCCACTCACCTGCAGCAGCGCAAGCATTTCTGTCCACAGAGCGAAGGCAGGATAATGGTTGATAAGACTCTAACAAGAATCAATGTTCTCAGTTTTTACATAAAATGTATCTCATGACATGTTTGGTCTCTCTCTTGCAGAGACCATGGTTGTGGTTAATAGTTCTCAGTTGGTGTGTGCGCCTGTGGGGCTTGGAGGGGGGGCACTTGGATGCTGAGTCCCCTTCTGCTATTGAGCACTTGCCTCTGTTTGAAATACTCTCTTACGTCATTGGCGTTTGCAGGTGTTGCAGTGTCTCCTCTCCGGCCCGCATAGGCAACATAGATTTCATAATAAGTATGGTTGTTCATATGGTTTGTTTTCCTAATACTCTCAATGTTTGCTCTAGTCCCAGCTCCTACACACCCCACTTTATTAAGGCTATGCAATACCCCCCACGTCGCATGACTCATGGTTCAGAAAGGTATGTTATCGGTGGAGTCCCTATTCATTCTAGGTTTCCCATTCCCTTTCCTGCATGTTTGGCCCTTGACCTGCATCTAGCACCTTTGGACGGTGATCCCCTGTCTGCCTTCCATCTCCTATGGTCCACTGCCGTTGGTGTTGCAGGGCTGCTTTGTTCCAGGGGTATTGTTCCTGAATGTATGCTATGTAATCTCCCACCTCAAACCTTGTCTGGCCATTGTTTGTTTGTTCCCTCTCTTCTGCCCTGCGCTACATCCCTTGAAGTAGAGCCACTCCTTGAAATGTTGAGTATGTTTTTCAATACAAATACAATCGTGATTGGTAATTGTTGGTCCCAATACAGAAAATCTAATCATTGTATATCTGACCCCATTGTCTTGCCCTATGCTAAACCTCTTGAGGTTATCTTACACTCTGCAATGTTGAAAATATCTTGTACTGTTTATACAGCTGTGGTTGGAAAACTTCGGCCTCAGCATAATACTAATGCCATTTTGTGTTCTCGCTTCCTCTATAGCTGCTGTGGAATCTATGCCTGGGGGCCTCTGACTCCCTCCCCTCCGCCACACCGCCAACTAACGAAGTCTCAACACTGTCATCATATAAACGTAAGTCAAAATACATAGCCTATACACGTATTACCATTATAAGCTTTAGATATGTCACCTCCCATTAAAGTTATTGCTTGGAATGTAGGGGGCATCACATCCCCGGCAAAGAGGAGCATGATTCTTCACCATTTAGACTCATTACGGGCTGACATAGCTTTACTCCAAGAGACGAAACTGACAGCTGAGGAACATGAGAAGTTAAAAATACATTGGGTCGGACAGGTTATAAGCTCCCCCACGGAGGGTAGGAAGAGGGGGGTTGCAGTCCTAGTGCGTAAAGGCTTAGCAGTTGTTTTTTCTAAGGTAGAGATAGACAAGAAGGGGAGATTAATAATTGCCTTAATTCAGATTGACACTTCCACATACACCCTATGTGTCATATCAGAGTTTGTTAGCAGTTGTTGTTAGAGTGGAATCATTGACAAGAGGCCACACCATAGGAAACTGCAATTTGATTTAACTATCAGTAGCAGTCAGAGTCTGAGAGAACAGACAAGACTGCTAGCAATAGTTGGTTAATTAAGGGTTAGCTGGCTAGCAGCTGATACTAATGTTGTGGGTAGATGAAAACATTATCTGAACACAGGGGCTGCCTTGAGATTAATGGAAAAATAAACAAACAATCTCTGTTTTAGATTAGTAGTTCATCAATAACAGTTAGAGACAAAGTTTGTTAATTGCAGTCCATTTAAGCAACAGGTTATAACAAGTTGATGATTAGTGTGTGTGCTGTTAGCAAAAAGAACTAGTAAGATTTGTTGTATTACATATTATAGCAAGCACAGACTTTGTGAGAGTTAATGAGCAGCACACATAAGCATAGATTGTAAGGGAAACAACTTATCTTATGGAAGGAATTCAGTCCTGTATAGGAGATCATAAGAGCAGTGATTGCCAGCAGTAATTCAGTAGTTAAGGTTAAAGGCTTTTCCAGACAGCAGGAGAGGAACAATGCAGCTTCAGTGTGGAGTGTCCTGCTGTTATAGAGAAACTGAAAGTGAATCCAGAAGCAGTGAAAAAGGCTGCAGCTCCTTTAAGTTAGCAGCTGATACAGACTGAGGAGCAACAGCAGTCTGTAGTTGATTGGCTTCAGTAAGTTGCACATGAAGGAAACTCTCTGCAATTGAAGATACCTAAGCAGAGTGTTAGAGGAAGTGCTGGCTTAAATAGGCTGAAGGAGGAGGGCCATACTTAAAGGGGCAGTAAGTTAGAGCATTACAGGACCCCCCCGAGTAAGGCAGACCTCAGGGCTGCGAGGGTTTGAGAGGGTAACGTTTGTGGAAGTCAGAACGAAGACGAGGGGCTCTCAGGTCAGAGACAGGAATCCAAGAATCTTCAGACGAGTCATCTTTACCATTGGCACTACCTGGACGGTAGGTAATTAGATAGTTAAACCTATCAAAAAAAAGACTCCACCTAACTTGTCTAGATGACAAAGTTTTGGTGGTTTTGAGGTATTCTAGGTTACGATGGTCAGTGTAAATTAAAATGGGCAAGTCAGTGCCTTCCAATAGGTGTCTCCAGTTCTCAAGAGCGACCTTAATAGCCAGCAACTCCTTTTCAGCGATAGGGTAGTTCATTTCGGCTGATGTGAGAGTTCTAGAGTGATAGGCGACGGGATGCACTGGAGTACTGATGGAAGTCCTTTGGGAAAGTATAGCACCAATTGCGTAATCAGAGGCATCTACCTCTAATATGTACTGTAGAGTAGGGTCAGGTAATTTAAGTATAGGCTCAGAGGTGAAGGCATTTTTAAGTTTGTCAAAGGCATGTTGGGCTTCAGAGTCCCATGTGAATCCTGTAGTGGTACCAGTGAGTCTTGTTAAAGGTTTAACAATGTGCGAGTAGTTCCTTATGAATTTTCTATAGAAATTTGAGAAACCAAGGAAACGTTGTAGTGATTTCTTATCAATAGGAGTAGGCCAGTTGAGTATGGATTTAATCTTATCATCCTCCATTCGGATCTCACCCGGTGTAAGCTTATAACCTAGGAAACTGATATTTTGAGAGTGGAATGTACATTTCTCTAGCTTTGCATACAGACGGTGTGTTTGAAGCCTGGCAAGGACCCATCGGACGTGTTTAATGTGTTCTTCTTCTGAAGATGAATAGATGAGGATATCATCTAAATAGATGACGACACAAATATCCAATAGGTCTCGAAAGATATCATTAACAAAAAACTGAAAAGTGGCGGGGGCATTGCAAAGCCCAAAAGGCATCACCAAGTACTCATAGAGGCCATATCTAGTGCGGAAGGCTGTTTTCCATTCATCACCACTCTTGATTCGCACTAAGTTGTAGGCACCCCGCAGATCAAGTTTTGTGAAAATTCTGGCCTTTTGTAACCTCTCCACTAGGTCAGGAATGAGTGGAAGAGGGTACCTATTTTTTATAGTTATTTTATTCAGAAGCCTGTAATCTATAATAGGGCGAATGGTGGCATCTTTATTTCTCACAAAAAACATACCAGCCCCAGCTGGAGAGGTAGACGGTCTTATAAATCCCTTGCGTAGATTATCATCTATGTAGGTCTTGAGTTGAGCGAGTTCTGGTTCGGACAAGGAGTAGACATGCCCGTAAGGAACACTAGAGCCGGGTAATAGGTCGATAGGGCAATCATAAGGACGATGGGGAGGCAGGCTTTCAGCTTCCTTTTTACTGAACACATCATGGAAATCTTGGTACTGTTCAGGTAATACATTAGTAGAAGGCTGTAGTAGTAGGTGGTGCTGTAGACAGGTTTTACTGCAGTAGTCCATTTAAGCAACAGGTTATAACAAGTTGATGATTAGTGTGTGTGCTGTTAGCAAAAAGAACTAGTAAGATTTGTTGTATTACATATTATAGCAAGCACAGACTTTGTGAGAGTTAATGAGCAGCACACATAAGCATAGATTGTAAGGGAAACAACTTATCTTATGGAAGGAATTCAGTCCTGTATAGGAGATCATAAGAGCAGTGATTGCCAGCAGTAATTCAGTAGTTAAGGTTAAAGGCTTTTCCAGACAGCAGGAGAGGAACAATGCAGCTTCAGTGTGGAGTGTCCTGCTGTTATAGAGAAACTGAAAGTGAATCCAGAAGCAGTGAAAAAGGCTGCAGCTCCTTTAAGTTAGCAGCTGATACAGACTGAGGAGCAACAGCAGTCTGTAGTTGATTGGCTTCAGTAAGTTGCACATGAAGGAAACTCTCTGCAATTGAAGATACCTAAGCAGAGTGTTAGAGGAAGTGCTGGCTTAAATAGGCTGAAGGAGGAGGGCCATACTTAAAGGGGCAGTAAGTTAGAGCATTACACTATGCAATGTTTATGGCCCTAACGCATATGACCCTGACTTTTGGACGAACCTTCTAGCCACATTGGCCACATATAACGCTCCTATAATTATGGGGGGTGATTTTAACTTGGCTCAGGCTCTTCCCCTAGATAAGTTTAGGGACCCTTCTGTCTCAAAAGCTTTGAAGATAAGTATGTCTAGATATAAGCGTGAGGTATCCCTTGTTGGCTCCTTTAAAGAAACTTTGAACCTGGTAGATGTGTGGAGAGCTAGAAACCCTGTTGAGAGAGATTTCACTTGCCTTTCTAAAACGCACCATACCATGTCACGTATTGACTATTTTCTGACTGCACCAAGTATCACGCCACAGATCTCGTTCATAGGTATAGGTCAAGTTACTATTTCAGACCATGCCCCAGTTACTCTAATCCTTCAGCCTCAGCTTCCTAAGCCTCCAAATAATACTTGGAGATTCCCTCTTCACCTCTATAACAATATTGAGTTTCGTCGCCATTTAAAGGCCTCCTGGACACACTACGCGTCGGACAATGCTTCCCACTCAAGTGCTCCAGATCTATTTTGGCATGCCTCCAAAGCGGTGATGAGGGGCCACATAACCTCTTTCACAGCACATCATAACAAGCAACTTAAGAGGGTGGATGGGGCTCTTCTTTCTCAACTCACTGAGGCCTATAACTATCTATCTACCCCTACATTGCTGACTAGGAAAACATACTATGACCTTAAACAAACTAGGGATACATACCTCGCTCAACAAGACAATAAAGTCAATATTCACAGGCAGGGGTGTTATTATCGGCATGGTAATAAGGCTGGCAGGTTACTCGCCAAATTGGTTCACTCTTATAAGCCTAAGTCCCAGATCCTAGCTATTAAATCCAAGGGTACTATAACTGTCGACTCTAAAGACATCATGGCCGAATTTGTAGACTATTATACTTCCCTATACTCTAAACAATTAATTCATTCAGAAGCAAAGCACAAGTTTTGGGATGCAGTGCAACTCCCTACTCTTACGGAGGACCAGACCTCCCTCTTGAACTCTAGGATACACCCTCAGGAGGTTCTTAAGGCCATTCGGCAGAACAAGCAGGGCAAAGCGGCAGGCCCTGACTGGCTACCCGCTGAATATTTTAAAATACTGGATGAAGAGCTAGCCCCTGTCCTATCTTCCCTATACTCTGCGTACCTGGCAGGCACTGAGCAAATAAATGACATTTGTCTTTTATTGAAACCCGATAGGGATCCCACTCTTACCTCCTCTTATCGCCCCATTTTATTGTTAAATGGAGACTATAAACTTTTGACGAAGATCTTGGCGGATAGATTGGCAACGGTTCTACCACATATAGTCCATGCCGACCAAACTGGTTTTGTAAAAGGAAGATCGTCAGTGTTGAACATCAGGAAAACTCTTGGTGTGGTGGCCCATTATTGGTACAACGCACATGCACAACCCCCCTCTCAACTGCCAGATGCTTGCCTATTGGCGCTTGACGCTGAAAAGGCGTTTGATCGAATTGAGTGGGACCATTTACACACGTCACTATCTCACTTCGGTATCCGGGGTAACTTTTCCAACTTTTTACAGCAATTGTACATGGCCCCCAAAGCTTCTCTCATAATAAACGGGGGGCTTTCTCCCTCTTTCACGTTGCAGAGGGGTACGAGACAGGGGTGTCCCCTTTCTCCTCTCCTCTTTGATCTGGCCATTGAGCCCCTAGCATCCTACATTAGACAGCACTGTGCGGGTTTAAACATACATGGCCGACGGCAGCATCTTTCTTTATATGCTGACGATCTGTTGCTCTTCGTAGGTGACCCTGGTGCCAATTTGCACCCTCTCTTGGATATTATTGAGGAGTTTGGCAAGTTTTCAGGATACAAGATTAATATCGACAAATCTGAAGTCACATGGTTACAGAACTCTTGTAACACAGATCTGGCGGGTACTGGTCTCACAATTACTGACGGCTGCTTTAAATACTTGGGCATCCGCATACATGTCAATCCTCATAAATTATATTCTCTTAATCTTAGTGGGATTGTAAAGGATATTAAACAAATGTTGCTGAGTTGGGTGAAGCTCCCCCTTTCTCTTTCAGGAAGGGTGCATCTTTTCAAGATGGTTGCTCTGCCTAAGCTTCTTTACCCCTTGCAGATGTTGCCCTTGCTTCTCACCCAGCAAGACATTGGGGCCTAGTTATCAAGCCGTCAACCTCAAATATGCTGGAATTCCGCATCGTATTTGTGGCGAGGCTGATACGCCTTAGTTATCAAAGGCTCGAGACCGGCAAAAGTAGAATTTTGTGACGTAAGCATCGATCCGCCGGACTCAGTCCGACACAGATCGATTCTTACGTCACTCCAGATGTTCCGCACACAAGTGCGGCACATTCTCACTACTTTTGCTAGTTATCAAAAAACTAGCAGGTACGCTCGGCACTTTTTCGGCCCAGCGTACCTGGTTTTCAATCCGCCACCCCTGGAGGCGGCGGATCCCATAGGAATCAATGAGAGTCTGACCATAGCGAAAGTACAAGTTCGCTGCTGACAGACATCCCATTGATTTCTATGGGAGCTGTCTACACCTAACACCCTAACATGTACCCTGAGTCTAAACACCACTAATCTGTCCCCCCTACACCGCCGCAACTAAATAAAGTTATTACCCCCTAAACCGCCACTCCCGGAGCCCACCGCAAGCTACTCTATACATATTAACCCCTAAACCGCCACTCCCGGAGCCCACCGCAACTATAATAAATGTATTAACCCCTAAACCGCCGCTCCCTGAACCCGCCGCAACCTATATTAAATGTATTAACCCCTATCCTGCCCCCCCTACACCGTCGCCACCTATAATAAATTTATTAACCCCTAATCTGCCCCCCCTACAACGTCGCCACCTATAATAAATTTATTAACCCCTATCCTGCCCCCCACTACGCCGCCGCCACTGTAATAAAATTATTAACCCCTAAACCTAAGTCTAACCCTAACCCTAACGCCCCCCTAACTTAAATATTAATTAAATAAATCTAAATAAATTAACTCTTATTAACTAAATGAATCCTATTTAAAACTAAATACTTACCTTTAAAATAAACCCTAATATAGCTACAATATAAATAATAATTATATTCTAGCTATCTTAGGATTTATATTTATTTTACAGGTACATTTCAACTTATTTTAACTAGGTACAATAGCTATTAAATAGTTATTAACTATTTAATAGCTTACCTAGCTAAAATAAAGAGAAATGTACCTGTTAAATAAATCCTAACCTAAGTTACAATTACACCTAACACTACACTATACTTTAATAAATTATTCCTATTTAAAAATAAATATTTACCTGTAAAATAAACCCGAAGATAGCTACAATATAATTAATAATTATATTATAGCTATCTTAGGATTTATATTTATTTTACAGGTAACTTTGTATTTATTTTAGCTAGTTAGAATAGTTATTAAATAGTTATTAACTATTTAATAACTACCTAGCTAAAAGAAATACAAAATTACCTGTAAAATAAATCCTAACTTAAGTTACAATTAAACCTAATACTACACTATCATTAAATTAATTAAATAAACTACCTACAAATAACTACAATTAAATACAATTACATAAACTAACTAAAGTACAAAAAATAAAAAAAGCTAAGTTACAAACATGTTAAAAATATTACAACAATTTTAAGCTACTTACACCTAATCTAAGCGCCCTAATAAAATAACAAACCCCCCCAAAATAAAAAAATGCCCTACCCTATTCTAAATTAAATAAATTTCAAAGCTCTTTTACCTTACCAGCCCTTAAAAGGGCCATTTGTGGGGGCATGCCCCAAAGAAAACAGCTCCTTTGCCTGTAAAAGAAAAATACAACCCCCCCCCAACATTAAAACCCACCACCCACATACCCCTAATCTAACCCAAACTCCCCTTACAAAAACCTAACACTAATCCCCTGAAGATCATCCTACCTTTAGTTGTCTTCACTCAGCCGAGCCACCGATGGAACTGAAGAGGACATCCGGAGCGGAATAAGTTAATCATCCAAGCGGCGCTGAAGAAATCTTCCATCCGATGAAGTCATCATCCAGGCGGTGCTGAAGAAAAGTCTTCGATCCGGCCGATGTCATCTTCAAAGAAGCGCTGAAGAGGTCTTCTATCCGGGCGAAGTCATCTTCCAAGCCGGGTCTTGAATCTTCCTTCCGCCGACGCGGAACCACCTTCTTCACCGACGGACTACGACGAATGACGGCTCCTTTAAGGGACGTCATCCAAGATGGCGTCCCCTCAATTCCGATTGGCTGATAGGATTCTATCAGCCAATCGGAATTAAGGTAGGAAAATTCTGATTGGCTGATGGAATCAGCCAATCAGATTCAAGTTCAATCCGATTGGCTGATCCAATCAGCCAATCAGATTGAGCTCGCATTCTATTGGCTGATCGGAACAGCCAATAGAATGCTAGCTCAATCTGATTGGCTGATTCCATCAGCCAATCAGATTTTTCCTACCTTAATTCCGATTGGCTGATAGAATCCTATCAGCCAATCGGAATTGAGGGGACGCCATCTTGGATGACGTCCCTTAAAGGAGCCGTCATTCGTCGTAGTCCGTCGGTGAAGAAGGTGGTTCCGCGTCGGCGGAAGGAAGATTCAAGACCCGGCTTGGAAGATGACTTCGCCCGGATAGAAGACCTCTTCAGTGCCTCTTTGAAGATGACATCGGCCGGATCGAAGACTTTTCTTCAGCGCCGCCTGGATGATGACTTCATCGGATGGAAGATTTCTTCAGCGCCGCTTGGAGGATTAACTTCTTCCGCTCCGGATGTCCTCTTCAGTTCCATCGGTGGCTCAGCTGAGTGAAGACAACTAAAGGTAGGATGATCTTCAGGGGATTAGTGTTAGGTTTTTGTAAGGGGGGTTTGGGTTAGATTAGGGGTATGTGGGTGGTGGGTTTTAATGTTGGGGGGGGTTGTATTTTTCTTTTACAGGCAAAAGAGCTGTTTTCTTTGGGGCATGCCCCCACAAATGGCCCTTTTGGGGCATGCCCCCACAAATGGCCCTTTTAAGGGCTGGTAAGGTAAAAGAGCTTTGAAATTTATTTAATTTAGAATAGGGTAGGGCATTTTTTTATTTTGGGGGGCTTTGTTATTTTATTAGGGGGCTTAGATTAGGTGTAAGTAGCTTAAAATTGTTGTAATATTTTTAACATGTTTGTAACTTATTTTTTTATTTTTTGTAACTTAGCTTTTTTTATTTTTTGTACTTTATTTAGTTTATGTAATTGTATTTAATTGTAGTTATTTGTAGGTAGTTTATTTAATTAATTTAATGATAGTTTAGTATTCGGTTTAATTGTAACTTAAGTTAGGATTTATTTTACAGGTAATTTTGTATTTATTTTAGCTAGGTAGTTATTAAATAGTTAATAACTATTTAATAACTATTCTAACTAGCTAAAATAAATACAAAGTTACCTGTAAAATAAATATAAATCCTAAGATAGCTACAATATAATTATTAATTATATTGTAGCTATCTTCGGGTTTATTTTACAGGTAAGTATTTATTTTTAAATAGGAATAATTTATTAAAGTATAGTGTAGTGTTAGGTGTAATTTTAACTTAGGTTAGGATTTATTTAACAGGTACATTTCTCTTTATTTTAGCTAGGTAAGCTATTAAATAGTTAATAACTATTTAATAGCTATTGTACCTGGTTAAAATAAATTGAAAGGTACCTGTAAAATAAAAATAAATCCTAAGATAGCTAGAATATAATTATTTATATTGTAGCTATATTAGGGTTTATTTTAAAGGTAAGTATTTAATTTTAAATAGGATTCATTTAGTTAATAAGAGTTAATTTATTTAGATTTATTTAATTAATATTTAAGTTAGGGGGCGTTAGGGTTAGACTTAGGTTTAGGGGTTAATAATTTTATTACAGTGGCGGCGGTGTAGTGGGGGGCAGATTAGGGGTTAATAAATTTATTATAGGTGGCGACGGTGTAGGGGGGGCAGGATAGGGGTTAATAGGTTTAATATAGGTTGCGGCGGGTTCAGGGAGCGGCGGTTTAGGGGTTAAAATATTTATTTAGTTGCGGAGAGGTGCGGGATCAGAAGGATAGGGGTTAATAATTTTATAATAGAGGGCGACGGTGTAGGGGGGGCAGGATAGGGGTTACTAGGTATACTGTAGGTGGCAGCGGTGTCCGGGAGCGGCGGTTTAGGGGTTAATACATTTATAAGAGTTGCGGCAGGGTCTAGGAGCGGCGGTTTAGGGGTTAATACATTTATAAGAGTTGCGGCAGGGTCTAGGAGCGGCGGTTTAGGGGTTAGTAACTTTACTGAGTTGCGGGAGGCTCCGGGGGCGCCGGTATAGGGGGTAGAACAGTGTAGTTTAGTGTGAGTGCTTAGTGACAGGCTAGCAATAAAGCTGGGAAAAAGCCGAAGGGCAGCGAGATCGGATGAGTGATAACTATCACAGTCCGCTGCTCATCGCCCTGCGGCTTTTTGACAGCTTTATTTGATAACTTAGGTGTATTTTTTCAGGTCCGCGGCGGGGATGTGAGGCGAGCTTAGGCGGGCGTATTGGGCCGGCGAAGCCAGAAAAGTAGACGGCTTGATAACTACCCCCCATTGCCTCCTTGCAGACTTCCATTGGCAATTTTATTTGGCAGGGTAAGAAACACAGGATAGGTAAGACTCCTCTGTCAATGCCGGTGGGTGGGGGTGGGCTCCGTCTTCCTAATATCATGTGGTATAATTGGGCAGCCCTTTCTAGGTTCATACTGGATTGGCTGGTAGGGAATGACTTTTACACAGTCCCTAATCTAGAGTCTAACTTCATCAAACCGCTACACTTGGCTTTCTTGCCTCATGCGGATTTTAAATCATTACCCATATTTGTACAAAATCATATCTTATTTAGGGACCCCTTGAGAGCCTGGGCCAAGATTTGTAAACTATGGGGATTGCAGAAATCTACTAGTAAATACCTCCCAATACAGGGTAACCTCAACTTCCTTCCTGGTTATACTACACAAGCATTTCAGATATGGCAAGAATCAAAACTGACCAGACTTTATCAACTACTGCATCCCTTGACCTTTGACATATTACCTTTTCAAGACTTGCGGGTGAGTTATGATCTCCCCAGCACCCACAGGTTTGCGTACTTCCAATGCAGACATTACATTTCTACACTAATTTCAGGGGGACTGTTGTCTAAGGAACCTTCCAATATAGACAGACTTTGTGCCTTGGCAAAACTGGGACCTTACAGACTCTCACACACATATACTCTGTTGTATCATCATTTTGAGGATTCCACTCTGCGTGGGATCATATCGAAATGGTCTCATTTTGAAGATTTAGAGGTGGACACAACGCAGATTACTTTGAGCTTTGAGAGGGCAATTCAGGGTACCATTTCTGCAAAATTGAGAGAATCGCACCTAAAGTTCTTGCACCAAGCTTATATTACCCCTGTCATGCGTGCAAAATGGGTTCGAGGGGCACGTGATCTATGCAGTAAATGTAGCCGGGTGTCCCCTGACTGGATTCATCTGATGTGGGGGTGCCCAAAGGTGCAGAGGTTCTGGCAGAAGATTTCATTTTGGCTGGGCAAACTAACCAAGCAAATTCTACCCCTCTCAGCACAGTATGTGATTTTTCACACATAAATACAACACTTTCATAACTACAGTTCTCATGCTAGCTATCCTTAGGGAATGGGTGGGAGAGAGAACCCCTCCATTTCAACAGCTGCTTAGAGCGGTACACACTCAGATGTTAATTGAGCAGGCAGACACAAGGGGAGACCCTGAGAAAAGAGTGAAGAGGTTTCTTCTTAAATGGGAGGTATATTTGATGCAGTTACCAAACATAGTTAGGGATAGAGTTCTCCTTCCCTTTAAAAACAGTCTGTATGTCTTAAACGAAAATCTAAAGGGTAACTGGTGTCTTTCCACTGATTCAAACTGTTGAGAATTCCTTTCATTTGCGGAGGCGCGGTGTTGGCTGGATGGGGGGGGGGGGATCCGGAGATACCCTGGGTGAGTATGAGCATATTTGTTGTTTGTGTATCTTTCTGTTTTTCCTTCTATGCTATTCTCTTTCTTTCCTTATCTTAGTTTGCTTTTTCCCTTTTCCTTTTCCTTTCTTTTTTCTTCCCTTTGTTTGTCTGTATATTTAGATATTTTTGATAAAAAACGAGTCCAAGTACATGCATGAAGATTTCATTTAAGTATCGGGCCTTTTAACACGGTCACTGCCTTATATGTCTTTTTTTTTTTTTCAAAAGCTTTATTGAATAACATATAATCACTGCATACAATGCAAAATAGAAACAGTTACATATGCAACATTGCGATAATAATGTTTCCATATACTTAGATTATGATACAAATTTTTTTTTTGTTGTTTTGTAAACAAAAATAAGTTGTGGATATATTTATCATTAAATAAACAAGTTTAAGTTGCACAAGTAAGTTATTTGAACTAGATAAGGGAGAAATAAAACCCATAAATAAATGAACAGTTACAGTAAACAATACAAATGTAAATAATAATATAAATATACGGCTCCTGCAGAGTAGAAACTATTATGTCATTGATTGTCGGACTATTGGAATGACCTTCTGTCCAGATTAGGATGGTAGTTCGTCGTTCAGGGGTGGTTAATAATTTTGAGTTTGAGGGGGGGATATAAGGGCAGTGGTCTCGAATGTGGGGGGTTTCTGATTAAGGTATTCCTCCCACAAAAAGCATATCGAGTGGTAGTCGGCTATCTGTTTGTTACGGGAATAGTGATATTTTTCTAGTTGGAGGGATTGGGTGGTTGCTTCTCTCCAGACATGGGAATTAGTCTTCCAGTTTTTGGGAATTAGTCGTTTTGCAGAGTTTGTCATGATAGTCAGCAGGGCTAGTCATAGTTTGCATGTTATTTTGGGAAATTTATTAAAGATGAAAAGCCAAATATCAAGCTTGAAGCTTAGAGACAAGACCTTTTCGAATTCAACTCGGATGGCTTCCCAATATACTTGAGCTATTGGGCATGTCCACCATATGTGTGTAGGGGTGCCAATATTTTGGCAGCCTCTCCAGCATTCCGGTGAGTGTGTGGGGAAAATAGTGTGTAGTCGATGGGGAGTGTAATACCATCTGTATAGTAGCTTAACGTTAATTTCCAGAACGTAAATGGACGAAGAGGATTTTGTCATGTAGGAGAAGATGTTTTGCCATTCCTTTAGGGATTGAGCAGTGCCAATCTCTGCTTCCCATTTTTGCGTGTATGAGGGGAGGGACATGCTGTTTGGTTGTATAAGCAATTGATATGCAAAAGATAGAAAGCCCCTTTGAAGGGTGTCATGGACGCAGCTGCCCTCGAAGCTAGTCTGGGAGCGAAAAAGTTGCGGCTTATGTGGGTGTTTGGTGAGAAAGTCCGTTAGTTGATGGTATCTAAACCATTCTATGCGTATTTTATCCAGGATGGGGGTTAGTTCAGTTAGGGGTTTGATTTTTCCATTTTGAATGATTGTAAGGCAGGGTAGTGAGTTTGCAATGTTGGGTGTTTGAGTTATTTGGGTGGAGAATGGTATTGGGGAATCTGGATTTTCGCAAAGAGGTGTTAGTGGGGAGGGTATAGTTGAGATATGGTTATTTTGTTTAATGGATACATCCCACAGTTTTAGAGTTTCTCTAGTAATTGTTGGTAGGCATGCAGGTAAGTTTCGTTTGGATGGGGGTAACCAGCACTTGCTGCTAAGATGTGAAGTATGAGATCATGAATGTTGTAAAAGTACCCATTCTTTGTGTACTGAGTGTCTGCACCAATGTATTATTCTGGTATAGAAGCTGGCAAGTCTGTATTGAGTGAGGTTTGGGATCCCGAGGCCACCCAATTCTTTAGGACAATATAGGGTGGCGGTAGCTATCCGTGGTCTTTTATGTTGCCATATATAGGAGATGAAGGATTTTTGGAGATTGTGTATGACAGACTTGGGGATTGGGATCGGCAGGGTTTGAAAGAAATATAATATCTTGGGGAGGAGCATCATTTTGACCGAATTAATTCTGCCTAACCATGAGATTGGCTTATTGCTCCAGGTTCGTAACATGCTTTGTATTGTATCGGTTATGACTTTATAATTGGTGTCAAGTGTTACTTGTATATGGGGGGAAATATGAACTCCGAGGTATTTTATAGAGCGCAGTTGTATGCGAAAGTGTACGAGTGTTTGTATTGCAGTGATTTCCTCTGCTTGTAACCCAAGTGGGAGTAGTTCTGACTTGGTAATATTTATTTTGAAATTTGAAAAGGTGCCGTAGGTATGTAGTGTTTGAACAAGGGGGGGGGGGGAGTGAGTCGTGGGGTCTTGTTAATGTGAGAAAAAGATCATCAGCGTACAGGGTAGCTTTATACTCCTGGTGAGCAATTGTGAACCCCTGTATATCTGTGTTATGTCTGATATGTGAGGCTAAAACCTCCATAGCGAGGATAAATAATATAGGGGAGAGGGGACATCCCTGTCCCGTACCGTTTGTGATCGAAAATGGTTGGGACAAGGTATCGTTCAATTTTATTTTGGCTTGGGGGTTATTGTAAAGGGAGAATATTTTTCCTGTGAAAGCTGGGTCAAAGCCAAAGTGCGTGAGTGCCTCTTTCAGAAATTGCCAGTTGAGCCTATCAAAGGCTTTCTCCGCATCCATTGAAATAAACACGGAGGGGATGTGGTTGTTAACTGCATATTCCATTAATAATAGGATCTTGGTCGTATTATCTTTAGCTTCCCTAAGAGGAGTGAAACCGGCCTGATTAATATGTATAATTGACGGGAGTATTGAGTTAATACGGTTGGCCAATATCTTAGCATAAAGTTTGATATCTATGTTGAGGAGGGAGATTGGACAGAAGTTAGCGGGGGTTGTAGGAGGTTTACCTGGTTTCGGGATCACTACTACTTGCGCCTCTAGCATGGATTGTGGGAATGGGTTAGTGTCTGTAACTTCGTTGAATAGTTGAGTAAGGTAAGGGGAGAGTTGAGAGGAGAAGGTGTGATAATACTTTCCAGTGAAACCGTCTGGTCCTGGGCTTTTCCCATTATTAAGTGATTTTATGGCTGTGAGGAGTTCAGTTTGGGTAATGGGGTTGTTGAGGGTTTTAAGTTGATCCGGTGTTATATTAGGTAGTTGCGCACTGGATATATAAGAAATCAGGTCTGGGGAAGGGTCTTGAGAGGGTACTTCTTCTTGAATATTATATAAGGTGGAATAATAGTCGTGAAAGGATTGTAAAATATCTTTAGTGGTTTTTAGAGTATGGGGGCGATTAAGTGTTTGTAATTCGTTAATATATGATTTTAATCTCTTTTTTTTTCAGGGCTCTTGCTAATAACTTGCCTGACCTGTTACTTTCATAAAAGAACATGCTGTTGGTTTTTGCGCGAAGCGTCTGGTATTCTATTTGCAGAAAGCCATCTAATTCTCGTCTGGCATTTTGTAGGTCGTTCAGTATATTTGGGTCTGTAGGAGATATTTTATGGGCCAGGTCTAGGCGAGCAAAGGTGTCTGATAGTTCATTATATTGCTGTCGGTGTAGTTTTTGGAAATGAGCCTTTAGTTTAATTAATTCACCTCTGAGCACGCATTTATGCGCCTCCCAGATTGTATATTTATTAGTTGTCGAAGGTATGTTAAGTTGAAAATACTCTTCAATGGTGTTAGTGAGTTTCGTAATTGTGTCTGGATTGTTAAGGAGGGAGTTATCTAATTTCCAAGTGTATGATGTTAGAGGGGTGTTTGTCCATGATATGTTTAATTTTACAGCTGAATGGTCTGACCACGATGTGGGGGAAATAACGCATCTGTTGATTAAGGCTAGGGCTGGTTGGTTGGTGAAAATGTAGTCTATGCGACTGTGCGTTTTGTTAGGGTGGGAGAAGAAAGTATAATCTCGGGTGTCCTGGTGGATGAAACGCCAGGTATCATGGAGGTTAAGATTTCTCAAGCCTGTCCATAATACATTAGTAACTTTTTTTGATATCGCTATTGTGGGGTTGGAGCTGTCCTTGGTGGGTTGAATGGGGACATTAAAGTCTCCCGCGACAAAGACTGGTCCTTTTGCTATGTCTACAATTCGATTAAATATTTGTTTAAAAAAAGGGTCTTGCTTTGCATTTGGGGCATAGATGTTTATCAATGTGATAGGTCTACCATAAAGCAGGCCCACCAGCCCGAGGAATCGACCTTCAGAGTCTTTAGAGGTTTGAATATGTGTGAAGGGAAGTGACTTGTGCAATAAGATACTAACTCCACTTCTTTTTGAGGTATTGGAGCTATGATAGTAGGTTGTGAACATTTTCCCAAAGTATTTGGGTTCCTTGTTTCTTTTAAAATGAGTCTCTTGCAGGAACAAGATATCTTCCTGTCTTTTTGAGAGGTCTAAGAGGGCTTTAGATCTTTTGTGGGGTGAGCTGAGTCCCTTAGCGTTTTGTGTAAGAAGGTTCAGTTTACGGATTTCATCATCCTTAATTTTAAACGACATGGTATTTTTGCTGAGGTGTGCTGTCTGGTTGTGTGGATAAGGTCATATAAAGCTTGTGGTATGAGTGTATTTTATAGCATTTTTCTGCAGGAGGAAAACATTCATTTAACAAGTGATAACTTAAACAGTGTCTCGCAATAAACATTATAGCATTGTAAATTATGGAAAATAGTAACATTATAACAAAAAACAAAAAGTCTCTCTTCCTATTATAGGTCATAACTGAGAGTAGGTTGGGGGCATTACCATAAAACGCCCTTTAAGTTCTAGACATTCTTAGTAAAATTGGTTAGGAATCCTGATGGGAGAAAAGGTGAGGGAGGTGGGTCAGAGGGATGGAAAGGGGGAGAAAGGGATAGGTAGGGAGGGGGGGAAGAGTAAATATGGGAGAGGGGTTGTTAAGTCTGCTCTTGCTCATACTCTATGAGTGGCAAGAGATTATGGCTTACTGAGTTGAAAAACAAATAAATTATGACAAATACTTGCTTGTCCCAGGAAGGCGACATAGTCCAAACTATAAGTCTCTTTATTCAGTGTCCCAAAACTAGGGGTAAAGAGTTCATGAAGGTGAATTGTCAGAAGAGGCTGAGCTGGTGGTGGTTAGTCTTCTGGCAGTGGTGTCTTTTGACTTGGTTTTCTTGGGAAGAGCTGTGTGCCAGGATTCACCTGGGTTGCTTCGTTCTTTGGAAATTTGCGAGCTCCGTGGCTCAGTAGGAGTTTCTGTAGGGGATTCAAGTCCAAGCGCTGTGCAAAAGGTTTGAGTGTCCTCTGGGGTCTTGCAGACCACCCTGGTGCTGTTGCTTATAGTCCAAAGGTGTGTTGGAAAGCCCCATCTGTAAGGGATTCTTTTATTTCTTAACAGGGCAGTAAGGGGGGAAAATTCCTTCCTGCGTTGTAAGGTGCGGGTTGATAAGTCCTGAAAGAATTGTAGGACATTGCCCCTGAATCTTATGGGCTGATTTTTGCGGGATTGCCGTAAGAGCATTTCTTTTTCTTGAAAATTCTTTAGGCGGATCACAATATCCCTTGGTGGGGCTGAATCAGGCGGTTTTGGCCTCAGAGTTCTATGTGCTCTGACCCATGGGATATCCTCAGTGTAGGAAGGTTCTTTCAAGTGTCGAAATAGGTCCTGTAAGTAAACCGGGAAATCTCTGGGCAAGACCGATTCTGGCACTCCTCTGATGCGTATATTTTTGCGCCTACTTCGGTTCTCGAGATCATCGAGTTTGTCTTGAAGTGAGGTTATGGTCTCCTGCTGCGAGGTTACTTGATCTGTTAATTGTTGTACATCTCCTTTAATGAGGTTTTGGTTGCTTTCAAGGGTTTCGACCTGAAAGCCTAAGGTGTGAATGTCCTGTTTTAATTCCGCCAGTTCTTCTCTGATACAGGAACGGACTATGTCCGCAATATCCTTTTTCGAAGGTAAATTTTGTAAAAAAGAAGGAGAGAGCTGGCAGTCTGTTAGTAAAGTTCTGTTTGGTTGAGATTCCTTTGACTGAGTCTGAGGAGTTTTGTCCCCAGTTTTGAGGGAAGCAGGAGAGGTATGCGTTGTATCTGCACTATGTAAGAAGGAAGACATTAAGTTTGATTTCCCTGCCGTAGATTTTGGCATTTTATCGTGTTTGATATTTCGTTTAGTCGCCATATTGAGCAAAAGGTGCATGTGGTGTGGTTCTTTGGCCTCTCATGGTAAAATTGCCTTATGTAATATAAGTCTTGCAAGTTGTGTGCTATTTAATGAATTTAGCACCAAAACAGACAAAGGGATTTTGTGCTCACTGATAATAAATGAAAGGTGCTTGTCAGCAATATATTGCAGACTGAGGGGATGAAGGTCCGTGTTGTAATCACAGTGGCAAATTTATAGAAAAGAGTTTTAGGTTTAGGTCCCCAAGTTGAATTCAAAGGCCAAGCAAATAATATATCTATAGGTTTGTGTTTCAAAAAAGCTGCAGCATTGGTGGTTAAAGGCAGCTCAGTTGCTATTTATTTTCTTCTCTCCCCTCCTTTTTTTTTTTTCTCTGTTTTTGTGCAGGCTGGTGTGAGATGGTGGAGCTGTAGTTCCTGTTGTATTGATCAGGGATATAGAATAGGTTGAGCTATGCAGCTGGTCTGTAACCAGAGCTAGGTCTGTAGTAGGCCCAATCCCTGGGATCGATTTTTAGTAGGGGCCTGTAAGGGCCATGCAGTGCCTGATTGCTGATTGTGGCTGGATTACAGGTAGGGAGTGGGCCTGTTACTATATGAATGAGCTGGTGTGGTAGGGTATATGAAAAATTCTTACCCTGGACGAAGTGGAGTTCCGGTGTAGGCCCGATCCCCGGGCTAGATTTTTTTTCCGGTCCGACTCGAAAATCGGGTGCCGTTTTTGACTGTAAAGGCCCTTCGTTTTGAGGTGCAAGCCTTCCTGGGGGCTTGGTTGTAGTCCCTGGTTACCTGTAAGGAGGTTTACTTGTGGCCTGATGGTGGATGCAGCCTGTATTCGGTCCGGTATGATGTGCACAGATGTGTCAGGTCTGTTCTAGCTTGAGTCAGGTCTGCCAGAAGGGTGGTGTTTGCAGGACTATTCTTATGTTGTTGTTCTAGGTGAGATATTCTAGTTAACAAGGAGTGAAGTCTCTCTTTTGAGCAGTAGCGTCACTAGGGTTGGTGTCACCCGTTGCGGTAAGTCATGGTGTCACCCCCCCCCCCCCCCAGAAAGCAGACACACACAAAAACACAGGCAAACACACATACAAACACTCAGACACACTTAAAAAAATACTCAGATGCACACACAAACAATCGGAAACACACTCAGACACACACACAAAAACACACACACAAAAACTCAGACACACACATACAAAATATGTAAACTGCACTGCATTAATGATAAAGCTCATGCCTAGAGCTGCTCCCTGGTTCAGCAGAGCATCAAATGAAAGATAAACAGAGCACTCTAAAATAAATCACTGAAGAAAAGGTTTAGGCGCGCAAACTATGAAAATTCTGCTCTCTGACTCTGTTCCAAGTCTGTCAGTGCACAACCCTGGGCCGCATTTCACTGAGCAGTGAGCACAGATAGGCAGGCAGTTTTAGGCTAGCAGCACAATGTTGCAAGCCCCACGACACACCCACAACATTCATAGTGAAATTGGGCAGGGGAGGAGCAAACTACAAACAAGCAAAAGCAGCCGGGAAAACTATTTGTTGAAATTGCAGCACTGGCTCAAGGGGCAAAAAAATTGTGTCTACAACTTCCCCAGTCCCACTAATGTTCACAAATGCCAGCCTCTAATAAAATAATCTATGCATCTCAACATTTATTTTTTTTAAGTCACCCCCTGGAGGGTGTCACCCAGGTGCGGCCCGCACCCCCCTAGTGACGCTACTGTTTTTGAGTCTATTTTGTCTAGCCCTTATTTTTATGAGCTCCCCCCGGATTACACACTTATGTGCTTCCCATATGGTGGTTGAAGTGAGAGTGTCTGTTTTATTTAGTTGGAAGTACTCTTGGAGTGATTTGGTGAGGTCTGCAGTAGTGGCAGGGTCATCTAACAGAGTGTCATCAAGTTTCCATAGAAAAGCGGAGATCGTGGACTCTGGCCAATGGATCGTATAAGAGACAGGGGCGTGATCTGTCCATGTAATGTTCCGTATGGTGCAGTCCGAAATAGTAGTGAGGCCCACTGTATCTGAATAAATATAGTCTATCCTGGTGTATTTATTGTGGGGTTGGGAGTAGAAGGTAAACTCCATGGTGTTCGGGTGTGTTATTCGCCATACGTCATGTACTACTATATCTCTCAAGTATTGTGTTATCAGTTTTAGGGTCTTAGATGTTATGCTGAAGGAGCCGTCAGAGGCATCAAGTTGAGGGTCTATAGGGACGTTAAAGTCTCCCCCGATAAAGAGTGCTCCCTTTTGGATTTCCTGGATTTTTGTGTCATACGCTTGAGGAAAGTAGCTTGCACCGTATTTGGGAAATAGAAATTAACGAATGTTACTGGTCTGTTATATAGGAGACCTACTATCATGATATAACGGCCCTCAGGGTCCTTCTCAACCCGTGTAAGACTGAAGGGAATCCTCTTATGGAACAGAATTCCTACTCCCCCCTTTTTAGTCGGGCCTGACGCGAAATAAGCTTGGGTGTAGTGTTTTTGGAACCATTTAGGTTCATGACCCTTTCGGAAATGCTTCTCTTGGAGGAGAACTATGTCTCCTCTCATCCTTTGAAGTTCGTTGAGCACTATTGCCCTTTTATTTGGGCTGTTCATGCCCTTTACATTAACTGTGATCAATTCCAATCCATAGGATTGGGAATATGTGCTATGTGCTGGCATTGTGGCAGGTACTAATACCTACTTAAAACTAAGTGTGCGGTTAGTGGTAGGGGGGGTATATAGTCCAGGAGGTATAGGGGTAAGAAGGTGTCAATAGGTCTGAGGTGCGATACCCGGTGGCGGGGTAGTGGGGATATGAAGGGGTTTACCTCTACCCGTAGCAGTCAAACCTGTAAAGGAAAAACCTTGTAGGACAATAAAGCAAAAACGACAAAATGATATATCAAATCAAGAATAAACAGTCAAACAGTAACCGTAAACTTACTAGGGGTAATAGCCCTAGTTCATTGCCTATGAAAATTAGTTATTGTGTAAGGGTATAAATTAAGTGGGTGTATGTGCGAACAAGATCAGCCGTAGTAGTGTATGTAGGATAAATATGGGTGAGAGCAGTGTGTGAGGTATTGCAGCTGGTCCAGATGGGTGTGGAGTGCTAAATTCTATATTAATGTGTTCCTCTCCTCCCGCCCCTGATTCCCAATTCAATGTATGTTGTGTCCCCTATGTGTGGGCATACTTTCAATGGGTACAGATACGTTATTTAAATAATGTGTATAAACAGTACATCACAACATAAGTTAACAGACCAACATATGTTCCACTTATCTTGATTGAGGGGGGGGAGGCATTTCCCAGGCCTCCATGGAGTTATAGATCATATTCAGTCAGAAATAGTCTCTTTTGACAGAGTCTATATTTCCTTCAGGTCAGGCTAGACCGAAGGACCAGCGTGTCTCTACCTATTCATTTTAATGGAATTGTTCCAATTTCAGGTGCTTGTGTTTCTCAGGTTACAGTGTGTCATCCGCTGCTGATTCTTCTGCAGTAGCGGGAGGATTCTGCAGTTGCTCCAATGCTGGGGGAAGCTTAATTGACAGATTAAGAGTCTTATTGAAGGATGATAAGTCGTCCAGAGAGCAGAATACTGTGGTGGTGTTATTTCTTGTGGCTACGATACATGTAGGGAAGCCCCATCTGTAGGGTATGCCGTTTTCCCTCAAGACTGTTGTAATGAATTTTAGATCTTTTCTTTTTTGTAGAGTAGCGGGGCATATGTCCGAATATATCTGTATTTCTATCCCAGCATGTGTTCCTTGCCCCTTTGAGTATTTCTTCTTTATCTCTGAATGATAGTAGTTTCACTATCATGTCTCTTGGTGGCGCTTTGGATGGTGGTCTTGGTCGTAGGGCACGATGAGCCCTTTCAATAGGGACCTCTGGTGCAGACGGCGTGTTTTTTGCTGTCCAGAAATTCCTGCGGCTCCTATTTTCTAAATCCTCCATTCTCTCCATTAGGTTGTGTAGCATGTCAGCATGCAGTTGCGTGTTATCAGATTGAGTTCACATTTCTGACTGCTGGATTTCCTGTTTCTTTTCTATGGTTGAGACTTTATGTTCTAGAACTGTGATGTCCTTCTTAAATTCATTAAACATATCCTTTACTTCCTGCATGGCTTCTCTTATATCCTTTCTGGAGGCAAAGTATTTGAAATCATTCTTAGTAACATGTTGTGAGGTATCAGAGTAACCCATCGTTGCTTGAGTTTCTGCTTCATGTCTGTGTTTTAGGGACGTTTCAATTGAGGGTTTTGGTGAAGGCTCAGCTGGTTTTAAGTAATTGCTCATGGTGGATGTTTTACAGTCTTTGTTCATTTTTGTGATCCTTTTGTTAGGACTCATGCAACCTGAAATGCCTAAGTGTCTTCCTTCTATTTATTTTCCCTTTATTTGTTCTGCTCCAAGGTAGTGTGCTTTTTCCTTTCTGTTTTTTGGTGCACAAGTAATGCTGCAGGATTCCCTTACACCTATATGTTTATCGCAGACCTGGGAGTGTGACTACTTTTACAGGAAAGCTTTGCAATTATGCCTTGGCCTGTAGTAATGTGAGACACTATAAATAATGATTTAACAGGGGTATGTTGTACAGCACAGTTCTGCTTTAGCTATTTCAGTGATAGAGGGCCTTCCGGTTTTATAATAGATTGTGTGTCTGTTTTATTTTTATTGTATTTTTAATTTTTTTCATTCATTTTTTTTTATGGTACTCTCTCTTAGCTGTTTTTTGTTGTGGTTTATCCCTCTGTTTTTATTTTATCCCCCTTTATTGTAGGTATGTATATGGGGCTGTTTTTCTACAAGACAACAGGGAGAGTGGCTCCCACTTTTCTGGCCAAGTCTGCACTCAGTTGCGATCAGTCTGTCCAATTGGAGTATCGAGTAATACTACTTGAAAAGGGCTCACCTTTTAAACGTGCTCTGACTTTTGGTCCGGTTTTGCCCTGCTTGCTATTTTATGTTCGGGGAAGTCCCCCTGGGAGCCTATGCGTGCAGATAGTGGACCGGAGCTGGATCAGGTGGTAAGCGCTCTCAGTGTTTGTCCTGCAGGGTCTGTTGTCTCTCGTGCTTCGATTCCTCTGCCACTGGGTTACTGTTGGAGATTCCTGCTATGCGATCAATATGGCGGCTGGGTTCCGGTGCTTGAGGGCTGACAGGCCTTGCTGCGTATAGGAATCTTTTCTCTGCCGCTCCTGCTGCGTGCTTGCTCTCTCCTCATAAAGCACCCCAGAGGTGGATGGGGGTTTCTCTGTAGAACCTACGGCTGGGGAATATGGGGGGATATGGATTATATTACACCCATTTATGGTCGGCAAATGAACTTAGAGCACCGGAGCTATGTCTTCAAGCAGCCATATTCCTGTGCGGCCAAGCTCCGCCCCACTGGTAATGTATTTTTATGTTTTATATTTTAATGTTTTAAAGCAAAGATATTCTTTATTGATGTGGTTTAAATGAAGCTGGTATTTAAAGGGACATTATACACTCATTTTTTTCTTTGCATAAATGTTTTGTAGATGATCTATTTATATAGCCCATAAAGTTGTTTTTTTTTTAAATGTATAGTTGTGCTTATTTTTAAATAACATTGCTCTAATTTTCAGACTCCTAACTAAGCCCCAAAGTTTTATGAGAATACCGTCAGCTACCTTCTCCAGCTTGCTCCTGTTTGTGTAAAGGGTCTTTTCATATGCAAAAGAAGGGGGAGAGTGTCTTATTTGCCACTTGCAGTGGGCTTTCCAGTTACCTTTTCAACAGAGCTAAACTGAGAGCTTATAAGTAAGCTTTTAAACTGTTTTATACTAGATTTTTATGTCAGTATCTGTGCATCTTATATATATATATATATATATATATATATATATATATATATATATATATATATATATATATATATATATATATATATATATGTATATATATATATATGAAAATGAGTGTATACTGTCCCTTTAAATAGGTACTTTATAGTTGCAACGCTAGTATTAAATAGACCAGTGTATTTCATGTATTAAATATACTAGCGCTAAGGCAATTATTATTGAGAAAAGGGTCAGGCATTAATATTTATTGATTTGTTGGAGCTACTGTGATATATTTTAAAAAATGCATTTATTATTGTGGTTAAATCTCTAGTTGCTGTTAATTAAGCATTGTAAGTTAGTAATCCATATTTTGGCATTGGACTAGTGTTGCTGGCTAATTACAAATTGTCTTGTAAGTGTAATGGTAATATCTGATGTTTAATTCATTTTGAGTTAAGGTTAATTTATAGAAATACTTCTTCCATTTACAGTATTATAGACAATATCTATTGAATAGTTATTAATCTAAATATCTCTATGGCCTGATTAATATTTTAAATTTATCTTGATCAATTGCTAGCTATAACTAGTCATAGGTGATGTTCAGTAACTACATAAATATAATCAAGTAAGTGTATATAAAGATTAACTGATCAGAATTTAGTAATATATATTAAGATTAAATATTATTTTTTTTATTTTTTTATATTTATTGAGGACAAGTAAAAAAAAATACATTTACAAAAGATGTACTTAGTTACAGTCCTCTAGATTAAATATTAATTTTTAATAATAATTTTGTTGCCAAATTTATAGATATCTCAAAGGTGTTTATTTTGGGGCACACTACAGAGATTTAGCATCTTACTGAAGTGTATTGACAAGATTCTGCTGTCATATCTGCTACCTCTTTAAGAGGCATATCCTTGTTCCTACTCATATCCCTATTTAAGGAGGGTTCCTACACAAACTGCTTGATCACTGCAAGTGTTTGGGAAATGTATTTTCTCTCCCATTGTTGCTGCGCTCTTCCTGAGCTTTTCTCTCAAGCCAAACTATTTGATATTTGAAGTTTCTATACTTTTCTTTTCAGAAGGATTCACTACATTGCAGCTTGAATCATCTCTGAACTCTGTTACCTGCATTAATCCTCTAACAGCTGTGAGTATCATCCTCTCCCTCTGCAGCCACTTCACACTGAATCAGCTGTGCACTGACATCATCATCCATACGCTGTGTTCTGAGGGAGTCACAGAACACTCTGCTCTCTAACCAGACTGCATAACGTTTATTAAATTCAGGATCTTCAACTCCTAAGTAAGTTATTTCAAAGGATCAACAGCAGACCGGATATCAGAAGTATACAAGTAAGAAAGCTATATTCTAATTGCAAGTACTTTTATCTCAGCTGTCTGTAAATTTGACTGTCTCTGACTAACTGCAAATAGCTTTATTTTTTGGGTATATTTCTCTACTAATTTCTACAAATCTGGTGTTGTAAACTACTTCCTCATTGCATGAAACCTGCCTGCTTTTTCACACCTGCTGTTTAGATCATCTGAGACTCACAACTAAGACTTTGATAAAAATCAGAATTGCTTTGCAAAACCAAAGTTCTTTATTAGTAAATATTGAAAGCCTTTAGCAGGTTATCCAGAGGATTTATAACATCATATTCAGAGTTGAATAAGCTCTCTGTTAAACACATAGGCCTAGATTTGGAGTTTGGCGGTAGCCGTGAAAACCAGAGTTAGAGGCTCCTAACGCTGGTTTTAGGCTACCTCCGGTATTTGGAGTCATTAAAAAAAGGGTCTAACGCTCACTTTTCAGCCGCGACTTTTCCATACCGCAGATCCCCTTACGTAAATTGCGTATCCTATCTTTTCAATGGGATTTTTCTAACTCCGGTATTTAGAGTCGTGTCTGAAGTGAGCGTTAGAATTCTAACGACAAAACTCCAGCCGCAGAAAAAAGTCAGTAGTTAAGAGCTTTCTGGGCTCACGCCGGTTCATAAAGCTCTTAACTACTGTACTCTAAAGTACACTAACACCCATAAACTACCTATGTACCCCTAAACCGAGGTCCCCCCACATCGCCGCCACTCGATTAATTTTTTTTAACCCCTAATCTGCCGACCGCCACCTACGTTATACTTATGTACCCCTAATCTGCTGCCCCTAACACCGCCGACCCCTATATTATATTTATTAACCCCTAACCTGCCCCCCACAACGTCGCAGCCAGCTACCTACAATAATTAACCCTTAATCTGCCGACAGCAAAGCGCCACCACCTACGTTATACTTATGTACCCCTAATCTGCTGCCCCTAACACCGCCGACCCCTATATTATATTTATTAACCCCTAATCTGCCCCCCTCAACGTCGCCTCCACCTGCCTACACTTATTAACCCCTAATCTGCCGAGCTGACCGCACCGCTATTATTATAAAGTTATTAACCCCTAATCCGCCTCACTAACCCTATAATAAATAGTATTAACCCCTAATCTGCCCTCCCTAACATCGCCGACACCTAACTTCAAACATTAACCCCTAATCTGCCGACTGGAGCTCACCGCTATTCTAATAAATGTATTAACCCCTAAAGCTAAGTCTAACCCTAACACTAACACCCCCCTAAATTAAATATAGTACAAAAAATAAAAAAGAACTAAGTTACAAAAAATATTTACAAACATAAGAAAAATATTACAACAATTTTAAACTAATTACACCTACTCTAAGCCCCCTAATAAAATAACAAAGCCCCCCAAAATAAAAAAATGCCCTACCCTATTCTAGATTACTAAAGTTCAAAGCTTTTACCTTACCAGCCCTGAACAGGGCCCTTTGCGGGGCATGCCCCAAGAAGTTCAGCTCTTTTGCCTGTAAAAAAAAAATACAATACCCCCCCCAACATTACAACGCACCACCCACATACCCCTAATCTAACCCAAACCCCCCTTAAATAAACCTAACACTAAGCCCCTGAAGATCTCCCTACCTTGAGTCGTCTTCACCCAGCCGAGCCAAATTCTTCATCCAAGCGGAGCAAGAAGAGGTCCTCCATCCGGTAGAAGTCTTCATCCAAGCGGGGCAGAAGAGGTCTTCCATCCGATTGATCCAATCAGCCAATCGGATTGAACTTGATTCTGATTGGCTGATTCCATCAGCCAATCAGAATATTCCTACCTTAATTCCGATTGGCTGATAGAATCTTATCAGCCAATCGGAATTCGAGGGACGCCATCTTGGATGACGTCATTTAAAGGAACTGTCATTCGTCGTTCAGTCATCGGCCAGGATGGATGTTCCGCGTCGGAGGTCTTCAGGATCCTGCCGCTCCGCTCCGGATGGATGACGATAGAAGATCCCGCTTGGATGAAGACTTCAATCGGATGGAAGACCTCTTCTGCCCCGCTTGGATGAAGACTTCTACCGGATGGAGGACCTTTTCTTGCTCCGCTTGGATGAAGAATTTGGCTCGGCTGGGTGAAGATGACTCAAGGTAGGGAGATCTTCAGGGGCTTAGTGTTAGGTTTATTTAAGGGGGGTTTGGGTTAGATTAGGGGTATGTGGGTGGTGGGTTGTAATGTTGGGGGGGGGGTATTGTATGTTTTTTTTTACAGGCAAAAGAGCTGAACTTCTTGGGGCATGCCCCGCAAAGGGCCCTGTTCAGGGCTGGTAAGGTAAAAGAGCTTTGAACTTTAGTAATCTAGAATAGGGTAGGGCATTTTTTTATTTTGGGGGGCTTTGTTATTTTATTAGGGGGCTTAGAGTAGGTGTAATTAGTTTAAAATTGTAATATTTTTCTTATGTTTGTAAATATTTTTTTATTTTTTGTAACTTAGTTCTTTTTTATTTTTTGTACTTTAGTTAGTTTATTTCATTGTAGTTATTTGTAGGTATTGTATTTAATTAATTTATTGATAGTGTAGAGTTAGGTTTAATTGTAACTTAGGTTAGGATTTATTTTACAGGTAAATTTGTAATTATTTTAACTATTTTAGCTATTAAATAGTTCTTAACTATTTAATAGCTATTGTACCTGGTTAAAATAAATACAAAGTTACCTGTAAAATAAATATTAATCCTAAAATAGCTATAATATAATTATAATTTATATTGTAGCTATATTAGGATTTATTTTACAGGTAAGTATTTAGCTTTAAATAGGAATAATTTATTTAATAAGAGTTAATTAATTTTGTTAGAGTAAAATTATATTTAATTTAGGGGGTGTTAGTGTTAGGGTTAGATTTAGCTTTAGGGGTTAATACATTTATTAGAATAGCGGTGAGCTCCAGTCGGCAGATTAGGGGTTAATGTTTGAAGTTAGGTGTCGGCGATGTTAGGGAGGGCAGATTAGGGGTTAATACTATTTATTATAGGGTTAGTGAGGCGGATTAGGGGTTAATAACTTTATTATGATAGCGGTGCGGTCCGGTCGGCAGATTAGGGGTTAATAAGTGTAGGCAGCTGGAGGCGACGTTGTGGGGGGCAGATTAGGGGTTAATAAATATAATATAGGGGTCGGCGGTGTTAGGGGCAGCAGATTAGGGGTACATAAGGATAATGTAAGTAGCGGCGGTTTACGGAGCGGCAGATTAGGGGTTAAAAATAATATGCAGGGGTCAGCGATAGCGGGGGCGGCAGATTAGGGGTTAATAAGTGTAAGGCTAGGGGTGTTTAGACTCGGGGTACATGTTAGGGTGTTAGGTGCAGACGTAGGAAGTGTTTCCCCATAGCAAACAATGGGGCTGCGTTAGGAGCTGAACGCGGCTTTTTTGCAGGTGTTTTTTTTCAGCTCAAACTGCTCCATTGTTTCCTATGGGGGAATCGTGCACGAGCACATTTTTGAGGCTGGCCGCGTCCGTAAGCAACTCTGGTATCGAGAGTTGAAGCTGCGTTAAATATGCTCTACGCTCCTTTTTGGAGCCTAACGCAGCCTTTATGTGGACTCTCAATACCAGAGTTATTTTTATGGTGCGGCCAGAAAAAAGCCGGCGTTAACTACGCGGGTCCTTACCGACAAAACTCTAAATCTAGCCGATAGTTTTGTCAGTGGGTTACCTATTGAGATAATAACTAATAAACTGGTAATCCTAGAAAAAACAACTTCACTAATCTGTTTGAGAGTTGTTAAATAGGAATACCTACAAATACCATATTTCCTCTAAAAGCCTATAAAACTTATAGGGATATTGCATCTGCTATATTAATTGGAGATATCGCTGACAATACTTTTATACTGCTATTAATTATTAATATTCATAATTACAATACGTAACACGTTGGTGGCAATCCCTGCTGATAAATACACCAACATTACTGGAGGACACTCTTGAGACGTATCAACAACACCCTGCTATTTTCGGGATCCACCTGGATGCAGTTTACCCTGCATCCAGGTGGGTTCTTTTGGCTGCACGTGCAGCCAACATTCTTTTGGCTGCGCGCGCAACTGATGGTTGCAGGAAGCAATTGATTTTAGTTATTTTTTCAAAGAGGTGTGCTACCAAATATTAAATTGAGGGTGCCAATAATTTGGTCCATTCCATGTTTTGAGTTTTGCGAGTAATGTGTCAGATTTGGCTTTTTAGGCATTCATTAGAATGCCTAAACATTTGTAATTGCAACAATTTGTCTGGGCAAAGTGGTGCATTATTGGACAGAAATGAAGGGGTGCCAATATTTTTGGCCATGACTGTATGTATGTATGTATGTGTGTATGTATATATATATATATATATATATATATATATATATATATATATATATATATATATATATATATATATATATATATATATATATATATATATATATATATATATATATAATGTGTATGTGTCTGCTTAGATTCAGAATGCAGACATTCATAAAGGTAACTTTAAGGTAATGCTAACTCAGTATGCATAAAGTATAAACATGCCTGAATCTGGCTGCCTTCTACCTAGTTTTTAAATAGTGAAACAGAAACAGCACACACATACTATGAATTATTACTGATGATATACATATTAATAAGGGGCTCAAATTTTCAAATATTAAACTACTAGCCATGCCAAAGTGTTACTCACCACTCATACCATCCATCACCTGCCCGCACCATACCCACTATTCACCCCACTATTCATGTTTTCATACCCACTATTGCATATGTTTAGTCATTATATTTAGTCACTTATTGTGCAGTCATTTTAAATATTTTAAATATATATTTTTAACCATATTAAAATATAGTCCTTTTAGTACAATTATTACAAATAAATACATTTGCTGGCCATTTGATACATTGTATAGACAGCATCTATCTCCCTCTCACATGATGCAAAGTTGTGTAAACCACAACAGGTTCAATCTAAGGCAGCAGGGACATGAAACAAATCTGTTTAGTGTCCAATTTGCTTTTTTATTTTACATGGGCAGTAGCCTTTAGATTGATAAATAAGGCAATCATTTGAAATTGCTGATTTTGCCTGCTGAAACTGCCATCTATACTGATCTTGTCAATACTACAATATTTGCTATAGAAAAGCTATGCATTCAAGAGTTAGTGGCAGTGAGGCACCATCCCACTGCTGCACTTAAATACCCAGCCTTTGATGATGAGTATTTAACATTAATTTACTTTTTTTCACTACTCGCCACACATCTACTAGCCAATGCCTAATGGGTGAGTGGAAATTTTGAGCCTTAAGATATAAATATATATATATATACACTATACATAGAATAATTGTTCTATTTATACCTACATAGAAATGAAAGGAATAAAACAAAAAGATGCCCCCAACAATATCCTCAGGCAGTCAGACACAAGCAGTGTGCCTGTCCGAGGCATGCATTTTTCTTACCTCCCTGTTCTTTACTTAGGTAACATTGTTAATAATGCTGGCAGATTGCTGGCTTTGTCTTGCACACAATATCATTACCCCATTGCTTTACTTATTCTGTCGCTCTAAGTGAAAGCTGCATAATATTTCCCTGCCTGAAAAATTTCTGCGCTGATTAGCACTCCCACTCGCCCATTGATGCACCAAAAAAAACAAAACCTTTAAAATAAACATTTACCTGCAACATTAAAAGGTGTGTGAGCTCCCTCTAAAAAAGGAGAGATAACAGTGGATTCTGGTGCAACTTTTGTGACTACCTGTCTGCATTGCTGTGCTCTTTTTCTCCACCTACTTGCCAGCTGCAAGTAGTCTAGTCTGCTATTAAAGGCTACTTCACAGTCTCCTCCCTGCCCTGACATTGTGGTTCATCTTCTTTGTTTGTGCCTCTGACCTGTATTCTGCAATCTGTTGTATTGTTGATTTCCTGGCTCTTGAACCTGGAAAGTCTTCTGACCTTACTTCTGGAAGATCCTTATGTTTGTCGTGAGATTGGACTGATTGCTGGTTTTCTAACCCCTGGCTTGAATCTGGACTTTGTTTTTGTCTTGTGTTTAATAACTTCTGCCATTGTACTTCAGACCTTGTTCTCTCCTAGACCCTAGTGCGGGCATTACTCCAGTTCTCGGACCCCGATGTGGGCACTTCACTCCTCGGCCGTGGTGCGGGCACTCCAGCCCTTGGCTCCGGTGTGGGCACTGCCCCTAGTCCTGTGGCTCCTGCCATGTCCTATGGTACCTGCCAAGATGCAAACCCTGTTTCATCATATGCTCACCTGCCAAGGCACAGACGTACCCTGTTCCAGCGTATGCTCACCTGCCAGGGTACAGATGTTGTTGCAGTTTCCTGTCTCCAAGCCCTATATCTAGACTCCAAGTCCTTTGTCCAGCGTTCAGCTCTACAGACTCCAAGTTTTGTGTACAGCATTCAGCTCTACAGACTCCAAGTCCTGTGTGTCTCTAAGTGAATGCGGCATAATATTTTCCTCACAGAAAGATTTCTGCGCTAAATAGCACTGCCACTGGCACCAAAAAAACAAAATCTTTAAAAGACAAAACATTGCCTGCACCTACTGTGCGCAAAATTAAAAGGTGTGTGCGCTCCCTTTGAAAAAGGTGTGCACACGCACACCTTAAAGATAACTGTGGATTCTGGAGCAACTTTTGTGACTACCTGTCTGTATTGCTGTGCTCTTTTGCACCATCTACTTGCCAGCTGCAAGTAGTTCTCTAATTAGTCTTCTATAAAAGGCTGCTTCACAATCTCCTTCCTACCCTGACATTGTAGTTTATCTTCTTTGTTTGTGCCTCTTACCTGTATCCTGCAATCTGCTGTATTGTTGATTTCCTGGATCCTGAACCTGGCAAGTTTTCTGGAATATCCTTGTGTTTGTCGTGAGTTTTTATTTATTGTTAGTTTTCTAACCCCTGACTTGAATCTAGACTTTGTTTTTGTCTTGTGCTTAATAACTTTTGCTTGTACTCCCCACCTTGTCCTCTCCAAGACCCCAGTGCGGGCGTTACTCCAGTTCTTGACTCCGGTGTGGTCACTTCACTCCTCGGACCCGTCGTGGGCACTCCAGCCCTTGGCTCCGGTATGGGTACTGCCCCTAGTCCTGTGGCTCCTGCCATGTCCTATGGTACCTCCCAAGATACAAAACCTGTTCCAACATATGCTCGCCTGCTAAGGCACAGACCCTGTTCCAGCGTATGCTCCCCTGCCAAAGTACAATCTGTCTCTAAGCCCTATATCTAGACTCCAAGTCCTGTGATTTTTTTCTTAAATACATATTTCTATATATATGTGTATATACTTATACCTGCATATCTATTCCTATAGATATATAGGTATAAATATATATTTTACATGAACAGTATCAGATATATATAGAAATATATATTTGATCATTTTAAAAAACTATAAAACATACTAAAAAACAAATGAGTATCCAAAGCACGTCCAGGTATAGAAAAGAATCACTTGATTTCCAAATCCATAGGTAAAAAGCAAGCCTTTATTGTGGAAGTTAAAAAGGATAGAACATGGTCATAAAACTCTCAGCAGAGAGACAAGTGAAAAAGGTATGACCGGTTTCGGCCCAGTGTGGCCGTAGTCATAGACAGATAACAGGTATTCAAAGAACACACCTTATATACCTGTTGGCCACTCCCCAACTGGGAGTGGTATAGAGAAAACAGATTAAAAACATACTCGTTACTCTAAGCTGTTATAGAAGAGGGGATGTGTTATATATATATAATAACAAGTGGAGAATTAAAAATATATACAAGAACTATGGGCATGAGCGGTAGATATTCACTTATAGGTAAATGGATAATTTAATAAATGCATACATTCATTATTTCTTAAGTACATAGACTAATCTAAATCAGCTAGGTAATAGCTATAAAGAAGAAATATATATGTAGTAATAGATGGTAATAAATATCAGAAAATTTTTCAGAATGGCCAAATGCAAACACTGGTTCATAAACACAAATTTACATAAGTAATTTTACAGATGTATTAAAGAAACCACAGTCAATATAAAAATATTGAAAATTGTTAACAGTAATTAAATAATTAAATATGAACTAGAGAGTCATATAATCAAATAGCCAAACAGTAAAATGATCATTTAATACTTCTGCACTTAGCCTAAATTTATAAAAATGCAGGTGTATTTATAGAATATACTTAAACCTAGAGGAGTGCCTGTCACCCCAAAAAGGAGTAGATAGTAAGTGGCTTAAAGATGTTAACCAATTCTGGAGTATCAAGGAAAAAGGAGGTAGAATCAAGCACTATCTGTGCCAATAATTAATAATGTCGAATTCCGAATTGAAACCCTCAGGTAGCAGGCTACCGAGCCTATGTATCCAATAGATCTCCTGCCTGGAGAGGATATGAAATAAATCACCTCCCCTAGGTGGTCTGGACACCGACTCGATAGCCCGCCACCTGAAGGTTCCAACATCTCCCATATGTACCTCCAAAAAATGTTTTGATAGAGCAGAAACAGCCCTTTCCTGAGAAACATAGGAGAGATGCTCCCTAATCCGCTTACCCACAGGCCTAGTGGGAGACCTAATATCTTTGAGCCTCTATGACTTTTTGATGCAATAATTTTTTTTTAAATAAATTTGTATTAGATAGTATTATTACGAGTGTAACTGTACTTTGAAATGTATTTTTAATGCGTTTTGTACAACTTTTTATTTCAGTGTATCAGTTAACCAGAGCTCTGAAGTTGCGCTAACCTGGCACACGTTAAATTCAATTGCACTCAAGAGAACAAGTTTACTTTCAACTTGTAATACGCTTGCTACTTCCGACGAACACAAGCACCCGCGATAAATCAGATATTGCTTGCATACAAAAGTTAGTGTTCCATTTGTAATCTAGCCCATAATTTTATTACAAAAGGGAAAGTTAATACAAATATAAATGTTATTGAATTTGAAGTGCTTTCCAGTGCATTCTGATTGTGAGCTTTTTGTTCCTTTATTTAGTAATTGACTTCAGGCTTTCATGGTTTGAAGTGACTGGTGAAATATCAAATTTGTTGCAGCAATTCCAATATATAAACTTTTGAAAAATGACTGAGTGTAAACACAGCTGGGATTGACATGAATTACTGATACACATTAATCTATCCTTAGTTTAAGAATGTTTTGCAATCATCTATAGTAGCAATACCAGGATACCGGAAGATTTCCCGGTGGGCCACAGCAGCTGGGTTTGGCCAACTACAATTTAATAGGGTGTTGCTGCTGCTGAGATTGCGCCGTGCATGATCCCCTCTCTTTTTTTCTCCCCTGAATTATATTAATTAACGTCACAAGGTATTTTCTTAAAAGTTTTATTTCCTAGGCCATGTACCAATTAGCAACGCTTGTTAGTAACCCTTATTTGAATGGTTTCTAGTGTCTAATCATGTCACACTGTGAGACAGAGTGACACACTGTTTTAAAGGAACATAAAACCAAACTTTTTTCTTTCATGATTCAGATAGATCACGCAATTTTAAACAATTTTTTTTTTTTTTTTTTTTTTATTTTTATTTTATTGAGGCATGACAATGTGAGAATACAATCTTATACAATAATGTAAAACAAAAAAGAAATACAGACAGGAAAAAGAATAGGTTGACATGCATTAGTATATCATCAAGCAAGATCAAGCAGAGGTATGCCAAGACATTGCAAACTTTTTGTCTGGATTAACAGAAAAACAAAATAAATAAAGCCTCTTATTTTCTATTATTTGTCAATATTCTTATACATCCTATATCTTCAGGCTAAATGGTAAAAAAATATCTGCCTAATGCGACCTATTTGACCTGGGAGTGGGGAAGGGGGTGCGGGGAAAAAAAAAAAAAAAAAAAAAAAAGGGGGGGGGGGAAATTATTTTTTCTTCTCTCTTCCCCCTCCACAATCAATTTGAGGAAATAAGGAAAAAGAAATTTTAGTAGGAGGGAGAGTTTTGAAGGGAATGATCAGGGTCTAGTTATTACCAGAGACCTAATAGAACTATTTCTGAATGTCTGAAAGGATATATTAGTTGATTTATTTCTTCTGGAGTAAATATCTTAATAAAGGCCGACCATTTTTGGAAAAAAGAAACCACCTCCCTCTCAGAAGTTAGGGATACATCTATTTGTTCAATAATACATTGCTTTTTCATATAGTTTTTAATTTCCTGGATGTTGGGTATTGAGGAGTCTCTCCACTTTCCAAAGATTAAATTTCTTGTTGCCAGAATAGCCCCATTCCTAATTTTTATTTGGTCTAAGTTTGTTGTAGGTTCTATAAGAAATACCACCATTGCCACTGAGAGAGAGAGAGTTGAGAGCTTTAGCACATTAGTCAGCCAAAATTCTACTTTTTTCCATAGTTGTCTAATTCTCGGGCAAGACCATATCATATGGACTATGTCAGCAGCCGGAAGAGAGCATTTGGGACATATGTTAAATTCATAATTGTGCCACTTAAACCCTTTGAGTGGAGTATAGTATGTTCTATAAAGTAACTTGATGTGTGATTCCCTCCAATTTGCGGATAGTGTAGTCTGGGCTACAGTGGCTATGGATTTTCCCACCTGTTCTGTCTCGATATCTAAATCTGGTATAAGTGAATTCCATTTTAGTGTTATCTGCTGGAGATTAGATTCTCCATCTTGACTTACCAACAGATCATACCAACATGATATAGAGGATAAGTCATTTTTAGCCAGGATGGGCCAATTATCTAACTTCCCCCATGACCAAGACCATCCATACTTCTCCACAAGTGAAAAAAGGTAATGTCTAGCTTGAAGGTAAGCAAAAAAATCTTTGTTGCTTATGTCAAATTCCTGTTTCAACTTTTCAAAAGTTTTAATCGATAGAGTACTTTGTTCAATGAGTTGAGTCAGGAAAAGGAGACCCTTTCTTTGCCACACTTGAAATACTAACGTTTGAGTACCTTCCTGGAATTCTGGATTACCACATAATCCTTGGAATTTTGGAATAGTTAGATCAATATTTAATTTGCGCCCTAATTTTTTCCAAGCTTGTATAACCATATATATTGATTGAAGACCTCTCACTTTTTTCGGAATTAATTGAATTGGGCAGTGAATTAAAGCAGAAGGATTATAAGGGAATATAATACTTTTCTCCAGACTATTATTAGTAAAATAGTCCTTATTTAAGATCCAATCTATTGCGATACGCGAAAGGAAAACCAAGCTATATTTACTTAGGTCTGGGAGAGCCATTCCTCCATACCTCTTAGGTAGATAGAGTTTATTTAGAGAAATTCGAGGTCTTTTACATTTCCAAATAAAATATCGCAATGCCCTGTTTAAGCTTTTCCAGTCTTTGACTTTTAAGATCACCGGGATATTTTGAAGAGGGTAAAGAATTTTAGGAAGGAGGACCATCTTGAACAAAGCAATACGTCCTGATAGAGATATCGGAAGATTTTGCCAGTTTACCATATGTTCTTTAACCCCTTAACGACCGAGGACGTGCAGGGTACGTCCTCAAAAAAAAGGCAGTTAATGCCTGAGGACGTACCCTGCACGTCCTCGGTGTGGAAAGCAGCTGGAAGCGATCCTGCTCGCTTCCAGCTGCTTTCCGGTTATTGCAGTGATGCCTCGATATGGAGGCATCCTGCAATAACCCCCCTTGGCCATCCGATGCAGAGAGAGCCACTCTGTGGCCCTCTCTGCACCGGACATCGGTGGCCGGTATCGTTGGTGGGTGGGAGCAAGTCTGGGAGGCGGGTGGGCGGCCATCGATGTACCCAGTGGAGTGGAGGGGGGCGGGATCGGGGGCGGGAGGGGCGGGAGCGCGCACGGGAGCGCGCGCGTGCACGGGGGGCGGCGGGCGGGCGCGTGCACGGGGCGGGAGCGGGAGGGAACCGCTACACTACAGAAAAATCAAGTTTAAAAAGTACTTGAATTAAAGTGTAAATAACAGCTAATTGATGTGGAAGGGGTGGGGGGTTGATCTTGGGGGGGGGGGGGGGGGAAGCTACACTGCAGAAAAGGGTTTTTATTTTAAAAAAAAGGCACATTATTCACTAAACTGGGTACTGGCAGACAGCTGCCAGTACCCAAGATGGCGCCCATTAAGGCAGAGGGGGAGGGTTAGAGAGCTCTTTGGTGGGGGATCAGTAAGGCTGGGGGCTAAGGGGGGATCCTACACAGCAGCATATGTAAATATGCTAAAAAAAAAAAAAAAAAAAACCCAAATATAGCTTTTATTTTAGTACTGGCAGAGTTTCTGCCAGTACTTAAGATGGCGGGGACAATTGGGGGGTGGGGGAGGGAAGAGAGCTGTTTGGGAGGGATCAGGGGGTCTCATGTTTCAGGTGGGAGGCTGAGCTCTACACTAAAGCTAAAATTAACCCTGCAAGCTCCCTACAAGCTACATAATTAACCCCTTCACTGCTAGCCATAATACACGTGTGAAATGCAGCGGCATTTGGCGGCCTTCTAATTACCAAAAAGCAACGCCAAAGCCATATATGTCTGCTATTTCTGAACAAAGGGGATCCCAGAGAAGCATTTACAACCATTTGTGCCATAATTGCACAAGCTGTTTGTAAATGATTTCAGTGAGAAACCTAAAATTGTGAAAAATTTAATGTTTTTTTTAATTTGATCGCATTTGGCGGTGAAATGGTGGCATGAAATATACCAAAATGGGCCTAGATCAATACTTGGGGTTGTCTACTACACTACACTAAATCTAAAATTAACCCTAGAAGCTCCCTACATGCTCCATAATTAACCCCTTCACTGCTGGGCATAATATATGTGTAGTGCGCAGTGGCATTTAGCAGCCTTCTAATTACTAAAAAGCAACGCCAAAGCCATATATGTCTGCTATTTCTGAACAAAGGGGATCCCAGAGAAGAATTTACAACCATTTAAGCCATAATTGCACAAGCTGTTTGTAAATAATTTCAGTGAGAAACATAAAGTTTGTGAAAAAATTTGTAAAAAAGTGAACGATTTTTTGTATTTAATCGCATTTGGCGGTGAAATGGTGACATGAAATATACCAAAATGGGCCTAGATCAATACTTTGGGATGTCTACTAAAAAAAATTATATACATGTCAATGGATATTCAGAGATTCCTGAAAGATATTAGTGTTCTAATGTAACTAGCGCTAATTTTGAAAAATAATGGTTTGGAAATAGCAAAGTGCAACTTGTATTTATGGCCCTATAACTTACAAAAAAAGCAAAGAAGATGTAAACATTGGGTATTTCTAAACTCAGGACAAAATTTAGAAACTATTTAGCACGGGTGTTTTTTGGTGGTTGTAGATGTGTAACAGATTTTGGGGGTCAAAGTTAGAAAAAGTGTGTTTTTTTCAATTTTTTCCTCATATTTTATAATTTTTTTTATAGTAAATTATAAGATATGATGAAAATAATGATATCTTTAGAAAGTCCATTTAATGGCGAGAAAAACGGTATATAATATGTGTGGGTACAGTAAATGAGTAAGATGAAAATTACAGCTAAACACAAACACCGCAAAAATGTAAAAATAGCCTTGGTCCCAAACGGACAGAAAATGGAAAAGTGCTGTGGTCATTAAGGGGTTAATTCTAGCCAGGATGGGAGAAATGTTAAGAGTATACCACTCTTGTGGATTGATTGAGATATGGATCCCTAGGTAATTAAAATGAGTCAGGACTTCCTTAAAAGGTATCGTGCTAATTGAAGTCTCATTTTTCCTGACCCATAGTAGCTCTGATTTAGAGATATTAAGCTTATAACCTGTAAAGGATCCAAATGAGTTGGTAATCGAGATTAACCTTGGAATGTTAATCGCTGTATTAGACATATAGATTAATACGTCATCGGCGTATAGAGCAATTTTTGGTTCTACTGAACCAATTCTTATCCCTTGTATCATCTGTCTGATTTTGAGGGCCAATGGTTCGATCGCTAGATCGAATAAAAGAGGTGACAGCGGGCACCCCTGCCTTGTACCCCTCTGAAGGTTAATTAAGTTAGACTCAAGTTTATTGATAGTTAATCTAGTTGTAGACTTAGTACAGAGATTATTAATAAAAAGAAGGAAATTATCCTTAAAACCAAAACGTAATAAGGTATTATTAATGTGCTGATGGAAGACAGAATCAAACGCTTTTTCTGCGTCTAAAGCGATAATTGCTATATCAGATTGGTCTTGGGGCAGATCTTCAGAACAATTATGAAAATAGTCAAGGACTAGGAATAATTCCCTAACTTTAGCAGCTAGATTGCGCCTGGACAAAAAACCCGCCTGATCTTTATGAATGAGATCTCCCATTACTTTTTGGAGTCTTTTAGCTAAAATGGATGACAATAACTTGTAGTCCGTATTAAGTAAAGCGATAGGTCTATACGACTCTTTTTTTCAAGGGGTCTTTCCCTGGTTTCAAGATTAGTGTTGTAATAGATGCTGTAAAAGATAAAGGGATAGGTTTAGTATTTATAAAGAAATAATTGAATACTTTTCTTAGGTGGGGGGTTATGATTGGAGCAAGGAGTTTGTAAAACTCATTAGGGAGAAAGTCTGGGCCAGGTGCTTTATCCAGGCGGGCTTCTTGAATTGCCGAGATGATTTCCTGCTCAGAAATAGGGGCATTGACTCCACTTGCTGCTTCCTCGTTTAAAACCGGATGATCAAGTCCTTCCCAAAAAAGTTCTGAGGCTTCTTCATCTGATTCCCTAAACGAATAAAGATCTCTATAATAAGTGAAAAAGGCATCAATAATCTCTCTCGAATTTTGAAGTAAATTTCCTTGTTCTAAAATCGAATCAATAGTAGAATTTCCTTGTATGTTCTTAACTAAATTTGCTAATACTTTTCCTGCCTTATTTCCATGCTTGTAGAATTTGGCTCTAGTTTTATAATCCTCTTGAATTGCAACATGCATTAGAAAATTATCTCTCTCTCTCTTGGCAAGGGCGTACCTCTTCCAATTTACTGATGTTGGTTGAGATAGATATTTACTATAGCTATTAGTGAGTGCCCTCAGTACTTCGTTCTCCCGCAGAGTCGCCTTGCGCTTATAATCAGCCATGTATGCAATAATTTCCCCTCTCATTACCGCCTTACCAGCTTCCCATAGTATATTTGGATCCTTGACAGTGCCAGTGTTTATAGTAAAGAATTCTGACATTCTAGTTGTCAACCATGCCCTAAATTTTGCGTTTTTCATTAAAAACTTAGGGAAAAAAAAATGGTGTGTAGCTGATTTTTTTTCGTTTAATGGTACTTTTAGTGTTATTGGAGCATGGTCTGAAATAGTAACTTGTGATATTTTCGATATAGTGCCAATTCTCAGCACATTCTCAGTGACTAAGAATAGGTCAATTCTAGAGAAAGATCTTACACTTTTAGCTTTACATGTAAACTCCCTTCGATCCGGGTTTTGAGTTCTCCAGATGTCTTTAAGAGCTAGATTTTTAAATAAGGTTTTAAACATTTTGCCTTCAAGCTTATCTCTTTTAGCCAAACCATTATTGAGTTTTTGCCTGAGCCTGTCAATCTGTGCTCTTGGGGTCATGTTGAAGTCCCCTGCTAGGATTATGTAACCTTCTCCTATTTGCAAAATTTTAGTTTGTAGGAATTCCCAGAAACTTCTGTCAAAGTTATTAGGAGCATATAGGTTGCATAATGTAAAAGTATAATTAACCATTCTTAGTTTTAAGATCAAAATTCTACCCTCTGGGTCTATATATTCTGACAGAATTTCATATGGGTTTTTTTTCCCTAGGAGAATGGCTACACCTCTCTTTCTACCTATGCTTGGTGAGAAGAACACTTCACCTACCCAGGAGAATTTTAACTTTAGGGTTTCTTCCGCGTTTAAATGTGTCTCCTGGATAAATGCGATGTCAGAGTTAAGTTTCTTAAATTGAGAGATTATCATCTTCCGTTTCATTGGAGTTGAAACCCCTCCAACATTCCAGGACGATAAAGTCAAGTTTTTTATTTTAGACATTCTTTACATTTTTCCTTTCTTAATTTCTTCGCCTTCCCCTCCTTTGGGGTGATAATATCCTCTAAGAATTAAAGGGAGAGAAGAGAAGAAGAAAAAAAAAAAAAAAAAAAAAAGGGAGGGGAAGGAGAGAAGGGGCCTCCCCGCACCCCCAACACCACTGCCATCGCTTTTCAATGTTGGGGCCTGAAGGATAACAAAAAAAATAAATAAAAAAACAGAAAACCATCAAATACCAAAAACTCTTATATGGTGACGACATCGGCAGGAGATACAATCTTAATCTCATATCTAATTTAACATCATGGTGCGTATTACTTAACACATTTTTCTGCATAAAATTTTTCTGCCTCTGCGGCAACTTCAAAAAAGTGCACCTGACCCTGGAATTCTACTTTCAGCCTAGCTGGGTAGATGACCGTAGCAGAGAGACCCTCCTTGATCATTCTACCACAAATTGGGGAGAGCTCCCTTCTTCTCAGGGAGGTTTCGTAGGCAAAATCCTGGAATACCAAGATTTTGTTCCCATCTAGTAAGATAGGAGCATTTTTACGAGAAAATTGTATGACCTTGACCTTATCCTGAAAGTTTAGGTATTTCACAATTATAGGTCTAGGTCTTAATCTGTCGCTCGCTGACAGGGGAGGTCTCCCCAATCTGTGGGCTCTTTCTACCGTTAAGGGCAATATTTCTTGAGGGATCTTTAGAAGTTGGGGTAGAGTTTCGGCTGCAAACTTCATTAGGTCTGTACTCTGGAAGGATTCTGCCACTCCGATTATTCTGATATTGTTTCTTCTAGACCTATTTTCTAAGTCCTCGATTTTACTCTGTAACTCTTTCAGGGCTAAAGAGTGTGCCTGTACTTTAGTAGCTTGTGCATCTGAGTGATCTTCAAGATCAGAGACCCTTTGCTCTACTTCTTGAATCCTTATTGAAAATTGCTTAACCTCCATAGAGAGTGTATGCAAGTCTTGCTTTATTTCCATTCTGAGGGAATCAAATTTGGGGTTTAGGGCTTCTAGAATGTCTTTAACAATTATTTGGGAGCTAATAGACTCTTTTGATTTTACAGAAAGTTCAGGTTCTGGATGTAATTCAACTGTAGTTTCAGTTGTGTTTTTATTTCTCTTGTCTCTGGGTCTGGAAGCCATGGTTGGTGAAAAATTTTTAAGGTGTGCCGGTGAGTTTAAAAATTTATCCATATGTGAGTGAGTAATTTAGGAAAGAAAATTTCTGTGTTTCAATCGACAAGGAGAGATCCCCCCCTCGTGCGTGCTTTATTAAGTGCTTATTAGGGTGGTAGTGAGAGGAAAGGGAAAAAAAAAAAAAAAAAAAAGGGGGGAGTGAGGGTAAATATTTGTGGAGAGGTAGGTGAGAAAGTGCGGGTGAGGGGAAGGACCCCCTAAGTGAGAGGGGAGGTAGGTGAAAAAAGGGGGGGGGGAAAGACCCCCTAAGTGAGAAGGTGTCTAATCAAGAATGGTGTTAAGACCAGGGTTCACAGTCCCAGGGGATAGAGGATTATCTCTTTAAAAAATTACAACTTAGCGTGGTAGGCTCGGTTTAGCAATAAAGGGTCTGACCTGTTTTTTTCTTTCTAATCTTTACGATTGGAGGGTTCTCAGAGTAGTGTGTTGCATGCAGATTCAATCAAGTAAATTAAACATTTCTAATCTGAGTTTAAATTGTAGGAACTATATGTAAGCTCTCTTTCACTTAGTACCAGAAATGGTTACTTAGGGGAAACCTCAATAACAATCATATACAAGGTAATGTTAGTTCATAGTTTTACATTCAACACTCTGCAGAAAAGTTCAAGTTTACATAACAGCAATAACCCTCTCCTTTTCTTCCCTTTTTCTTTCCCTTCCCTCTCCTCTCTTCCCCTTTTCCTTTTCCTTTAAATAAATTCTATGTTTATGGGTATTTTTAATTGTATAAAACCCAGTAGGTGATAAGACCAGCACCTTTTAGGGATAGGGAATCCGAGTGTTTTAAAGTTAATATATAATGAACTCCTCAAAAGGATACCCTTGTATCTCACCTATGAGTATTGTTAGCTTATTTTAACTTTTAATATTTTAGTTACTTTACCAGTTCAAACTAAATGTTAATATCCCCACAGCAAAAAATCAACCAGTAATAATTCTTTAGTTATATTGGAGAGCAATCAGCAAGCTTTATCATGAGGGGGTTAATAACTGCTGGTATTAATATTGCCCCTCTAGTAATAGATTAACTATATCAACAGAAATGCGTAATAGAACAAGCAAACTTTAAGCAAGCATTGTTGGTATGGAGCAGTCCTCAGCATAACACTTAAAGTAAAGTTAGGAGAAAGTTAATCAGTCTTGGTGTCAGATATAGTGCTTTGTCACAAGCAGTTGATGAAGCGAAAGTCGGCAATAGGCACAGCCGATTCTTTTTACTTAAGGTAAATTTGAGCTATGGACTTGTGGATCACTTAGCTTGTAATGACTGGGGTGTCCAAATGTTAGCTGCAACTTAGAGTAGTGCTAAAACAGCGTTTTGTACCCCCTTATGCTGAGAGTTATTTCCTTGCAGGGAGTAAGTCACGTCTGGTTTGTAGGCATAGTTTAAGCAAGCAACTTATAGTTAAGCATAGTTAGTATGAAGCAGTCTTTAGTTTGCTTATTTATAGCCAGGTTAGAGGAAAGTTAGCCAGCATAAATGTCGAGATAAAGTTTTGTCTAAGAGAGTTCATGCAGCAAAAGACACAGAGAGTACTTTTTAGAGTAAATTATACTTGCGGTTATCCTTATCTTGTGGTAGTTGGAGTGCCCGGTTGCTCACTGCTGCTTGAGACAGTGCTGGAGCGGCGTCTTATGCCCCCACTCTCTGGGAGTTGTTTTCTTGCAGAGAGAGAGTCGCGCCTGGTGCGGCTGCACGGTAAAGTGGTAGGGATGATGTCAGCGTGTTCCGATAGCTGGCACAACTTTAGGCAGACAGCCCTCCTCTGAATCGCAGATCCTGCTCCGGTTCAACCAGCCACTTTCTCTCCGTTAGGTTTGGTCGCGCATTGCTTGGTCCCCGCCTCTTCCGTGTATGCGCTCACAGTCCTGCGACAGGTATCCGCGCCGCCGAGGGCTCAGCTGGGGATCGGGAATCTCAGCTCGCAGTACGTCAGGGAAGCGGGTGGGTCAGTCCAGCCAAAGTAAGAAGGAGGTAAGGTTTTCATGAAGCCTAGCTGGGCTTAAATCGTTATCCTTTACCCCCGCCTAGAACCCAAATTGGGGGGGGGGGGGGGGAGACATTAATATTCTGCCAATAGAGTTTGTGGTATTTCCAGGCTATCTACCCCCCTCTCGCAGCATCGGTGGGAGGGGGGGACTGCCTTATCAAAATCTTGTCCTGTGTGTGACCTTTCCACAGGTGTTTTTCGTGGGGTGTAACACACCGTGTGGTATCTTGTAGCGCAAGGATGAGACAGCGCTATGAGAGTTCCTCCCCACGGTATCCAGGCTGGGTGCAACGTTTCCCCTCGACTGCTGGGGCACCTGGCGCGTAGTCTACCGCCAAGGACTAATTACATGGAGGAGATGAACAGGGCTTGTGCAACACAGCCTCATGCACAAGCTCCTCCTCCGGAACTCTTCCTCTTTAAACAATTTTTTAATTTACTTCTATTATCTAATTTGCTTAGTTCTCTTGATATCATTAGCTGAAAAGCATATCTAGATAGGCTTAGTAGCTGCTGATTGGTGGCTGCACATAGATGCCTCGTGTGATTGGCTCACCCATGTGCCTTGCTATTTCTTCAACAAAGAATATCTAAAGAATGAAGCAAATTAGATAATAGAAGTAAATTGGAATGTTGTTTAAAATTGTATTTTCTACCTGAATAATGAAAGAAAATGTTTGGGTTTAGTGTCCCTTTAAGTGTCTTCTGCAGATCACAGTATGAGCTGGCATCATGGGTGAAATTGGGTTGAACATATATAACAACAATCTGTTATATTTTTTTTATTACAAACTAATATAATTCTGAAATAAAATACTGGGGGAAGGAGTATCCCAGTAATCCCCTTGAGAAAAATGGAGCGTGTGCATTCTATGGACTCAACTGAAAATAAGGCTGGTATTTAAATTCATCATGTTTCCAGACATGATTAAGATTATCAGATTGAAACTTTGTCCCTGTGAATGTTTTGCTAATATAGAATCTTTTCTGAAGAACTGGAGTGTTGCTCTAATATATTGGATCCTTTGTTGACATAGAAGCAATGCACTACTGGGAGCTAGCTGAGCACATTTGGTGAGCTAATGACGATATATATATATATATATATATATATACAGCTACCAGTTAGCAGCTAGCTCCCAGTAATGCGTTGCTGCTTCTGGGTCTACCTATGTATGCTTTTCAACAAAGAATAACAAAAGAATTAAGCAAATTAGATAATGGGCATACATTTGAAATGTGTTTAAAACGGCATGCTCGATCTAAATCACTAAAGTTTAATTTTTGTTGTTACTGTTCCTTTAATTTACAAGATGTCCCTGAACCATGATTTTTTGCAAACTAAAAATGTCACAGATAACAGTATAACAAGTTTTAATATTACAAAAATGTAGAGGATGGCTCCATATTTTGTTTGCCGTGTCACAATGCACTAGACACCCATACTATAAAAACTGTAAGATCTCAGGTGTTAACTAATCAGCAGATGAAATGAGCAGTGAAGTGTGAATGTAGGTTTTCCTTCTAAACCCACTGGGTGGGATTAGCTTGCTGTGGGATAGTATCACGGAATATTCTTATTGCTTTCATTAATTTCCCTGCCTATGTCACGCAGGTGTGTCCCACGCGTCATAACCATAATCCGCCCCTTCTCGACACCTGTCAGCGGAAGGATACCAAGCAAAATAACGACACTTGTTTCCCCCTGACAGGTCCAACAAGTTACCCCCAAACACCGGGACACTTGTCCAGCAGCTGACCCATACCAAGACGGAAGGGGCGGTATCTGTGAGTGACGCCAACTCGGCAGCGGGATTTGATTTGAGAATTTAGTGTGAAGTACGCGTCACAACCTGAAGTTCCCGGAAGTGTCGTGTGCGAAAGGGACTACTGAGTGAGAGCAGCTCACTGACAGCACTGGCACAGCTAGCCGGGGACAGTTCATAGTATTTCCTTATATACCTCTGTATGCAGCAGTGCGGGCACGTACATATGTTATAGCTAGCCAGAGACACCACTTGCTCATCACATAACTGTAGAGAGACATTTAAGTTTACCTATTGTCACCTGGATACACAGTTGTATACTGCATGAGCTGTTGATGTACCTAGCGTATGCTTGCACAACCTTATCACCTCTTTATAGTGTATATATTTGCAATATTTTATCTATAGCAATAGGTACATAGCTAAAATTTATTTTGATTCCTTCTTGTTACAATCCCCAAGGGCTTTTTTTTTATCACTACGTACATAAAGGTGTGTTAGTGTGTATACGTGTATACTTTCCAGTAGTCATCATGACAACACGATCTGAAAGGGAAAAGGCCCAGAAGTTAAATGAGCAGCACCAGGCTATCCTGTCCCGAATGCTACGGGAAGAGGACAACAAGTACTGCGCTGACTGTGAGGCAAAGGGTGAGTTACAACTGTGATGTGAATGGGACAGGGACTTCCAGCAAGTGTTGCTGTGCATACTGGAAAAATGCTGTCACAATAGGATAACTACTTCTCAAATGCAAGCTATTCAAATTGACAGTGTTTATTATTATTATTATTATTATTATTATTATTATTTGTAGACCAGCAATAGATTCAACAGCTCTAATTAACTTTTATAAAGACATGAAATCCAAACATTTTATTTCACGATTCAGATAAAGCATACAATTTTAAACTTTACTTTTTTACTTATATTATCAAATTTGCTTCATTCTTTTGGTAGCCTTTGTTAAAAGAGCAGCAGCTATGCATTACTGGTAGCTAGCTGCAAGCATAAGGTGAGCCAGTGATGAGGAATGTATGTGCAGCCACCAATCAGCACCTTGTTCCCAGTATTGCATTTTTGTAAAGAATACCTAGGTAGGTTAATCAGCAGCAAAGGATACCAAGAGAATGAAACAGATTACATAGAAGAAGGAAATTGGAAAGTTGTTTAAAATTGTATGATCAATCTGCATAATGAAAGTACAATTTTTGGTATCATGTCCATTGTAAATGCCACTTTGAGAATAGACAAAATTTAGCAGTTGAGTTAAAATGGCATGTGCTGAGACTGTGGTGCGCCTGGTATAGTGTTCTTTTTACCCCCTTTGCTGCCAGAGTGCGCAACAGTTCATTTTTCATGTTAGACCTATGTGACAACTGAAGGGTTAATTTTAACCCAACCTTTAACTGGCATCATATCTGACCAAGGTAACATTCTACTAGACGTGGATTTGGCAGTTTTATTCACTGCCGAATGTGGAAGACGGACACTCCTGGAATTCGGCTTTTTTCGGAGCCAGGTATCTTGTGAAAATGCAACACACTAAGATCTGTGCATAAGGCCTACATTATATTGGGCATGGTAGGGGAATACCAGCTTCAGTTTGCACCTCAGTATCATGAGTAGTTTCAGTCACTCTCCCCCAGCAGTCATACTGCATGTTATATGGCCATGAAACCCAAAAATTTTCTTTCATGATTTAGATAGAGAATACAATTTTAAACAACTTTCTAATTTACTTCTGTTATCTAATTTGTTTCATTCTCTTTATATCATTTGTTGAATGAGCAGCAATTAACTAATGGTGTCTAACTGAACACATGGGTGAGCCAATGACTATCTGTGTGTATATATATATATATATATATATATATATATATATATATATATATATATATATATATATATATATATATATATATACATCCACCAATCAGCAGCGAGAATCTAGGTTCTTTGCTGCTTCTGAGCTTGCCTAAATAAATATTTCAGCAAAGTATAGCAAGAGAAGGAAGCAAATTAAATAAAAGCAGTAATTTGGAAAGTTGTTTAAAATTGTATCATCTGTCTGACTCATGAAAGAAAATTTTTGGGTTTCATGTCCCTTTATGTTATAAAATTCACTTGTGATGTTATTAAACAACAGGATTTTTACCAATGAAAATATTGCTAAAATATTTTAAGAGAAGAGATACAGACGTCCATATTATAAATGTAGCTGCCACATACCATGAGTATACCAGCATAATTATTATCAGTAGAAAATGGTGTAGATTGTGGTTTAAAAATTAAAGGGACATTATACACTCATTGTTTTCTTTGCATAAATGTTTTGTAGATTATCTATTCATATAGCCCATAAAGGTGTTTTTTTTTTTTTAAATATATACTTTTGCTTATTTTTAAATAACATTGCTCTGATTTTCAGACTCCTAACCAAGCCCCAAAGTTTTAGGAGAATACCGATGTATACCTATTCCAGCTTGCTTCTGTTTGTGTAAAGGGTTTTTTCATATGCAAAAGAAGGGGGAGGGGGGGAATGTCTTATTTGCCACTTGCAGTGGGCTTTCCAGCTACCTTTTCAACAGAGCTGAACTGAAAGCTTCTAAGTAGTTTTATACTGGATTTTTATATCAGTATCTGTGCATCTTATTCTTTATAGTAGTATCTATTACATGCAGTTATATGAAAATGAGTGTATACTGTCCCTTTAAACATACAAAATATTTTGTTTTGAAACAAAAAATTAAACCTACTGAAATTTTTTGTAGACTAATCATTTGTTGAAATATATGTATCTTTATCTATTAGTGCGTCTTTTCTGGAGTAACTTAATTTATTGTCAAACACCTGCAGTACAGTTGTATGCTTTTCACCCTTTGACTGCTAGACAGGGCTGCAGCAAGTTACATTACATAGGTGTTACATTACAGATTTTGCCTACTGTAGTCAGGAAAGTGTTTCTATTGTCCGTTGAATTACGTTTTAACCCATAAGATATTCTAGCAGTATATAAGGTGAGATCTGTTTATCTTGCAAAGGTTTGTTTCTGAAATGATTATATAGCTGTCATAACTTAATTTATCACATGTATTGGCAGATTCCATATAAATGTTATAATTTACTCAGTTAGAAATTATGTTTAGATATGTATATTATAACCTTCAATTTTCATGATAATGTGTCATTGCAATGATTTAAAGGGGTATCAAACTGCTGAGCACAACTACAAAATAAAAAATAACTACTCATTATGTTATTGCACTTCATCCTGTTCCTGCAGCTCTTTTCAAATCAATTTTCCTGTATTAAAGGGACAGTCAAGTCTAAAATAAACTTTCATGATTCAAATGAAGCATGTAATTTTAAACAACTTTCCAATTTACTTTTATCAACAAATTTTGCTTTGTTCTCTTGGTATTTTTATTTGAAAGATAAACCTAGGTAGGCTCATATGCTAATTTCTTAGACCTTGAAGGCCGTCCGCTAATCTGAATGCATTTTGACCACTAGAGGGCGTTAGTTCATATGTGTCATATAGATAACATTGAGCTCATGCACGTGAAGTTACCTAGGATTTAGCACTGATTGGCTAAAATGCAAGTCTGTCAAATGAATTGAAATAAGGGGGCAGTTTGAAGAGGCATAGATACAAGGTAATTACAGAGGTAAAACGTGTATTATTATAACAGTGTTGATTATGCAAAACTGGGGAATGGGTAATAAAGGGATTATCTATCTTTTTAAACAACAAAAATTCTGCAACTTTCTAATTTACTCCTAATTTTTCTTCATTCTCTTGCTATCTTTATTTTAAAAACAGGAATGTAAATTTTAGCAGCCAGCCCATTTTAGGTTCAGCACCATGGATAGCGCTTGCTTATTGGAGGCTTACATTTACCCACCAATAAGCAAGCATAACCCAGGTTCTCAACCAAAAATGAGCCAGCTCCTATGCATCACATTCCTGCTTTTTAAATAAAGATAGCAAGAGAACAAAGACAAATTGATAATAGGAGTAAATTAGAAAGTTGCTTAAAATCGCATGCTCTATCTGAATCATGAAAGAAAATATTTGTGTTTAGTGTGCCTTTTAAAGTTACACAAAATATATTTTAAAAAGCACTCAACAACAATATAGAGCAATGCAGCTACTGCAAAACCGTATAGCTCCTGCTTTGTATAATGCACCCTAACCTGAAGCACATTATACAGTTGTCAAAATGTAACAACCTCATTGAAAATGTAAATACAGACTACTTCATGCAAAAATGCTTGTGCTCCAAGATGGCAGCCCCCAGTACAAAGAGGTGGAGCTTCATCTTTGGACAGCATTTCAGGTTTAGCAACACAGCTTTAAAGAGAATTACAGCAACAGGAGGGAAAGCAATATCATACTGAGTAGTAACCATTCTTGGGTATGTGTGCCAAGCAGTTTAGTAACCATTATTGGGTATTTGTGCCAAGCAGTTTAGTAACCATTCTTGGGTATTTGTGCCCAGCATGTACTGGGCCACATTTTTCTTTGCTATTTATCTGGTCCATGTTTTACCCCATCCAAATTCTACCTCCCTCTATTGTATCATAGTGTCCTGCAAAACTCTGTTGTTCCTTCCTGCCCCTTCTGTGTACATTGTCTGTATATGAAGGCTTGACAAATTATTGAAGCCAGGAAGCCACATCACTTTTAATTGTATTTCTAGTTGCTAACTTCTTGGGTATTTCACAGTTGGCTAAATGCATACACCTTTATCTAAATCTAAGTTATCTTAAAACATGCACCTCCTGCAAAATAGTGTATTCTTCAAAACTCTTGCTGGTTCTAAATAACAATAAAAAAGCCCATGACTCCTTTATCTGAAAGTTTTTGTGGTGCTTAGACATTTATAAATGATCATTCTAAGTGTGTATGTATACAGTTTAAGTGATAATTCCAGTGTGGTCACCCTTGATTTTGGACTATTACCTCCATATGTTTTAGGCTTCTGCAATTATTCTCAGGAAGATTGAGAGTAATTGAATTCTAGCCTGAACTGAAAGCAAATATAGCAAAAACTCATTTAAAACCTAGGGAAATATAATGGAAGAGCTAGTAAAAGCCTACTTATGAACACCAATGCTAGGTTCACATGTTTTGATCTGCTCTTACGTAACCAAATGTGGAGAGCAGGGCTTTTCAGTCACCCCAGTCGAATAAGTCTAGGATGAATTTCATGTTGGTGGAGTGAGTTTAAGGGAGTAGTAAACTGCTGCTTCATAAAATTAGTTGCAGGTTCAAATGAATGAGCCTGCAACCAATAGGGGCATTCACCTCTTACTAAACTTGTAAGAATTCTAGGCTATCAGTGCAGACCTTATTTAAGTTTTGTGAAGGCCTCCTCTTGCTTACAAAGGTTTTTCAGTTTGGATGGACTGATACTGTTATTAATTTAGTAGAATTTTAGCAATAAAAATAATAAAAGCTGGCGCACTTTTGTATTGCTTGATAGCCAGCATGTCTTTCCTGTGTATCTCAGACCACCACCCCTTACAAACCTGTCTGTATAAACACTGACCTGACTTTGCACAGTTGAGATGTCTCCTTTTGCTTATTTATGTTTCAATATTATGCCAAAGCACTGAAATGTAACTCTACATTGTGTATGAGAAACACTGGTAGGGTGTTAAACTTAACTGGTATGTCTTTAGTTTTGTCCCTATGTTTATGTGCAGAAGATATAATCAGATTAGTACTTGAATATTGCTGCATTTAGCATTTCCAGATGCTGGAAGTAATATACATTAAGTTGTTGCACTTGTAGCTTGCTATTTTTATCAGTCTAAATCTTAGATATGGGTTGACACTTGAGCAAAACTGTTACATGTAAATATCTATGTTTATATTAAAAACATTTAGTATTTTTGGCAAGCAAAATGCAAACTTGATTTTCACAAGAAAGGTTATTAAAACCTGCTACATTTGTCTGTGTTGTGAAAGACTTCCTCTATGAAACAGTGGTTTGATTGTGGTGTGATTGAACAGATGATAAATTCAGATTTTTAGTTTTGTCATCATATTTTATTTATTTGCTGCTAATTGTGTGTGTGAGAATAAATGTTTATTTAAATGTCAGTTATTTTTACCTTGAAGAAAAATGTATTAAATGGACCCAAAACCATTTTTTTTTCTTTAATGATTTAGATAGAGCATGCAATGTAGCCACCAATCAGCAATTGCTACCCCGGGGCTGAACCAAAAATGGGCCGGCTCCTTTGCTTACATTCCTGTTTTTTCAAATAAAGATAGCAAGAGAAAGAAGAAAAAATTATAATAGAAGGAAATTAGAAATTTGCTTAAAATTGCATGCTCTATCTGAATCATGAAAGAAAAAAATGTGGGTTTTGTCTTCCTTTAATTATATACTCTCTAGCTTTTCCCCCAAATTTACTGGTATTTTGGTGCTTTTTATATTTAATAGGAAAAACGTGCATACTTGTTTCAGGTGTCATATATACTTCTGTCAGTTCCTGGGAATTCTAGACGTTTAAACAGCTCTAACCCGTTTTAAAAGTTTAGCCACTGTAGGTTTATAATTTGCAGATTGCTCTTTGTAGTTACTATTGCCAAGTGAGTAGATGATTTATGACTTCAGCTTGTGGTAGGTAAAAAAATAAATATTTTTTTAAGCACCCGACTGTACAGCACCATTGCTCAAAAGCCTATGATGCAAAGTGAAGCCCTTTTGAAATTTTGTTTTTAATTGTTAAGCCTTTAAATTATTTAAAAAAAAAAAAATCACCCTCCCTGGGGTAAGTATGCATTTAAAGGGACACTAAACCCAAATTTATTCTTTCATAGTTCTGATAGAGCATGAAATTTTAAGCAACTTTCTAATTTACTCCTATTATCAAATTTTCTTCATTCTCTTTGTATCTTTATTTGAAATGCAAGAATGTAAGTTTAGATGCCGGCCCATTTTTGGTGAACAACCCGGGTTGTTCTTGCTGATTGGTGGATACATTCATCTACCAATAAAGCTTTCAAATAATGATAGCAAGAGAACAAAGAAAAAGTGATAATAAGAGTAAATTAGAAAGTTGCTTAAAATTGCATGCTCTATCTGAATCGCGAAATAATTTTTTTTTTTAGTTCAGTGTCCATTTAATTATATGTATGGAAGTCAATCTATATGTTGCAGCCAAATGAGCATGAGTGACATGACTGGCTTTAATTCTGAGGCCTATATGCATGTTACGCTGCTCCAAAGGCAGATTATTATGGAAAGGTATGTTTATCATAAAAACTACATTTTCACCTTTTGGATAGTAAAATAGACATGCATGCCGCTTTCAACTAGGACCTAAGATACCTTAGGAGATATAGGCGCCACACCTCCTAGAATTTATTTCTGGCTCCTAAGTTTTTGGAATAAAAATACCATTGGCTTTATCTTTAAAATGTGTATCACTGGATGTTCTATATTTGTACTGACTCCTACAATTAAAATGCATTTATTAAACAGTTCTTTAGACAGTACATTTATATCCTTCCATGTCCCTCTTTGTTTATAAAATAGTCATGTTTAGATGGACACTGTTTATCATAAAGAAACAAATGCTTTCTAGTGAGTTACAGTCTTACCAGTTTATGACCTCAAGGAGTAGGGACAATAGTTTTGTTTTTCCTTGTTTTTTACTTATTCAATAATGATCTGTTAAATATTAAAGTAATAGTGACAGAAGTCTGCTACAAGAATGGGGGCTCCATCAACAGGTTCTAGACAACTGAAAATCTTGTAACATTGGTTGAAGGAAGGAGAGAGATTTTATACTGCGCTCTCACCTCACTACCTGTCCCCTTGACACTATCCCCTCACAGCTACTCCCCTCCCTCTCTTCTACCCTTACCCCTATACTCACACATATTTTCAACCTCTCTCTCAGCACCGGTATATTTCCCTCATAATGCACTGGTCACACCTACCCTCAAAAAACCTTCCCTTGATTCAACCTCTCCATCCAACTTCCTCCCTATTTCCCTCCTTCCTCTTGCCTCAAAGCTTCTCGAAAAACTAGTATATGCACGCCTATCCCATTTCCTTACATTAAACTCCCTCCTTGACCCACTGCAATCTGGATTTTCTCCCCATCACTCCACAGAGACGGCAATTGTTAAGGTTACCAACGACCTACTTACAGGAAAATCAAAAGGCCACTTCTCTCTGTTTATCCTCCTTGATCTGTCCGCAGCGTTTGATACTGTTTACCACCCTCTTTTGCTCCAAACCTTCGGCATCTGTGACACAGCCCTCTCGTGGCTCTCTTCCTACTTGTCAAACCGTACCTTTTAGTGTAGCCTCCTCTGCCCTGTCACCACTTTCTGTCGGAGTACCGCAAGGCTCTGTCCTCGGTCCCCTTCTCAATCTACACGTCCTCACTAGGTTCCCTAATAAAGTCCCACGGTTTCCAATATCGTTGGCATGCCTAAGACACCCAAATCTACTTCTCTGCACCAGACCTATCTCCTTCCTTGCTAACCCATGTCACTAACTGTCTTTCTCACATCTCTAACTGGATGTCCTCTCACTACCTCAAGCTAAATATCTCCAAAACTGAGCTCCTTATTTTCCCCCCTTCTTCCAAAATCTCCACGCCAAATTTCTCTATAACTGTCTCCAACTCCATCATTACCTCTACCCCGCATGCCCGATGTCTCGGTCACACATGACTCGGATCTTTCATTCACTCCTCACATTCAGTCCTTGGCTAAAGCCTGCCACTTCCACCTTAAAAACATTGCTAAAATTAGACATTTCCTTACACAAGACACAACTAAGATTTTAATTCACTCTCATCCTTTCTCGCCTCGATTACTGCAACTTTGTCCTCTCTGGTCTCCCCAGCTGCCGCCTAGCTCCTTTACAATCCATAATGAATGCCTCTGCCAGGCTTATCTTCCTTACACGTCGCTCTTCATCTGCTGCACCTCTCTGCCAATCCCTTCACTGGCTTCCTCTTGCCTCTAGGATTAACACAACATTTTCATTCTGACATACAAAGCCCTCAACTGCACTGCTCCCCCCTATATCTCAGACCTTGTCTCCAGATACTCTCCCTCCCTCCTGACCTCCTACTCTCCTCCTCTCTTGTTACCTCATCACACTCCCGTTTACAGGACTTCTCCAGACTGTCTCCCATCTTGTGGAACTCTCTGCCTCGCTCCACAAGACTCTCCCCTAGTTTTGAAAGATTCAAGTGCACCCTAAAGACTCTACTGTTCACGGATGCATACAACCTACACTAACATTACTTTTATACCAGTTCCTCTCCTCCATTGCTATCCCCTGAACCCCTTTAGCATATAAGCCTAAGAGTCCAGCTGTTCGTAGATCACCTTCTTAAGAGCTGACTACAACAGTGCAACTCTTGGCAGGACCCTCTACCCATGTGATCCCTATAATTATTTTGTTGTACTCCGCATTTGTTTATAGCGCTGCGGAATCTGTTGGTGCTCTACAAATAACTGATAATAATATATTGAGGCAAACCCCTCTTGCTTCATTCACTATGTAAATAAACTATATTGCATACTTTCGTTATTTATCTCACTGAGTTAGGGCTGGGGATAATGAGTTGAGAGGGTGGATCTTCCCTAAGAGACAATAATTTATAAGGGCGGTGTTGTACTGATCCTTTTAGATGATATTCATAGGATTAGGTGAAAACTATAATCGTGCTCCACATTGTTAAGGATGCATACAAGGATACATTTCTTAGAACATTAATGACTCACCCTTTTACGTTGTTTAGCTTGCTTTAGATTTCACATACTCTTTAATAGGCCTACATATACATGACAATGTACAGTATATCATTGTTTTAGTGACACAGTAAAACTATCAGATACCGTGTATTTCAAAGCTAGTTTATAGGTAATTTGGAACAGATGGCTTTCGACCACTGGGTAATATATAATTCTATTAAAGTGGCATTGTAGTATAACAAATGGCGTGTTCTAATTCAATAGAATGTCATTTAGCACAAGCAACCTTGCATAGTGGTTAAACACATAAGTAAAGTAGCGCTCAGTAGCCACAGAGAACTACTTGTCTTGAGCAGATATAGCTGGTGAGTTAAACCACTGCAGCATTTGTACAACTCGGTTGTTTGACTGCAGCTGCTGATTAGCTCACCATTTGTATCCACTTTGGGACCAACACTTCTCTGGGGCTACTGAGCAGCAATTAATCTATGTGTTTAACCCCTTTGCAGGCGTATGTTGCGAAAAATTAGAGCATGTCATTTTTTTTTGTGCTACAACTTCCCTTTAAATAGTTTGATAGTTTTGTGGGGTGGAAAACTAGTTATATATTTGCTAAACTATATGCTTCCAGTTAAAAATATTATGGTTTAATTCATAATATGTGTGTTACTGAGTCTCTAGAGATGGGTTTATAACATGACAGTAGTCTGAATTAGGGGAACAATGGTTACAAATGGATGATGAGGCTTCTTAGTCTTAAAGCTTTTCTGTCAATAGCTTCTCTTTCTTTGCTATTTTATCATTGATGCTGTTCTATAAGATGCTTTGGTCCTGAACCCAAAATGATTTAAAAATAAAGTTACTAAAAATATTATCAAAATAACTTATGTGTTTCTAAGTTAACCTCTTAAGGACATATGACAGAATTTTTCCGTCATAAAACAATTGAGCAAACTGAAAGCTGTGTCCTTAAAGGGTTAAAAATGAAAATGTTGTTACTATCACCTTTATTGATTGGCTGTTACACACTTGCTTTGCCTTATGCTTATTTTCTAAGCATAGTCCAATATTCACCAAAACTTTGGGAGCTGTTGTAAACTTTACGTTTGCTTCTTTTTATCTTAAAGAAACATGGAACCGAAATTTTCTTTTTCATGATTAAGATAGTACATGCTATTTTAAGAATGTTCCAATTTGCATATATTATCAAATTTATTTAGTATCTTGGTTTCCTTTTCTGAAAAGCAGGTAGGTAGGTTCAGACGCATTCACATGTCTGGAGCACTATGTAGTAGCATTTTTTTAAGCATGCTTTTAAGGTCGTTTGAACGTTGTATACCGTCCGAATTTTGCTGGGCTTTAGTGCTGATGGACAGAATAAAACGTCCTAACCGCTTGGCTTTTCTGAAGCCACTGGCGCTTCCCTGATGGGATTGCGGTCTGGAGGGTGTGCCTAGCATCATAGGGACGCCCCCTTTACACAATCCCATCATTAAAATTTCGTGATCACGTGCAGGATCGAGAGTTTCAGTTTGTTTACATCGGAACAGTTGTTTCGATGTAGACACGTTAACCCCGGCACAAAAGTGTTAACAATCTTATGTATTGTGAAAATACTGCTGCCTTCTTGTGCTCAAGATAATTTATGCCTTAGTTCTTCACACACATGCAATCTACATACGTAAGTATTCTCCTCCAAAAAGAATATAGTGAGCATAAAATATATTTAGTAATAAAAGTAAATTAGTAACTTTTTTTTTTTTTTAAATGTATGATATTTCTGTATTGTGAAAAAAAGATTTATTTTTCACGTCCCTTTTTCTCCTTAAATGGGAAGATTCCACAGCTACTTTCATTACTTTTGGGAATTCAAAACCTGGCCACCAGGAGGAGGCAAAGTCATCCAAACCAAAGGCTTAAATACCTCTCCCACTTCCCTCATCCCCCAGTCATTCTTTGCCCTTTTTTCACAGGAGGTTGGCAGAGAAGTTTTAGAAGATTGAAGATAGTCTCTTATGGAGGGTAGTACTCTTCTTGGGACTGGAGTTTTAAGTAATCCTGTCAGCCTCTCAGTGAGAGCATGGGTGAAGGTTAGAGTCCGGAGATGCAGGGAGAGTCTTTCTGCGAAACCATCCTGACTCATATTAACAGCTCCTTGGCAATCGGCATTGACGAGTTACTCTGCCTGTCTTTATTCACTCAAGTCCATTTCAGAAACGAGGCTATCATCTGTCACACTTGAAGAGCCGTGTTACTGTTTCACAGCGCAGATTCCGGTAAGATCGTTTCATTTTATTTCGATATGTGAATGTAATGTTAACGAAGGAAGCAGGGTCCCAGTGGGTCTCCTTTATCTTAAGGAATTGAGGGTTAATATCTCCTGAGGGGGGTTATTGAACAGGGGGGACTTTAATCATGTTTATGTGATTCTGTCTGCTAATGTGTAGTGATATTTGGGATCATGACTATACTGTCAGCCTCTCAGTGAGAGCATGGATGAAGGTTAGAGTCCGGAGATGCAGGGAGAGTCTTTCTGCAAAACCATCTCGACTCATATTAACAGCTCCTTGGCAATCAGCGTTGATTAGTTTCGCTGCCTGCCTTTATTCACTCAAGTCCATGTCAGAAGCGAGGCTACTATCTGTCACACTTGAAGAGCCGTGTTACTGTTCCACGGTGCAGATTCCGGTAAGATTGTTTCATTTTATTTCGATATGTGAATGTAATTTTAACGAAGGAAGCGGGGTCCCAGTGGGTCTCCTTTATCTTAAGGAATCGAGGGTTAATATCTCCTGAGGGGGGTTATTGAACAGGGGGGACTTTAATCATGTTTGTTATGTGATTATGTCTGCTAATGTGTAGTGATACTTGGGCTCATTGCTATTTGGAACATAACGGCCTTATCATCAGTTGGCACGGTCTCTTTAGACTTGCACGGTGCACCTCGTGACAGGGTGCGGTTAGGTGGCATTCCACTTCCGTATTCTGACCAAGTGGCGAAGGAGAGAGTCTGGTCCTTGTCTGGTTCCCAGGGGGTGTAAGGTGCCGTTTAGTGCTTGTCCATATTTGCAATCCCAAAGTTATGGAGGATTCTGATTTTTTTTTTTACACGGATGTCTCATTTTCGGAGAATGCGTCTTGCGATGAATATGAAATGGCCCGGGTTATCTTTGCCCATCAGTTATGTTCTGATTGCCATTCTAGAGTACTCTCTTCTCCCAAATAAGGGAGCTTAGAGTGAGTTGAGCCATCCGCCCCGAGGATTCCATGTCCTGTGAGGCATGTGCCCCAGAACCTTCTTTTGCTATGCAAGCAGGTGTCCCTATGGCAGTTACTCCTTCTCCGGAAGGCAGCACGGTTCCGCATGGCCAAATATATGGCGCTGGCTCATTTATATCTCCCAAGTGAAATATTTTTAAGGTACTGTCCGTGTTCTGTTAACCAGGACCCGTCGGGTGTGAGATCGCCGGATTCAGTTCAGCCTTCTGGGGAAGCGATGGCCTCTGAGGCCTCAGGGCCGGGGTTGTCCATTGATCCGGCGAGGAATCATTTTGCCTTCCGTTATAGGCTGGCATGTCTTTGTGTCCTACTAAGGCATGTTTTGGCAGTGCTGGAGGATTCCAGTCCTAGTGGGCCGAGGGATCCTGGCTTTCTGTGACGGATGGCAAGCTGGGTTAGACGTATGGGGATGAAACCAGTCTTCTTTCTTTTATGTATCGGTTCCAGTTCTGAGCTTAGTTGAATCAGGCCTCTGATCCGCTAGTCCTGTTAGAGTGACCATTCTCCTTGGGCGTTCACCCACGGGTGCTGCCTTACTTTAATTTTGATCCAGTTAGGATGTGTTTAATTTGTTTTAGAAAGCTCATGTCTGATATAATTTCCGTTTTGGAAATGTTCTTCTCTGGAACTGATACTTGCGATTTTGTGGTCACGTGGGCAGTTCCTCGGAAGTTGTGCATTTCTTGTTAAGAACATAGTTATGTTTCTGGTTCGTTTATCGATCCTTGCTGGTCGATTATTCTTGGACAGTTCTGGAGTATTCTTGTACCAGGCGGATACTGGTCGGATGCTAGCTGCTGTCCCTATAGGTTCATGTCACCCTCGTGGTGCTGATTATCCTGTCGGATTCTTTGGCCTATTGGTACGGGCTCCGGCTCAGATCTTACTACAATATATGGGGCCTAGTGTTTAGATACAAAGCTTCTGGAAGGAAGGTTGTGAGCTCAAATCCAAGTTGGCTTTTATTTCAATTTGCTTGGAATGCGTGACTGACTTTTTAAAGCTTCATCGTGGTTCCTTGTGGTCTTTTTGGTCTTGGAACCGTAGTTCTCCATTCCTTTAGAGTGTGGAGATTTGGATGACCTCCGGATACCATTTTTTTTTTTTCCCTTCTTGGGTTCAGTCATCTGTGTCTGGAAGTGTGGGCATGTCCCTCCTTTTTTTCAATATCTCGCTTGCTGTAGTACTTGGGAGTGCACTTAGGGTTGCCACCTTTTGCCCAAAAAAATCCTGGACACTTTCTAAGTGGGCGTGGAGAGGTCGTGGTTTGGGGGCGTGGCTTGTTGCGACCTTAAATTCATTATGAAATTCATAATAATAATAATATATTATTATTTTTATATATATATATATATATATATATAATATATTATTATTATATTATATAATAGATCTAGTGGCAGCAGAGATTAGTGGGACCGAGATAACAAACAAGGAGAGCATACTGCAGGCTGATCCCTTCTCCTGCTTCAGTGTTTGTCAAAGACCCAGGCTGCCACCCCCAGATCTTTGTTCAGCCTGCTCCCTCATCTGTACCTGGAAATCGGCCAGGATCCTCTCTCTGTTGGTGTGAGGCTGGGCTGAGCTCGGGGATCTGGGCCGGGGTCTGTGATGTGCAGTGCGCTGAGTCCGGAGCCTGGCTCTTTCTGCTGTCCCAGTCCCAGCCGCTGTACTCTCTCCCTCAGCCGCATGGCGCTTTCACCACACATCAAGATCGCAATGAGAAGTGGTTTGTGACTGTTGACACCACGTGATCACCCGGCATAGATTGATAGCGTAACTTGTCACCATGGCAACCTGGAGCTGCCTGTCAGACTGTGTCAGTAAGGCTAATACTGAGGGTGAATGTCAGTGGATAATACTGAGAGCTGTATGGTCCCCTACCCGGTCCTGATTAGTAACCCCGGGCTAAGCGCTCCTCTGGCCAGTTTATTTTTTGCAAATTCTTTGCTTGAGTCATTGCTGCGCCAGGGGAGCGCTTAGCCCGGGGCATTTGAGGCTAGTTCCGGGACACAGGACACAGAGCCTCAGATCGGGATTGTCCCGGTGAAACCGGGGCGGGTGGCAACCCTAAGTGCACTACCAGGAGTTGCGAGGCTCCCATTGTTGTTCTTGTTGCAGGGATTTCCGGGAGACTGATCCTATAAGGATCTCTGTAGATATGTCATTTTCTCCATCTTATAGCTGCCCCTTGTAATCCCATGGTCTTTAGACTCTTGGGTGTTGTCCTTCGACCCTCTAGCAGATCTAGCCTTTTGGGCTTGCAGGTAGGAGGTCCGGGGTCAGATTGACACAGACCTTCGCACTTTTAAGGTCAAGTAAATGGGTTCCATTTATTTACACTGGCGTTTAGATCAGTTAGTAAAGCCTGTCTACAAAGGATTATCTTATGATCCAATGGTGCTGGTTGCCAATTTGAGGCTGTTGCTAGTACCCTATGTCTAAGGACTTGGGATGGTGGAAGGCGCTGTCCAGGGTACTCTCCTCCATAGGAGGCAGCTTAAGGGCTCCTTAGGAGGTTAGATCTTTCGATCGGTCCAGTTTCTCTGGGACTCTGACTTAAGGCCATGTCTCTTGCATGGAGCCGGTGATGTAGATCAGTTGGTAAATGCCATGACTACAAAAGCTTATTCTAAGATCCAAGGGTCTCTGGTTCATATCCAACATGGTTGATGCAGCCCTTCGGCCTTTAATCGGGCATGGGCAGTTCAGTTTACCCTTGGGGTTTGGATCTCCCGCATGTCCCTTTGAAGGGGGTGGGGTCTTTTTGACTCTCATGGGAGATTGATATCTGCCGGAAGTTTAATTTTGCGGTCTCTCTGACGGGTCCCTACTTTGTCTTCAGGGGCATCTATTGCTTCGATGTGGACTTTCAGTTGTCGTATCAACTGAGCTGGCGGTAATGGCCGAGGGGTTTTGCCTCTATTGATAGGGTGTTTACCATTTTTCTTTTCTTCTCCTCTTCTCCTCACCTTGGGTGGGGGATGAGTTTCTTGCGTTTACCCTCCTTTGATTTGGAGGTACCTCAGTATCCGTTAAGGCCTGTGGGTCCTTGTTATCGCTACAGAGGGTTTTTCCCTTCCTTGCATACTCAGGATCACGGCCTGGATTCTGGTATTAGGACGCTGTGGGGCAGAGTACTATCTTCCTTTTGGGAGTGTTCCTTCTTTAGGGAAGGCAGCCGTGTAGGGATTCTGGAACCCGAGCATGTAATTTCTGTCATGGCTCATGGTAGCATGCCAGTTTTAAGTAGCGTTCAGAGCTGTATTTTGAGGTTTTGCTTCCTCGTAGACCCATCCTTTCTATCCAGAGGTCTGAGCGGAGATTTTTTGGTATTCTCTGTCTTCGGTTTTGGCAGCCTTTGGGCTGGGTCTGTTACCTTGGAGCGAAGGTCAGGGATCGGTATGCTCTGAAGTATTGACCGTGTACTTCAATTGAGTCTGTTTTCTCCTTCGGTGGGAGGTTCTTGATGTCCATCTCTCCACTAGTGTCTTTTGCTGCTGGGATGGGACGCTCCCTGGAGTCGGAAATTTTTCTGGACGGGAGCTGTTGCCGATGTTTCCTCGGCGGTTCTCGGTAGCATGAGGTCCCACGCTGGCTTAGGGTCCGCTTTGCTGCCTTGAGATTGGTCATAGCAAGTTCTTGTTTAGAGGTGGCTCTGTGTTCTCACGAAGAGCTCTTTTTTTTTTTTCTCAAAATCTTTTTATTAAGAATCCAGTCAGTAATATTTTACAGCATCACAAAAGAAAAGGATTTACAGAGCAACTCTAGTTCCTTTAACTATTTAACTAAACATAAAAGTCTCAATGTCCCTAACCATTACATCTGACAGCGTGCCTTGATGTTTATGAGGGTATAGTTACCGTTTGCTGGAAAGTCATGTCAAAATAAAAATCAAGTACAAACATTAGGTGTGATAAGGGTTTAGTTCAACAAGTTTTTGAGATACTGTTCCCAAGTATTCTGTAATTCTATAAAATGATCCCTTTTATTTGAAGCGTAGGAGCCATACTCCTCAAGCTCAATTAGTTCAGTAACTTTGTTCTGCCACATTTTTATTGAGGGGACCTCTGTAGATTTCCAATTCTGCACTACCAATACTTTAACCCCATTAATCATAATTCTCAGGAGTGGTCTAAAATGTGCCTGAGGGAGCTTGATTGATTTGAGTAGCCACACAAGAGATCCAGGGGGAGGATTGTTTGGAAAATACCCTCTATCTCAGCTATTATGTTTCTCCACATGGAGTTCAAATGAGAGCACCACCACCACATGTGACCCATACCACTTCCTACATGACCACATCTCCAGCAGGTATTACTAGTATTGGGAAACAGTTTATGAATCCTCCTAGGGGTCAAATACCAAGAATGAAGAATTTTGAGGTTTAACTCAAAATGGCCCTTTTCTAACAGCAAGAATGGCCCTTTTCTAACAGCTCATCCTGGGAGCATATGTGTTCATTAGAAATAACGTGAGTAATTAAGGTCTCTTTTATTATGTCCTCTTCTACCCAGCCTCTAGCAAGCGATAGCAGTGAGAACTCATCATTATAGACAAGAGACGTCAGGGGGCCAGGGCATGAAGACAGATAAGGGTTTATTTTAGTAGTGTGTTCCCATACCTTGAGAGTTTCCTGCGTGAATGGGTTAGTAATCTGGCAGCTGGAGGCTTGAAAGTTAGGTTTCCAACAAACTGAGGGGAGGTGAACCCCCTCGCTGAGTCTCTCCTCCAGCTGAATCCACCTCTTATGTGCACTATGTATTCTCCAGTCTAAAATTCTCTGTAAGAATATAGATCTACGGTAGCTCTCAATATCTGGGACCCCAAGGCCTCCCTGTGTCACTGAGCGAGTCATAATACGTTTATTAATCCTTGGGGGACGTTTATTCCAGATGAACGACCCAAATAGTCGCTGCATCTGAAGAGTGTAGTTATTTTGAATAGATATGGGGAGTGTGTGCATAATATAAAGCAAGCGGGGGAAAGCATTCATTTTAACTGTATGGATTCTTCCAAGCCAGGAGAGATTTCTCCTTGTCCATGACGAAAGATCTCTCATCAAGGCTGTTTTAATCGGGGCCTAATTTGAGGAGAATAATGTGTCTATATTATCTGTGAGTTGGACTCCTAGGTATGTCAGGGACCCTTTGCACTATTTAAATGAACATCTATTGGAGATCAGTGCCTCCATCTGAGAGTCCAGGGAAATACCTAACATTTCTGATTTGGTTTAATTTATTTTGACATTTGTTAGCCTATTGAATTACTCCCAATTCCTCCAATAATGGTTGGATGGAATCAATGGGGTTCCTTAACGAGAACAGAATGTCATCTGCGAATAATGACATCTTATAGACCTTCCCTCCTATACAGAATCCCTGTATATTTTTTATTTAATCTAATTTTAGTTGCCAGAGCCTCTATAAGGCAGGTGAACAACAATGGCAACAAGGGGCAACCCTGTCTTGTCCCATTTGTTATTTGTAGAGGGTCAGATATGATACCATTAAGAGTAATCTGGGCACTTGTTTTATTGTATAGGGCAAAAATTTTATGTATAGTCTTAACCCCTAACCCAAATGAGCCGAGTACGGCTTTCAGAAAAGGCCATCTGACACAGTCGAAGGCCTTTTCCGCGTCCGTGGATAGCCAGACAGAAGGAATACTCTGTGATCGAGCATACATAACAGATGTAGTTTTCGCACCGTATTATCCTTGGCTTCACAGAAAGGGACAAAGCCCACTTGATCTTGATGTATAATTTGGGGTAATACTCTATTCAGGCGGTTTGCCATAATTTTAGCATATATTTTAATATCTGTATTTAATAGGGAAATAGGTCTGTAATTTGGGATATATAAGCAAGATTTATTTGGTTTTGGTATCAGGGTTATTTTTGCTTGTAAAGCTGTGGGGGGAAACTCAGTCCTCTTCAATTGTATGAAAATATCGTAGAAGGTAGGGAGTCAAGAGGTCCTTAAAAGTGATATAGTACTCATTACCAAAGCCGTCTGGTCCCGGTGCTTTCCCCCTCTTTAGAGATTTGATTGCACCCAGGATCTCTGATGATGTGAATGGGGCGTCCAAGTCTTTTTGTTCTAATGTAATCTTGGGTAGACCTAGTTGGGATAAGTAGTCTTGTATGGCACTATCTGTTGAGGCTATATCGCTGTGATTCAAATTATATATGGATTCATAGTACTGTCTAAACATTTCTGCTATGTCTGCGGATGTAAAGCAGTCTTTGCCCTTGTCATCTTTTATATGTGTAATATATCTACTAAGTGTCTTTCTCACGAAGAGCTCTTTTCTCTTGTTAAGTGTATTCAGTCCACGGATCATCCATTACTTATGGGATATATTCCCTTCCCAACAGGAAGTTGCAAGAGGATCACCCAAAGCAGAGCTGCTATATAGCTCCTCCCCTCCACGTCATATCCAGTCATTCTCTTGCAACACTCAACATAGTAGGAAGGTGTGAGAGGAGTGTGGAGTTTTTATACTTAATTATTTCTTCAATCAAAAGTTTGTTATTTTAAATGGCACCGGAGTGTGCTGTTTTTTCTCTCAGGCAGTATTTAGAAGAAGAATCTGCCTGCGTTTTCTATGATCTTAGCAGAAGTAACTAAGATCCACTGGCTGTTCTCGCACATTCTGAGGAGTGGGGTAACTTCAGAAAGGGAATAGCATGCGGGGTTCCCTGCAGATGAGGTATGTGCAGTAAAATATTTTTCTAAGGAATGGAATTAACTAAGAAAATTCTGCTGATACCGATGTAATGTAAGTACAGCCTTAAATGCAGTAGTAGTGACTGGTATCAGGCTGATGAATGTATGTACAGTAAAGTAATTTTCTAAGGAATGGAATTTGACTAAGAAAATGCTGTTAATACTGAAATAATATATGAGCCTTAACTGCAGTAGAAGCGACTGGTAGCAGGCTTATTGATAACACTACATAACTTGTAAAATGTATGTTTAAAACGTTTACTGGCATGTTGTTCGTTTTTGTGAGGTACTTTGGTGATAAATCTTTTGGGGCATGATTTTTTCCACATGGTTGACGTATATTTCTGCATAGAAACAGTTAACTGAGGTTTCCCACTGTTGTAATATGAGTGGGAGGGGCCTTTTTTAGCGCTTTTTTGCGCAGTAAAAATTCAGTCACAGTCTTCCTGCTTCTTCCTCCTTGATCCAGGACGTCTCTAGAGAGCTCAGGGGTCTTCAAAATTCATTTTGAGGGAGGTAATCAGTCACTGCAGACCTGTGACAGTGTGTTTGACTGTGATAAAAACGTTAATTGTTAAATTGATGATCCGTTTTTGGGTATTAAGGGGTTAATCATCCATTTGCTAGTGGGTGCAATACTTTGCTAACTTAATACATTTACTGTGAAAATTTGGTTGCTATAACTGATTTGGTTCATTGTTATTTCAACTGTTACAGTTTTTTTGTGCTTCTTAAAGGCGCAGTAGCGTTTTTTATATTGCTTGTAAACTTATTTTGAAAGGATTTTCCAAGCTTGCTAGTCTCATTGCTAGTCTGTTTAAACATGTCTGACACAGATGAATCTGTTTGTTCACTATGTTTGAAGGCCAATGTGGAGCCCCATAGAAATATGTGTACTAAATGTATTGATGTCACTTTAAATAAAAGTCAATCTTTATCTGTAAAGAAATTATCACCAGACAACGAGGGGGAAGTTATGCCGACTAACTCTCCTCACGTGTCAGTACCTTCGCCTCCCGCTCAGGAGGCGCGTGATATTGTGGCGCCAAGTACATCAGGGAGGCCCTTACAAATCACTTTGCAAGACATGGCTGCTGTTATGACAGAGGTATTATCTAAATTGCCAGAATTAAGAGGCAAGCGCGATAGCTCTGGGTTAAGGACAGAGCGCGCGGATGATGTGAGAGCCATGTCCGATACTGCGTCACAATTTGCAGAACATGAGGACGGAGAGCTTCATTCTGTGGGTGACGGATCTGATCCAGGGAGACCGGATTCAGAGATTTCTAATTTTAAATTTAAGCTTGAGAACCTCCGTGTATTGTTAGGGGAGGTATTAGCGGCTCTGAATGATTGTAACACGGTTGCAATTCCAGAGAAATTATGTAGGCTGGATAGATACTATGCGGTGCCGGTGTGTACTGACGTTTTTCCTATACCTAAAAGGCTTACAGAGATTATTAGCAAGGAGTGGGATAGACCCGGTGTGCCCTTTTCCCCTCCTCCGATATTTAGGAAAATGTTTCCAATAGACGCCACCACACGAGACTTATGGCAGACAGTCCCTAAGGTGGAGGGAGCAGTTTCTACTTTAGCTAAACGTACCACTATCCCGGTGGAGGATAGTTGTGCTTTTTCGGATCCAATGGATAAAAAATTAGGTTACCTTAAAGGGCCACTGTAAGTAAATATTTTCTATGCCTGTTACTAACTAACTACCCCAAATATGCTTTTTATCAATAGCATTTCATTAACATATCTCTACCGTATATCAGAAATCTTGTCTGCAAATTTAATTGTTTTCCAAACCCACTCCGTGGGTATCCTTTGCTCTGTACCAATCTGTGTACATTACCTAGGTTTCAAAATGGCGCTTTAAACACAAAGTAATTGGTTTAAGTATTTTGAACATGCAGTGCTGAAAATAATGGGCAGGATAATGTGACATCATCGGCGAATAAAAGATATAACTTTTAGAACGTTATGAAACTTCGTTTTGGAGAAAATATAGGTCAGTAGGTTTTAATTAATGTTTATTAACTTTAATATGTTAGTTGTTTAGCTTAAAAATTATAACAGAAAGTAATCCTTTAAGAAAATGTTTGTTCAACAAGGTTTTATCTTACAGCCCCTTGCATGCATTGCGCCTGTCACTGCTGCTGCGGCATTCTGGTTTGAGTCTCTGGAAGAGGCCATTCGCACAGCTCCATTGGATGAGATTATGGACAAGCTTAAAGCTCTTAAGCTAGCTAACGCATTTGTTTCCGATGCCGTTGTACATTTAACCAAACTAACGGCTAAGAACTCCGGATTCGCCATCCAGGCGCGCAGAGCGCTATGGCTTAAATCCTGGTCAGCTGACGTGACTTCTAAATCTAAATTGCTTAATATTCCTTTCAAAGGGCAGACCTTATTCGGGCCCGGCTTGAAAGAAATTATTGCTGACATTACTGGAGGTAAGGGTCATACTCTTCCTCAGGACAAGGCCAAACCAAAGGCCAAACAGTCTAATTTTCGTGCCTTTCGTAACTTCAAGGCAGGAGCAGCATCAACTTCCTCCGCTCCAAAACAGGAAGGAACTGTTGCTCGTTACAGACAGGGCTGGAAAGCTAACGAGTCCTGGAACAAGGGCAAGCAGGCCAGAAAACCTACTTCTGCCCCTAAGACAGCATGAAGAGAGGGCCCCCTATCCGGAAACGGATCTAGTGGGGGGCAGACTTTCTCTCTTCGCCCAGGCTTGGGCGAGAGATGTCCAGGATCCCTGGGCATTGGAGATCATATCTCAGGGATATCTTCTGGACTTCAAAGCTTCTCCTCCACAAGGGAGATTTCATCTTTCAAGGTTATCAGCAAGCCAAATAAAGAAAGAGGCATTCCTACACTGTGTACAAGACCTCTTAGTAATAGGGGTGATCCACCCAGTTCCGCGGACGGAACAAGGGCAAGGTTTTTACTCAAATCTGTTTGTGGTTCCCAAGAAAGAGGGAACCTTCAGACCAATCTTGGACCTAAAAATCTTAAACAAATTCCTAAGAGTTCCATCATTCAAAATGGAAACTATTCGAACCATCCTACCCATGATCCAAGAGGGTCAATACATGACCACAGTGGACTTAAAGGATGCCTACCTTCACATACCGATTCACAAAGATCATTATCGGTACCTAAGATTTGCCTTTCTAGACAGGCATTACCAGTTTGTAGCTCTTCCCTTCGGGTTAGCTACGGCCCCGAGAATTTTTACAAAGGTTCTGGGCTCACTTCTGCGGTGCTAAGACCGCGAGGCATAGCGGTGGCTCCGTACCTAGACGACATTCGACATACAAGCGTCAAGTTTTCAAATTGCCAAGTCTCATACAGAGATAGTTCTGGCATTTCTGAGGTCGCATGGGTGGAAGGTGAACGTGGAAAAGAGTTCTCTATTACCACTCACAAGAGTTCCCTTCCTGGGGACTCTTATAGATTCTATAGAGATGAAGATTTACCTGACGGAGTCCAGGTTATCAAAGCTTCTGAATGCTTGCCGTGCCCTTCATTCCATTCCACGCCCGTCAGTAGCTCAGTGCATGGAAGTAATCGGCTTAATGGTAGCGGCAATGGACATAGTACCATTTGCGCGCCTGCATCTCAGGCCACTGCAATTATGCATGCTAAGTCAGTGGAATGGGGATTACTCAGATTTGTCCCCTCTACTAAATCTGGATCAAGAGACCAGAGATTCTCTTCTCTGGTGGCTTTCTCGGGTTTCGCAGGCCAGATTGGACGATTGTAACAACAGATGCCAGCTTTCTAGGTTGGGGCGCAGTCTGGGACTCCCTCAAGGCTCAGGGATTATGGACTCTGGAGGAGAAATTCCTCCCAATAAATATTCTGGAGTTGAGAGCAATATTCAATCCTCTTCTAGCTTGGCCTCAGTTAGCAACACTGAGGTTCATCAGATTTCAGTCGGACAACATCACGACTGTGGCTTACATCAACCATCAAGGGGGAACCAGGAGTTCCCTAGGCTGTTTTTGGGAGAAAGGTTCTACAGGCAGTGGTTCCTTCCGTTTAAGTTCCTGCCTTGTCCCTCCCATCATCCGTGCACTTTAGCTTTGGTATCCCATAAGTAATGGATGATCCGTGGACTGAATACACTTAACAAGAGAAAACTTAATTTATGCTTACCTGATAAATTTATTTCTCTTGTAGTGTATTCAGTCCACGGCCCGCCCTGTCTTTTTTAAGGCAGATCTAAATTTTAATTAAAACTCCAGTCACCACTGCTCCCTATGGTTTCTCCTTTCTTGTCTTGTTTCGGTCGAATGACTGGATATGATGTGGAGGGGAGGAGCTATATAGCAGCTCTGCTTTGGGTGATCCTCTTGCAACTTCCTGTTGGGAAGGGAATATATCCCATAAGTAATGGATGATCCGTGGACTGAATACACTACAAGAGAAATAAATTTATCAGGTAAGCATAAATTATGTTTTTTAGCTTCTAGGGCAGTTAACCTACCTATGCTTGTCTAGTCTAATGGTTTTTGACTTGACTATGATACGATGGGGAACTCGTGGATTTTTGGAGCAACATATGTTGTATGGTGCGGTGTCATGGATCTAAGGGTGGCCCTCTGGTCATCCTAGTGATTGTTTTTCCTGGGTATGGATTTTTTCTCCCTGGTCCTTGCCCTTCTAGGGAGTTCAATTCCCTGGGCAGTGGTCTTGTAGCAACCTTGGGTTTGCTCTAAGTTTTGCCTTTTGAGTTCTCTTTCCCCCCCCCCCCTTGTTGGACGGTCCTTTTGGATCTTCTATTGCGTCCTCTATTCTCCTTCTCGGGCGTAGAGAGAGAGGTTCTTGTCCTTTTGGTCGGGGGTACATTTTTTGGGAGTCGAGAGCCGCATGTGCTGGCTCCTGGGAGGCTTTTATGCTCAGCGGACTCTGGGAATTTTGAGTGGTCTCTAGCACGGCTTTGCAGGTTGCGTAACTGATGAGCAGTTACCTGGGCTTACGGTTTTTCCCCTTGTCTTTTACTGATACAGTTTTTTTGTAGGGTGTTGGGTAATTCCAGGCTGTGGTGCCTTTCAAAGGGGCCGCCTTTTGTTACCCGCCCTTTGTTTGCACTCAGTGTCCTCTAACTTGGGTATTGTTTCCCAAAAGTAATGAATGCAGCTGTGGTCTCTTCCCGTTTAAGAAGAAAAACTTAAATTATGCTTACCTGATAATTTTCTTCTGACGGAAGAGTCCACAGCTCCCCGTCCACGTTTATTGATGAGGCGGCTGTAATTTAGTTTTCTTCTTCTGGCACCTTTTTCGCACTGATATTTCTCCTACTGTTCCTTGTTCCCTTGGCAGAATAACTGAGGGATGAGGGAAGTGGAGGAGGTATTTAAGCCTTTGACTGTGGTGTCTTTGCCTCCTCCTGGTAGCCAGGTTCTGAATTTCCAAAAGTAATGAATGCAGCTGTGGACTCTTTCCATCTGAAGAAAAGAAAATGATCAGGTAAGCATAATTTAAGTTTTTTTAATGTAGTGTTTCTTATACAGTTTTCCATGGAACCCTAGATTTGATTTTGTCTCTGTACAGGGAACAGTAAGGCAATGGTTGTACTGTCTTGGTTAGTAGTTTTATGACGGTGTGGAATTTATTGTATTTTGGAGAGGAGTTGACTGTGAAATGAGCATCTTTTCTTTGGTCAACAAATAGTTTTAAAGCTTTAAAATGGTGATATGGCTGAGAAAATGTTTAAAGAAATCTAGCATTTTAAATATAGTTGTCCTGCCTAGTGTCAGTATATACCAGTTTATAAATATAATTGATCTATTATTATTATTCTTTAAAATAGCCTCCAATTAAAATGAATATACGAAACAATTGAAATGAATATTTATTGCTAAATTATTTAGATTAGTTAAATTTATAAAAACATTGGAATATATTTATATATAAACTAGACTGTGAATCAATTATGAATACTCTTATACTGTTACAATATTCTATATAACAGATCATAAAAATATGCCTTTAAAATTAACCTTATTCACAATGAATCGCATTAAAATACCTCAAATGAGGACTATTAGCTTAACAATGCTTAGTTAAACAATATAACAAAATACTTTAGCAGCCAATTCATGTAACAATTTATCTGAGCTGAAATAACCTCTTATTTAGCCACCATAAAACAAGTTTTAAAATATATCACAATAGCTGCAAATAACTTATAAACACCAGAGAGGTTTACTTACAATAATAAGCCTGACTTAGAGATATGAAATACAAAAGACCTTTATCTAGCCAGTAAAATTATTTAGCATTAATGTGACTAGTTAAAACTACACAGCACTATGGATATAAATTTAAAATACCAATTGTGCTCTTTAAATTACCAGCTGCAATCTAACTGTAGAAACAAAATATCTTTTGATTTAAATATAAAAGTATGAAACAACCTTTTATACGTTACAGATAAACCAAATTGGTTTCAGCTTTTTCAGATAAGTTCAGTTCACCTCATAAATTGAGAGGTATTTTGCAATATGGATAAGGAAGCTAGCCCAATTTTTGCTTATAGAGACTGTGTTTCCAACAGGCCAGCAAGGTTATCAGTCAAAATTTTAGCAAGCAAAGACCCCTTCTATCCCCTTGCATGAGGTTATATCACGTGATACACCCCACCCCTTTTTATTCTAATAATTCGTGAGTATTCAAATACGCAATTACTGAAGTTTGTCTGATAGGCCCTTTGGAGCTGAACATCTCTAGGTTCACTGGGTTCATACCAGTTTTAGTCCATTAGGGTGCATCAGATAACTAGAAAGGCAGTTTCATTATCAATATTGTTATGTCTAGTATCTAACCTTTAAAATATTTATTAAATATTTTATAATTTCCGGTATCAACAAACCACATGTTCCATGTATATTGGATTATGTCATACTATTTACCCTGAGTATTTCAAGACTAAATATAATATATTTGTTATACTATTTTAGAAGATGCCTTTAAAGTTGCATTTGATTATTATCCCATATCAATACAAATGCAGCACATTTCACATTCAGTACATCTCTTGCTGAGTGTATAAAAACATATGATATAATTTACAGCACCAATTACATATGCACTTGTTAGATGCCTGAAAAATAAAAAAGAATGTTATTTATTTTGAAATAAATTGGACATTTTAAATTGACTATTTGGTTACTTTTTAAATTCAGCAAATACTTATATAATATGCTACTGTTAGGCATTTCTTCTTAGATCCACAAATACACATTTATACAATTTACTTGGACAGTCTGAGTATCAAGGAAAGATTTGAAAATTACACAATTCATTTTATATGAAGCTCTATTTCCCCCTTTTAAAATTAAGATTTGCATTCTTATATGTTTTCTGCACTCACAGGGTTAACATGTTTCAAAAGACTTTCTTCACTATATCACGGTGACGTCACGTCTGGAATTCGTGTATTCAACTGAGCAGGGGTACTTAACACTTAGATGACAAGGGATATCTCCTTTGAGTATGTTTGTATATTCCATTATCAGTTCAGACTGAGCGACTGTTCCTTACAGGGGGCCTGTAAGTTTGTTACCCATCTTGGGCAGGAAACCCATATATGGGCATACACATCTGAGGGCTCCATAATGCTAATATTTACTTTAAAGTGGCCCATCTATACAAAGGTCTAAATCCTTTGTTCTCTCCTGTGTAACCAAGAAGAAGGGGGGTTGGTCTGTTGTGGCTACAGCCCATACAACTCATGTCAAGGGAGGCATTAGCTGACCTAAAATATATAAATTTATTTGATACATATGTAGTTTATTTAATAATATTCACAGGTACCCTGACACTAGTCTGATACATTCATTTTTCTAGTTTGCTCGCATGCACTATTTAAACACATACATGGTTTGGAAAAATATCAAAATTTATAACCAGTTGAAAAAAAAAAAAAGTTGCTGTTCTGCTTCTAGAAAAAAAGGTCAACATTGGTGAATGCTTCTGAAACTAAAAGACAAAACATATTCCTTTAAAGGCCTCTTGGCTCTCTCTCTAAAGCTAGTATTCTCTCTTTTTTTTAACTACCAAGCATATGGAGTTCCAGGTCTTTATCTGTGGTGTCCTTTGCAAGGAAATGCCTCTTGCCTATCATTACTAAATCATTCTGGTTCTGTGTGGCTCAGCAGTAAAGTGTTTTATTAAAAGGACAGTAAACACCTTATAATTACAAGACCTTTCTATTGTGATGCTATAGAATAACATATCGGCCAAGTCTTAACATTTTTAAAACAAATTAACACAATTTTTAATGTAATTATTCTTCAATAGCTAAACCAGCATTTCCCATGTTTAGAAGAACCTCTCTGGGTTTTAGTTCACAGACAAAAAGTCTAGTCACTGTTATAAAGTTCGTATAGAATACAGTGTTTTGCAGTTAGATATTGACGGCAGATAAGAGCCATAGGCCCAGCAAGTCTGCCCGACCTTACCTAACAGTATAAACTTATCTAGTTCGTAGGATAGCCCTATGCTTGTCCCATGCATTTTTAAAGTCCCCCACAGTGTTTGTTGCTACTACCTCTTGAGGAAGTTTATTCCATAAATCAATCACTCTTAATCAGTTGTTATCTGATTAAGCCAATTAGGTGTATATGTGTGTGTGTGTATATAATGTATATGTGTGTGTGTGTGTGTGTGTGTATGTATGTATGTATGTATGTATATATATGTATGTATGTATGTATATATATGTATGTATATATATATGTGTATATATATATGTGTATATATATGTGTGTGTGTGTATATATATATATATATATATATATATATATATATATATATATATATATATATATATATATATATATATATATATATATATATATATATATTTCTTCTGTTAAGTGTGATCAGTCCACGGGTCATCATTACTTGTGGGATATTAACTGCTCCCCTACAGGAAGTGCAAGAGGATTCACCCAGCAGAGTTGCTATATAGCTCCTCCCCTCTACGTCACCTCCAGTCATTCTCTTGCGCCCAACGACTAGATAGGATGTGTGAGAGGACTATGGTGATATATTTAGTTTTTATATCTTCAATCAAAAGTTTGTTATTTTATAATAGCACCGGAGTGTGTTATTCCTTCTCTGGTAGAATTTGAAGAAGAATCTACCTGAGTTTTTCTATGATTTTAGCCGGAGTAGTTAAGATCATATTGCTGTTTCTCGGCCATCTGAGGAGTGAGGTAAACTTCAGATCAGGGGACAGCAGGCAGATTAATCTGCAAAGAGGTATGTAGCAGTTTATTATTTTCTGACATGGAATTGATGAGAAAATCCTGCCATACCGTTATAATGTAAACTCAGCCTTGAATGCAGTAGATGTAGCTGATATCAGGCTGTCATGTATGTATATTTTACACTTCAGTTTTCTGGGAAATGGTACTTCTCTGGCTTTTAAACTGTATACATAGACTTAACCTATTTTGCAGGGACTTGCAATAGGTTTTAAATGACAATTAATTATTGAGGTAAAATGTTTTTTTGCTGGCATGTAAAAACGTTTTTTTCTCTGAGGTACTGGGTGAAAAAAAGTTTTGGGCACTTTTTTTCCACTTGGCAATAGTTTTGATTTCAATTAGAGCAGTTCACTGATCCCTCTCACTGTTATGTGTGTGGGGGAGGGGCCATTTTGGTGCTTTCACTATGCATCAGAAAAACTCAGTCAGAGGTTCATTTTCTTCCTGCATGATCCGGTTCATCTCTACAGAGTTCAGGGATCTCAAGAGTCTTTTTTGAGGGAAGTAATCATACAGCAGAGCTGTGCTGATTGTATTGACTGTGATATAAAAAACGTTTATTTGTGTATTTTTTTTTTTTTCTGCTGCCTGGGTTAGTTATCATTTGCTGAGGGGAACAATCCTTTGCTAAAACTGTATATTCTGACAAAGATTGATGCTATAACTTAATTATTTTATCTGTTATAATATTTTTCTGTGCTTCTTAAAGGCACAGTTCGTTTTCATATTATTTGTAAATTACTTTGAAAAGTATTTCCAAGTTGCTGTTTATTTGCTAGTGTGTTAAACATGTCTGATTCAGAGGAAGATATCTGTGCTATATGTGTTAATGCCAAAGTGGAGCCCAATAGAAATTTATGTACTAAATGTATTGATGCTACTTTAAAAAATAGTCAATCTGTACAAATTGAACATATTTCACCAAACAACGAGGGGAGAGTTATGCCGACTAACTCGCCTCACGTGTCAGTACCTGCATCTCCCGCTCAGGAGGTGCGTGATATTGTAGCGCCGAGTGCATCTGGGCGGCCATTACAAATCACATTACAAGATATGGCTACTGTTATGACTGAAGTTTTGGCTAAACTACCAGAACTAAGAGGTAAACGTGATCACTCTGGGATGAGAACAGAGTGCGCTGATAATGCAAGGGCCATGTCTGATACTGCGTCACAGTTTGCAGAACATGAAGACGGAGAGCTTCATTCTGTGGGTGACGGTTCTGATCCAAATAAACTGGACTCAGACATTTCAAATTTTAAATTTAAGCTTGAGAACCTCCGTGTGTTACTAGGGGAGGTATTAGCGGCTCTGAATGATTGTAACACAGTTGCAATCCCAGAAAAAATGTGTAGGTTGGATAAATATTTTGCGGTACCGACGAGTACTGACGTTTTTCCTATACCTAAGAGACTTACTGACATTGTTACTAAGGAGTGGGATAGACCCGGTGTGCCTTTCTCACCCCCTCCTATATTCAGAAAAATGTTTCCAATAGACGCCGCCACACGGGACTTATGGCAAATGGTCCCTAAGGTGGAGGGAGCAGTTTCTACTTTAGCTAAGCGTACCACTATCCCAGTGGAGGATAGCTGTGCTTTTTCAGATCCAATGGATAAAAAATTAGAGGGTTACCTTAAGAAAATGTTTGTTCAACAAGGGTTTATATTGCAACCTCTTGCATGTATTGCGCCTGTCACGGCTGCAGCAGCATTTTGGTTTGAGTCTCTGGAAGAGACACTTCAATCATCCACACTAGATGACATCACACACAAACTTAAATTCCTTAAGTTAGCTAATTCATTTATTTCAGATGCCGTAGTACATTTAACTAAACTTGCGGCTAAAAATTCAGGATTCGCCATTCAGGCACGCAGAGCTCTGTGGCTAAAATCCTGGTCAGCTGATGTTACGTCTAAATCTAAATTGCTTAATATTCCTTTCAAAGGGCAGACCTTATTCGGGCCCGGCTTGAAAGAGATTATTGATGACATTACAGGAGGTAAAGGTCATGCCCTGCCTCAGGACAAGGCCAAAGCCAAGGCTAGACAGTCCAATTTTCGTTCCTTTCGTAATTTCAAAGCAGGAGCAGCATCAACTTCCTCTGCACCAAAACAGGAAGGAGCTGTTGCTCGCTACAGACAAGGCTGGAAACCTAACCAGTCCTGGAACAGGGGCAAACAGGCCAGAAAACCTGCTGCTGCCCCTAAGACAGCATGAATTGAGGGCCCCCGATCCGGGACCGGATCTAGTGGGGGGCAGACTTTCCCTCTTCGCCCAGGCTTGGGCAAGAGATGTTCAGGATCCCTGGGCGTTAGAGATCATATCTCAGGGATACCTTCTGGACTTCAAATCCTCTCCCCCAAGAGGGAGATTTCATCTGTCAAGGTTGTCAACAAACCTAACAAAGAAGGAAGCGTTTCTACGCTGCGTACAAGATCTTTTATTAATGGGAGTGATCCATCCAGTTCCGCGGTTGGAACAAGGACAAGGGTTTTACTCAAATCTGTTTGTAGTTCCCAAAAAAGAGGGAACCTTCAGGCCAATCTTGGATTTAAAGATCCTAAACAAATTCCTAAGAGTTCCATCGTTCAAGATGGAAACTATTCGAACAATTTTGCCCATGATCCAAGAGGGTCAGTACTTGACCACAGTGGATTTAAAGGATGCTTACCTTCACATACCGATTCACAGAAGTCATTACCGGTATCTAAGGTTTGCCTTTTTAGACAGGCATTACCAGTTTGTAGCTCTTCCATTCGGACTGGCTACGGCTCCAAGAATCTTCACAAAGGTTCTGGGCACTCTTCTGGCGGTACTAAGACCGCGAGGAATTGCAGTAGCTCCGTAATTAGACGACATACTGATACAAGCTTCAAGCTTTCAAACTGCCAAATCTCATACAGAGATAGTACTGGCATTTCTAAGGTCGCATGGATGGAAAGTGAACGAAGAGAAAAGTTCTCTCTTTCCACTCACAAGAGTTCCCTTCCTGGGGACTCTGATAGATTCTGTAGAAATGAAGATTTACCTGACAGAGGACAGGTTAACAAAACTTCAAAGTGCATGCCGTGTCCTTCATTCCATTCAAGAGACCAGAAATTCTCTTCTATGGTGGCTTTATCGGCCACATCTGTCCAGGGGAATGCCATTCAGCAGGCCAGACTGGTCAATTGTAACAACAGACGCCAGCCTACTAGGTTGGGGCGCTGTCTGGAATTCTCTGAAGGCTCAGGGACTATGGAATCAGGAGGAGAGTCTTCTTCCAATAAACATTCTGGAATTGAGAGCAGTCCTCAATGCTCTTCTGGCTTGGCCCCAGTTAGCAACTCGGGGGTTCATCAGGTTCCAGTCGGACAACATCACGACTGTAGCTTATATCAACCATCAGGGAGGGACAAGAAGCTCCCTAGCAATGATGGAAGTATCGAAGATAATTCGCTGGGCAGAGTCTCACTCTTGCCACCTGTCTGCAATCCACATCCCGGGAGTGGAGAACTGGGAGGCGGATTTCTTAAGTCGTCAGACTTTTCATCCGGGGGAGTGGGAACTTCATCCAGAGGTCTTTGCCCAAATACTTCGACGTTGGGGCAAACCAGAGATAGATCTCATGGCGTCTCGACAGAACGCCAAGCTTCCGCGCTACGGGTCCAGATCCAGGGATCCGGGAGCGGTCCTGATAGATGCCTTGACAGCACCATGGACCTTCAGGATGGCTCATGTGTTTCCACCTTTCCCGATGCTTCCTCGATTGATTGCCAGAATCAAACAGGAGAAAGCATCAGTGATTCTAATAGCGCCTGCATGGCCACGCAGGACTTGGTATACAGATCTGGTGGACATGTCATTCTGTCCACCTTGGTCGTTACCTCTGAAACAGGACCTTCTGATTCAGGGTCCTTTCAAACATCAAAATCTAACTTCTCTGAAGCTGACTGCTTGGAAATTGAACGCTTGATCTTATCAAAGCGTGGTTTTTCTGAGTCAGTTATTGATACCTTAATAGAGGCTAGGAAGCCTGTTACCAGAAAGATTTACCATAAAATATGGCGTAAATACCTATATTGGTGCAAATCCAAAGGTTACTCTTGGAGTAAGGTTAGGATTCCTAGGATATTGTCTTTTCTACAAGAAGGTTTAGAAAAGGGGTTATCCGCTAGTTCCTTAAAGGGACAGATCTCAGCTCTGTCCATTCTGTTACACAAGCGTCTGTCAGAAGTTCCAGACGTTCAGGCTTTTTGTCAGGCTTTGGCCAGGATTAAACCTGTGTTTAAAGCTGTGGCTCCACCATGGAATTTAAACCTTGTTCTTAACGTTTTACAGGGTGTTCCGTTTGAACCCCTTCATTCCATTGATATAAAGTTGTTATCTTGGAAAGTTCTATTTTTAATGGCTATTTCCTCGGCTCGAAGAGTCTCTGAGTTATCAGCCTTACATTGTGATTCTCCTTATTTGATTTTTCACTCGGATAAGGTAGTTCTGCGTACTAAGCCTGGGTTCTTACCTAAGGTAGTCACTAACAGGAATATCAATCAGGAGATTGTTGTTCCATCCTTGTGCCCAAATCCTTCTTCGAGGAAGGAACGTCTTTTGCACAATCTGGATGTAGTTCGTGCCCTTAAATTTTATTTACAGGCAACTAAAGATTTTCGACAAACTTCTTCCCTGTTTGTCGTTTACTCTGGTCAGAGGAGAGGTCAAAAAGCTTCTGCTACCTCTCTCTCTTTTTGGCTTCGTAGCATAATTCGTTTAGCTTATGAGACTGCTGGACAGCAGCCTCCTGAAAGAATTACAGCTCATTCCACTAGAGCTGTGGCTTCCACTTGGGCCTTTAAGAATGAGGCCTCTGTTGAACAGATTTGCAAGGCTGCAACTTGGTCTTCGCTTCATACTTTTTCCAAATTTTACAAATTTGTCACTTTTGCTTCCTCGGAGGCTATTTTTGGGAGAAAGGTTCTTCAGGCAGTGGTTCCTTCTGTATAAAGAGCCTGCCTATCCCTCCCGTCATCCGTGTACTTTTGCTTTGGTATTGGTATCCCACAAGTAATGATGACCCGTGGACTGATCACACTTAACAGAAGAAAACATAATTTATGCTTACCTGATAAATTCCTTTCTTCTGTAGTGTGATCAGTCCACGGCCCGCCCTGTTTTTTAAGGCAGGTAAATATTTTTTAAATTATACTCCAGTCACCACTACACCCTTGGCTTCTCCTTTCTCGTTGGTCCTTGGTCGAATGACTGGAGGTGACGTAGAGGGGAGGAGCTATATAGCAACTCTGCTGGGTGAATCCTCTTGCACTTCCTGTAGGGGAGCAGTTAATATCCCACAAGTAATGATGACCCGTGGACTGATCACACTACAGAAGAAAGGAATTTATCAGGTAAGCATAAATTATGTTATATACACACACACACACACACACACAAAATGTTATGATGGGGAGAGATTAATTATTTCACCATTTCATGGTACCAAATTACTATTGATGTAGTCACATCTTATGGTGCAGACCCTCTAGTAATAAATATTTAGAAAGTTTTAAAGATAGATAGAGTATACAAAATTTCGACAAATTAAGTATAAAGAAAAGGGATTGCAGCACTCTTTTTGAAAATAGTCTAATATGAATTCATTTCAGAATCAAAATCTAAAAAATGGCGGAATCCAGCCCTATCAATGGGCAGCATACCTACACAAGATAGACATACATAAAAAAGGATGCAGAAAATCACATTTGACTGGCCAATCTGGAACTATAATCTATTGGTAATGTGGTAAATAGATATATACAACCACAAATATACACAACAAACAGTATTACATACTGCAAAGAAAATGTTATCCAACAGATTATAGCAATGTAGCAAAAAGTGTAACAAACATATGTTGCAACATTATAACAGTCCCCTTAGTAGATATAGAGGCGAAATTATGCATAGTGAAACTGTGCTAGCATAGTCATAATTCCATCTAATAATATTGCACCATTATATGGATGTACCAGTTCATCAGAATGACGACAAAGAAATTTAAAGTTCACTTTACCATTTCCACGGCAATGTCCGTCAGTCGGTATTGCTCTCCTTACCGATATGGGCTTTAGTTCTCCAAAGTGACGGATTGTTGTTGTCAGACCTTATGCGAATTTGTATTCCAACAGCCACGCTTAACTCAGCGTCTCCTCACCTCTCCTGGGCTGTATACCATCCAAGGCAAACAATTAGAAACAGATATGCACAGAACCAGGTCGTGCACTGCATCCGGGATAGCTTTCAGACTTCCACTTTTACTCCGGTTAGCTTTTTGCTTTTTGTTTCCGATCTGTGGTGTCTTGCCTCCCTATTTCTCAGGGATACCTCTAAGGTGCTTGTAAATCGCTGCTCACTCCTCCCTTGCTTCTACCAGCTTTGAGGTTGTCGGCTGTATCTTGTTTCTAATCAGGAACCGACTCATGCAGGTAAACTGATACTCCTTAGTTGCGGTGCTTCACTGAAATGGTGCAACTTTACTTGGGGACTGCTTATTAGGGTCAGTCAGTGTGACTTCTTTGGGAGCTTGCCAACGTACGTTTCACCCCTTGTTGCTCCAAACATATCGGGGCTACCTCAGGGCTAGGTATATAATGTGTGTGTGTATATGTGTATATATATATATATATATATATATATATATATATATATATATATATATATATATATATATATATATATATATATATATATATATATATATATATATATATATATATATATATATACTGTATGTCTATCTATCTATCTATCTATCTATCTATCTATCTATAAAGCAGGGTTAGCCTTGAAAGTCAGCAAGATGCATGTAAATTTCTGAGAATTAGAATTTTTTCCCCTCACACCTCTTAGCCAATATCTGTGCGTGAAATCTGGCTTGGCGCCGCATATTGCGTTGCCAAGCCGGATTTTCCAAACGGCTATTGGCTAAGAGGTGGAAACGTCACCTCTCAGCCAAATAGCGAAAATAGTGTTCTGCCGGTGGGCTGCCTAGGCTGCTCAGTGCGGCGATCGTTTGTAACAAATAAAGGAGCTTTCAGCAGGAAGTATTTTATACTTCAGGAATGAAAAGTCCCCTTTATTTGTTCCAATGGTAAATCCTAGCGTTTCACGAACGCTAGGATTTACCATCACTTTAAGCTAAATGTTAACAAAGGGAGTGTAAATAAAAGAGAACTAAAATTCCAAATAATTATTTTATAAGAACAGAAAAAGATTGAAAACCTGTAAGTATACATAGTAATTATTAGTATCATTCAGAACCTTTGGGTTTTACTGTGACTATTAAGTAAATCTATTTGCTTTTAATAGTGATTTCTCCAAATCACCACCTCTTATGCCTAATGAGATTTTCTGTAATACTGAAAAATGTAATTTGCTTGGATTGTTGTTTTAAAATTAAGAAAAAAATGTCTGGCTACTATTGTTATACCAACAAACAAAAGGGTATACCATTTTTAAAAAGAAACTCATATACTTGCAGCTGATGCTGCTACAATTTTCACTGGAATAGAGGATAGAATACCACTGCCTTTAACGCGGTCTTAAGGTTACAATAGTGGCTGTTTCAAACACCCTACACAATGCGTCAGAAAATACAGTGTCCCCATTGACAGTTAAACAAAAGTCAGGCACAGAGAGTGAGATAACATAATTAACATTTTGGCAGACCATAGGTCACCTCTCCTCCTCAGGGTAGACTCTGGTGCTCCAGCCTAAACACTGCTCCAGTGTAATCCGATTCCTTCGTTCCAGCACAGCCGTATCCTCCAAGTGCTCAACCCGGTATCAGGCAAGTAAATTTCATCCAAAAAAGGAAATCCGGGGAATCCGTATGTCTAAAATCGATTTATTTTATTGATATACATTTAAAATACGCTCAATAGCGTTTCACAAACTCCTGACCCACTGATCCTCAAACATCCGGATTGGTGCCGGCATACTGTTTTAGTTTTGCCATTTGCCTGCTCTATAGCCGCATTTCTTATATTTTTCATATGTCCTATTATTCTTTTAAGTACCAGATGTGTCGTCATTCCTATGTAACTTTTTACATGTGAACAAGACAATGTATATACTACTCCTTCAGTTTTGAATGAAAAATATTCTTGTAGGTAATGCTTTTTACACGTTTTGTCCGAAATGTGCTTAATAGGATTTACATGAGTACATATTGAACATGAATTGCATGGGTGCATACCCTTTGTTAAGGATTCTTTTTTAGGAATATTTATATAGTGGCTATTTTACCAACTGGTCCTTTTTTATATTGTATGCAGTTATTAGCCTGGGTATTTTTTTCTGATACTGTGTCTTATTTTTAGGATACAATAGCTGTTTTCTTTCTATTGACGATGCCTTGAATTTGGCTTTACAGGTATACCTCACTTTACAGCACTTCACTTTACAGCGCTTCGCTAATACAGCGCTTTGTGGAGCTGAAGTTCAACCTCCAAGGATTTTAAAACATTGCTGTAATCTTTGTGAGATTGCGAGAAAAGTGACTGGCACCATTTTATTATGCTTAGTTCACCCTTTTTACAGCATTACTGTGTAATCTGTGTCTCAGTGCTATACTCTGGCAAATTGTACTACACTAATTGTCACTATTTTACAGGTACAGTATTTATTGAATACTGTGCTGTGCGAGTGTTAAACTAAACTTAGCACTATTGCACACCTAATATAAGTTAATTAAAACATGTTTTTAAGTTTTAAACACACTGGCAAGTGAAAAGAAAGCTAAAACTGCCTTGTTTCACTTTAAGGCGGTTTTCACTTTACAGCGGGGCTCCGGTCCTTAACCCGCTGTATGAGCGGGGTATACCTGTATTTACTTGTCTTCTGCTGTATCCTCAGGATACTAGTCTCTCAAGCAGATAGATCCCTGCTTTCAGATAGAAATATTTCTGTAGTAGAACAGTTGCGTCTCAATCTAAGCAATTCTTCATATGGAATGGATTTTATTGTTCCTTTGGCATGAGCATTAGTATTATGTAACAAGGTATTGTGGCAGTTTCCTTTCTATACTTGGTTGTATTTATTGTGCCATCCTTATTTATAATTATTTCAAGATCTAAGAAGGAGATTTTTTGGGAGTCTATTTAATGGGTTAGTCTAATGTTTAGGTTATTTTTGTTGTGACATTTGTAAGCATTCATGTAACAAATATGTAGGCCTTCCCAAAGAAATAACATATAGTTAATTAGTCTAATCCAAAATGGATTATGATTAGTATAGTTCTCCATTTCATCAGAAAACACTATCATTTTTGTTCCCAGCATCCAAGAAATAGGTTTGCATAAGTAGGGGCACAAGCAGTGCCCATTGCTTTACCCATTGCTGTACCCTGTGTTTGTAGGTAAAATAATTGTTTGTCAATACAAATTGAAGCAGTTGTACAATAAAGTGATAATGTTCTAAATTATCAAGTTGGTTACTTTCTAAAAAATATTTTTTAGCTTTTATACCATCCTCATGTCTGATACTTAATCATTCTACATTAGTCATAAATAGTGTATCCTTTGATAAATTTAGATCTTGTAAATGTTGTAATACTTCCATAGTATACCGTATGTATGAAGGTAAAGTATACAGGTATTCCCTCAAATGAAAATCTACGTATTGACTTGCTGCTTCTGTTATGCTGTCATTACCAGAAACAATAGATCTACAGTGGTTATTGAAAAGAATCATCCCCCTTGAAAATAATCACATTTTGTTGCTTTGCAGCCTGAAATAAAGACAGACACAGTTTTTGTTTATCTTTACTTAGTGCAACTTATAACATCAAAGTGAAAGAAATAACACCAACATGTCAGACAAAAATAAAGACAGTTCAAAAACAGAGTTGGAAAAAGGGTCACCCCCTCCTAAAATTAAACTCAATCAGTTGTAGCTAATCACCTTCTCAATGGCACACACAAAGCCATTTGACCTTCAACTGTGATCAGCTTTGGGCATATTGATTAGCTCAGCATTAAAAGAGCTTTCTTGGAGCATCTCAATCCCTGGTAGCAAACAATCAATTATAGGTGGCAAGGCACTGTCAAAAGATCTCCGGGATAAAGTTGTGCACAGGCATACATCAGGAGATGGATACATGAAAATATCAAAGGATTTATCAATGTATCAAATGGAAGGTATTTGGTACAACACAGACCCTCTCTGGATTAGGGCATCGCTCCAAACTGGATTAAAGAGCCAGGAGGAAACTGGTCAGAGAGGCCCACAGCAACTCTGAAGCAGTTGCGGGAATTTATGACAGCGTGGCCATTGTGTGCATGTGACAATAGTATCATGAATTCTCCACAAATGTGGCTTGTATGGAAGGATTGCAAGATAAAAGCCACTCCTCAAGACAGGCCACATGCAGTCACGACTAAGCTGTGCCAAAACATACCTAGGAGATTCTGAGATCACATGGAAAAAGGTGTTATGGTCAGATAAGACTAAAATTTAATTATTTGGCCTTAACACAAAATTATATGTCTGGAGTAAATACAATACAGCTCACCATCCAAATAGCACCATACCTACAGTAAAGCATGGAGGTGGTAATATCCTGTTATTGGTGTGTTTCTCTGCAGCAGGCACTGGGGCACTTGTCAGGATAGAAGGAATAATGGATGGGGCAAAATACAGTCAAGTTCTTGAGGAAAATCTGCTGCCCTCTGCCAGGGAGTTTTCAATGGGAAGAAGGTTTACCTTCCAACATGACAATGACCCAAAGCAAAAATGACCACACAGTAGAAGGAGAAAAAATGTGAATGCCCTTGGATGGCCTAGTCAGAGCCCATACTTAAACCCAATTGAATATCTGTGGCATGACTTGAAGACTGCAGTCCACAAACGGTCACCATCAAATGTAACGGAACTGGAGCAGTTCTGCAAAGAAGAGTGGGCAAATATTGCACAGTCTAGATACTACATTTAATATTTTGTTATGGAGATATATAGATATACAGGTGGCCCTCGGTTTACGACGGTTCAATTTGCGCCGTTTCAGAATAACGCCCTTTTTTTGCTATTGAAAAGCATTGACTGCTATTGAAAGCATTAGCACATGCATACATTAAAATAGCCAGTAGGTGGAGCTGTCCGCTTGTGTTACAGCAAACATATGCAAAGAAAAACAAGCCAGACGTGATCAATGGATCAGCTTTCAAAGGAACAAGATCTAGCAGCCACTTCCCTTAGCTGCAGACTCAATGCAGAGAACTGTTTGCAGAAAAAGGCAAGTAAAAAAACGTTTTTCTTAATTAAACTTAGTTTGATGATGATACAGTCTGTTGTGTGATTAAACACAGGCAGGCTGAAATCAGTGTATAACAAGACCTGAGCAATGGAGCCGTTTTTAAAGGAACAAGATCTAGCAGCCACTTCCCTTAGCTGCAGAAAAATGCAAGTAAAAAAACATTTTTCTTCATTAAACTTAGTTTGATGCTGATACAGTCTGCTGTGTGATTATTATTAAACTTAGATTGATGCTGATACAGTCTGCTGTGTGATTATTTTGTTTTTGTTCATTAAACTTAGATTGATGATGATGCAGTCTGCTGTGTGATTATTTTGTTTTTGTTCATTAAACTTAGATTGATGATGATACAATCTTTGTCTGTGATAATTTTATTAGGTGCAGTTTAGCAAATGTTTTTGTTCATTAAACTGAATTTGATGATACAATCTATTTTATTAGGTTTATAATGCTGTTTAGCATTTAAAGTCTTCATTTCAAATATTTAAAAATAATGTATTGGGTGTTACTTATGACAATTTTGAGAGGGGCCTGGAACCTAACTCCCTCACTTCCCATTGATTTACATTATAAACTGTGTTTCAATTTACAACGGTTTCGATTTACAACCATTCCTTCTGGAACCTAACCCCGGCGTAAACTGAGGGCTACCTGTAGTTAGATATAGATATATACATTATATTATAGTATATATTAAAAATAGTATACATTATTGAATATACAGGTTTTTTTAATGGGCATAAGTGTAAAAAGAAAATACTGTAATGTGTTAAAGCATTTTATTATTATTATTGCACTTTTGTTTGATTTATAGTTTGTGTTGATCCTCTACAAATAAGTTAACCACACAGTGTCGGCTCCACAGCAGTGGACTGGTGGTACCTAGCTAAACACATTGGGTGAGCCAATGACAAGAGGAATATTTGTGTAGCCACCAATCACCAGCTAGCTCACAGCAGTGCATTGCTGCTCCTGAACCTCTCAAGCTATACTTTTCAACAAAATATACCAAAAGAGCAATATAGATTTAAAGGGACAGTCTGCAACAGATTTTTGTTTTAAAAGATAGATAATCCCTTTATTACCCATTTCCCAGTTTTGCACAACCAACAGTTATATTAATATACTTTTTACCTCTGTGATTACCTTGTATCTAAGCATCTTCTGACAGCCCCTTGATTACATGTCTAACTATTATCTATTAACTTGCATTTAGTACTGTATTGTGCTAAATTTTAAAGGGATACTGAACCCAAATTTTTTCTTTCATGATAAAGATAGAGCATGCAATTTTAAGCAACTTTCGAATTTACTTCGATTAATTTTTCTTCGTTCTCTTGCTATCTTTATTTGAAAAAGGCATCTAAGCTAAGGAGCCAGCAAATGTTTGGTTCAGACCATGGACAGCACTTGTTTATTGGTGCTGTCCAATCAGCAAGGACAATCCAGTTTGTTCACCAAAAATGGTCCGGCATCTAAACTTACATTCTTGCTTTTCAAATAAACATACCAAGAGAATGAAGAAAATTTGATAATAGGAGTAAATTAGAAAGTTGCTTAAAATTGCTTGCTCTATCTAAATCACGAAAGACAAATTTTGGGTTCAGTGTCCCCTTAAATAACTCCCCGGGCATGAGCACAATGTTATCTATATGGCCCACATGAACTAGCAGTCTCCTGTTGGGAAAAGCAAATAAAAAAGCTTGTGATAAGAGGCTGTCTGTAGTAGCTTAGAAACAGGCAGACTGCTTGAAAACAGGGCTTGTTTGCCTGCTTTTGTAGGTGTCTAGTATCTGAGCACACAGACTGACAGACTCTGTCTTATTGTTATCAATATATAGAAGATGTATATCCCTTTTCACTCTACTATCCAGATATTTTCTATTGACGTCTTTGACAAAATAGTTTTAGGGGGTCTTGAAACTTAGCCTGCAATTTAAACAGACTTGCATTGATTTATTTATTTGTTGAAAAGCATACATAGGAAGGCTCAGGAGCAACAATGCGCTACTTGGACATAGCTTGTGATTGGTGGCTACACATATCTATTGTCATTGGTTCACAACATGGGTTCAGCTAGCTCTCAGAAGAACATTGTTGCTTCAAAGCTGACCTGCTATGTGTTTAAAGGGATAGTATAGTCAAAATTAAACTTTTATGATTCAGATAGAGGATGCCCATATTTGGTTCAGCATCTGGATAGCGCTTGCTGATTAGTGTCTAAATGTAGCCATCCAATCAGCAAGCGCTATCCAGGTGCTGAACCAAAAATGGGCTGGCTCCTAGACAAACTTTCCAGCTTTTTTAATTAAAGATACCAAGAGAACAAAGAAAAAATGATAATAGGAGTGAATTAGAAAGTTGCTTAAAATTGCATGCTCTGTCTGAATCATGGACATTTATTTTTGACTAGACTATCCCTTTAACTCTTTAAACACTTGGATAATTTTATTTTGTAATACTTTTTATAGCTCAGTGTGTTTCTTCTATCTAGTTACAGCATATAATTTTCACATGAAACTGCAGAACACCCAGTACCAGGCCTGCCCTTTGGGTAGGGCGAGAGGGGCACACACCCAGGGCCGTGCGGTTTGGGGGGCCCACACTTACAGGGGTGAGAGCATGAGAAGGTGCAATGCATATTCTGTATTTTTAGTTTATGAAGAAGTGTTTATGGTATCAGGAGGTGTAATATATACGGTTATTCTTTATATAGGTAACACTGAATGTTGCGACAGGGGTGGGCCATACAGGGGACAGGGCATACAGGGGGAGGGGAATAAGAGCTCTGGGCTGTGGGACCCCGCAAATTTGTCTTGCCCATTGCCCGCAAATGCTAAGGGTGTCCCTGCCCTGTACGAATGTTTTGCATATTCAAGAATACATAAGTACAATTGTATCATTGTCCCAACAGACAATGTTTACAGGTAATACTGTCCACACTGGAAAACAACTTTCAGGTAGCTATTTCTGCATGTATGTATCATTTCATGAGAGGTCACTTTTGCAACCCCTCGCTTCTGCTCTCACGAAAGAGCAGGACTTGTCAATGATTCAGTTTAAATCACTACCAGGAATTTCAGAGGGAAAACTTGTCCAGAATACCGGTAAATTATTAGGATTTTGGTTTAACACCTTCGTTGCCGGGCTTTTTTCTTTTGCTTGCGTTCTCCCCTCCGCGCGCTTGCGTTCTCCCCTCCGCTTTTGCAAATGTACTTTACAACTTTAAAAGAAAAATGGAACTCATTTTTCGTTTTTCATTTAAAGTAATATTTAAATTAGATTATTTCTTCAAATAACTCCCCCCAGCAAATGTACTAATTTTCATTGCCCAATTTAACATTTACTAAGTAAACAGATATTTGCATAGCAGATTTTCAGGCTAGTTAACATCTTTGCACTATTGCACAAATTTGTATGCTTTGCTTCCCAGATGGTTTGCTAGAGTTCTTCTGCCAAGAAGTGATCAATCCTAAAATTAAATATGACAAGCTTCCTAGTAAGCCTATTTATATAGTACAATTTACAAACGTTCATTTTCCACCCACACATATATATATATATATGTGTGTGTGTGTGTATATATATATGTGTATGTATATGTGTATATATATATATATATGTGTGTATATATATATGTGTATGTGTATATATATATATATATATATATATATATATATATATATATATATATATATATATATATATGTGTATATATATATATATATATATAGTGTGTGTGTGTATGCAGTGTTCTTCAAAAATGTACTTCATAATTATTTAGTGTAAATCTAGAAATGTACCAATAATACAAACGTATACATTACCCCCTACCATTTTTGCATTTTGCTTTTGATAAAGGATAAAAGGTTATACTGTAGTCCTATATAATTTTCATTACCAATAAGGATACAGTATTATAATATTTTGTTATTGATTCTAACTTATTTGACTCAATTATACCAGTTTTTATTTGCTCTAAAGATACTCATTACACCCATCCTTAACCCTTTCCCGGCGTTAGGATGTTCCATGCTGTCCTAACTGTGCTGAGCTTTAGTGCTGTTAGGACGGCATGGAACATCCTAGCCATTTGGCTGTCCTGAAGCCATTATAGCAGCTTGGTAAATGTGACCGTGGGCTGGAGGGCGTGCCTGGCGTCATAAGCACTCCCACTGATTCAATCCCATCATTGAAATCAAGCAATTTTTAATTTGTTTACATCGGAACTTGGTTCCGATGTAGACAAATTGACTGTCAGGAAGGGTTAAAAGCATAAGTGTCCAATGAAAATGTTCTGTTAGAGCATTTTATTATTGTACTATTGTTTGCAAAGGGTTTAAATGTAGTAAACTGATCTCTAGAGCAGCGGTTCACTTCTGGAATCTAGCTGAAGGCATCTTATCTGCTAACGGAAAGAGGCATATGTGTGTAGACACCAATAACCTAGCTAGCTCTCAGTAGTGCACTCCTGATGTGTTTGTGCATGTGAGGTGTTTATATGTTGCACTTTCAAACACACAAATCTGGTGACCATATTTGTTATTTATTCATACAAACGAGTGACAAATACACACACAAAAACAGTGGAAGCATCTATCTAGCTGCTAGATGGCACTTTTGCAAAAACAGCATAATAATTGTAAATTGCTTCCAAATTAATCCATTTTCCTATACATGCAAAGTTACATAAGGCGCACATCAGGTTAACATATTCCAGGTTCACAATGAGCCTTGAGCCCCATAATAAGAAATAATCATTTAAGGTGTACAATTTAGAAATTGGGTATCGTAATGTATTATGGGATATTAAAGGGCTTATTTCTATTTTTAGCAGTCATTTTAAATAGTGTCTGATTATTTTAAAAGTAGTGATGAAGCAACTTGCTTTATTCCATATCTGGGTCACCAGTTCCCTTGTTACCCAGCTATGTAATGTCCAGAGTGTCATCTCTTCCTTGCCAGGTCTTAATTCCTCATTATCATTGCACTGTAAAGTTATAGAGCACTGCATTAGGGACCTCACATCATTTTAAACTCATTCAGCTACTTAATGTTTATGATAAGGAATCTGCAGAGGCATATTACGGATATCACCATCTTTCCTGCTGATATCATTATATCCTTTTATTAGCTAGGGCTGATGTATTATTCAGTGTGTAAGTTTTTAAATGTTACGTGATGCAGTTGCCAGTAAGTTTTAAATAGACAACACATTGAAAACCTCTGTGTGTTTTGAGAAATTGGAATTTGCAGGTTTCTGTAGTATATGCAGTATGTTTTTTTTTTTTATATCTTTTTATTAGCCAATTTAACAGTTATACAGAGATGAAGAATTATGAGAGCCCCATTTATTTAATTATTTTTTAAATGTATTTATTTGGAAGGGATAAGCAAATGTGGCAACCAAGAATAAAAAAAAAATGTTTAATCTAAATTTGAAAGTTGTATTAAAGGGACATGAATTCAGATGGAGTTTACAATTTTAAAGGGACAGTCTACACCAGAATTGTTATTGTTTTAAAAGATAGATAATCTTTAAATTACCCATTCCCTAGTTTTGCATAACCAACACTGCTATATTAAAACACTTTTACCTCTGATTACCTTGTATCTAAGCCTCTGCAAACTGCCCCTTTATTTCAGTTCTTCTGTCACATTTTAGCCAATCAGTGCTGACTCCTAGGTAACTCCACGTGCGTGAGCTCAGTGTTATCTATATGACACACATGAACTAAAACCCTCTAGTGGTGAAAAAATAAGAGGCGACCTTCAAGGTCTAAAAAAAATTGGTGATAAAAGTAAATTGGAAAGTTGTTTAAAATGACATGCCCTATTGGAATCATGAGTTTATTTTGGACTAGACTGTTCCTTTAAACAACTTTCCAATTTACTTCTATTATCTAGTTTGCATTTTTCTCTTGGTATGCTTTGTTGAAAAGAATATCTAGGTAGGCTCAGGAGAAGCAATGCACTACTGGGAACTAGCTACTGAATGGTGACTATATGTGTGTGTGTGTGTATATGTACAGTACAAAACCTCAATCGATATGAGGTAAGCGCCGCACAGTGTAGGAAGAGTCTATTGAAGACACCAGGATCATCTACTTCATTTGCTAGTAGTGAGTCAGACTTGTGTTCCAGATCTCAGGCGTAGTGCATGTAAAGAGACAATAGTGCAACACTGTATCTTTATTTAATTAATAACACGCACAAGCTGTCAGAGGATATACCTGTATCTTTATTTAATTAATAACATGCACAAGCTGTCAGAGGATATACTGTATATCCTCTGAGGAAGAGGCTGAGATTGTGAGTGCCTTCGAAACACGTCAGGATTACAATGTTATGCTGTTATTACAGGACTTGTGTGTTTGTTGTGGTCCCTGGAATTTCATTGGAGAACTTCATTGTTTTTTTATCATATGTGTTTGAATTACATAGTTATTGAGGTTGAACAATGTGAGCATTGATTTCTGACAACTAGTGAGTGTTTATTAAATAAAGATACAGTATTGCACTATTGTTTCCTCATTGTCTCTTTACATTCAGTAACTAGACCATGAAAAATGCCCAAACTCCCCTTTAACACCATCTACCCTAAACTTTCTCTGCGGCATTGTTATATGGGAAATCCTAAGGAAAAACCCACACTAACTTAATCCCCAAAACACAATTTGGCAAAAATCAATCTAAAAACACAATACTGTTATTTCTAGTCTCTAGACAAAGACTTATTAAAGGAACATTTATTATGAACAAGAAAGAGTCACAGTACAGTTATAAAAAAAAAAGAGGAGTTAAACACAATTACACACAAAAACAAACTTTTTTTTTTTTTTTTTTAAATCATATAGGAGAAAATATAACAGAACCTAATACTGTACTAGTTTAAATATCTGTCCCAGGGAAGCTTGGCATGGAAACATTGTAATTTACACTGTTTTACCTACCCTTCCATGTAGAATTACAATATTATTTAGCTGAAATCAGAATTAAAGGGGCTGTCTAGTCAAAATAAACTTTCACGATTCAGATAGGGCATGCAATTTTAAACAACTTTCCAATTTACTTTTATCATCAAATTTTCTTTTTTCTTTTGATATTCTTTGTTGAAAGTTAAATCTAGGTAGGCACATATGCTAATTTCTAAACCCTTAAAGGCCACGTTTTATGAGGGCAAGTTTGGCAGTTTATCACAGATAACATTGTGCTCATGCACATGGAGTTACCTAGGAGTCAGCACTGATTGGCTAAAATGCAAGTCTGTCAAAATAACTAAAATAAGTGGGCAGTCTGCAGAGGCTTAGATACAAAGTAATCACAGATGTAAAAAGTATATTAATATGACTGAGCGGGTTATGCAAAACTGGGGAATTGGGTATTAAAGAGATTATCTTTTGAAACAATAAAAAATGTAGAGTAGACTGTCCCTTTTTAAAGGTAAGGTTTCTGACCAGGCCCCTTCCAGAGTGAGCAAGGAAGGTAGCCACTCCTTTTTTTTTTTTATTATGGCAAGCCATAAAACTACATTGCAAGCCCTGGATGAAGTTATAGGATAACCTATAATTTTAGTTATGTAAAAACAGTACACGTACATGACATCTATCATATTTTTTTCATCCAGTAATATAAGTGATTAAAACATGTCTTAAGGTATCCTAGAGCAGTGATGGCGAACCTTGGCACTCTAGATGTTTCAGAACTACGTTTCCCATAATGTTTAGGTATTCTGATGTCTAGTCAAGCATCATGGGAAATATAAAATTAACCAAGCTAGGGGGTGCTCTCTACTACATAAATGAATATATAACTATCTAAAAGTAAAAAAAAATAAAACAAATAAAACAACATATATAATCAATCACAAATGCATCAGATCAATCGCAAATGCATAAAAAGTAATTTAAAATATTGCAACTACAGTGCAAGTCCAATATATGAGAGGACAGGTCAGAGATATTCTTATCTCACAAAATGGTTAGTCCATAATTTCCAGATACAGAGCTGCTCTCCTTCTTGCAGATCACTCTTGATCAGTGTCTTTTGTATCCATCATGGGAAATATAGTTCTGAAACATCTGGAGTGCCAAGGTTCGCCATCACTGTCCTAGAGTGTCACCTCTGATTGACCTCAGGTTAGGGTCTTGATAATGACACTGTTTTCTCTCACTTTGGGTTCACTTCTTTGACTCATGAAAATCACTCTCCTGAGAATTTAAATTGCATCTAATATCTTGTTCACCCGATGTAAGTAATATAAATGATTCTTCCCAAAAACATAGCCCTTTTTTTGATAGTTCTGAAAAGAAGTTGTAAATAGCACGGAAATACAGCAGAAAAAAATAATCCCTGACATCCTAAAATCTTAGGTTGCTCAAAGGCTGATGAGGACCACTCTCAGCTGTGAAAAGGGAAACTGTAATGCATTTCAATACACTTATTTAGATGACCCTTTAACAAGCTGTAAAGTTAGTAGCTTCTCCTTGAGATGTAATCTATCCTAGATCTGTCAATTAAATGCTCAGTGTATGTATGCTAATTAGCTGTAGAAGGCCATGCGTTCTGTTATCAGGTTGTATGAATAACAAGGGCTACCATTGTCATTTTCTTAGTATGTCTCGCATTGTTTTGCAGTATTCCTTGTAATTCTCTCTGCTGAGGACAGATCTGTAGCAGGTTTGGTCTTGTACAGTCTGAATTGTGTGCTTCTAGTTCTCAGAATTTCACATGCAGAGGGGTCAAAATTAAATAGTGAAAGCAATTTTGTTTTTACTGCATAATTAGACATTTTATTTTGCAATCTGAATCTCGTGCCCCTTTTAAAGTGTTGGGAAATCCAACATTAAACATGCATGATTCAGATAGAACATATCATTTTAAGACACTTTATTATAATGAACTTCTATTTTCAAATATGCTTTGTTCTCTTGATATTTATTGTTGAAAAAGAATACACACACATCCTACACTAATGGGAGTTAGCTGCTGATTGGTGCCTGCACACATTTGTCTCTTGTGATTGGCTGACTAGATGTGTTCAGCTAGCTTCCAGTAGTGCAATTCGGTCCCTTCAGAAAATAACAAGAGAATGAAGCAAATTTGATAATAGAAGTAAATTACAAAGTTGTTTAAAATTGTATGTTCTATCAAAAGCTCTGATTTGTTTTTATAACCCATGTACTCATCACTATAATTGAATGGCATACAATGTAATAACTGATAAATGCATATAAATAGTGTTACACAGTGTGTCATAACAACCTTTTAATATTGAGATTTATTTTCACTGTTTTTAAAGATAAGGCTTAAAGGGACAGTCTACTCCCAGAATTTTTGTTTAAAAAGATAGATAATCCCTTTATTACCCAGTCACCAGTTTTGCGCAACCAACACAAATATATTAATACACTTTTTACGTCTGTGATTACCATGTGTCTTAGCCTCTGCAGACTGCCCCCTTATTTCAGTTCTTTTAAGAGACATGCATTTTAATCAGTTCTGACTCATAAATAACTCCATGGGAGTGAGCACAGTGTTATCTAACTGACACTCATGAACTAGCACCGTCTAGCTGTAAAAAGCTGCCAAAATGCCCTGAGATAAGATGCATTGTTTGAGGGTTAGCATATGAGCCTACCTAGGTTTATCTTTCAACAAAGAATACCAAGAGAACAAATTTGATGATAAAATTAAATTGGGAGCATATCAATATGAGTGTAATTACATTATAATATCTGCATGTGAGAACTTAATCAGTGCCCAGGATTATGACCTCCTTGCATGCTAGGAGGCCACAAGTCCATTTGATTGAAAATGTTACCAGAGCCCTGGGGAATTAATTATGTAAGAATGTGCTCTGTCTGGTTTCCGATCACTTGTCTTTGGTTTTTGCTCTCATTAGAGCATGCAGGCGCTATGTAATTTGACTTACAGCAAGGGCACTGTACATGCAGCTATAGCTTTTTACTGGTGCATTTACTTTGTCCCCATTCTCCTCCTCTTTTCTATTTCTTCTAACTACAAATTAAAAAAAATAAACTCCACATACTGATTCTCTTTTTTTATATTAAAAAAACAAATCCTTTAAAGGGACAGTCTAGTCCAAGATAAACTTTTATGAATCAGATAGAGCATGTAATTTTAAACAATTTTCCAATTTACTTTTATCACCAATTTTGCTTTGTTCTCTTGGTATTCTTAGTTGAAAGCTTAACCTAGGAGGTTCATATGCTAATTTCTTAGACCTTGAAGGCCGCCTCTTAAGAATGCATTTTAACTGTTTTTTCACCACTAGAGGGTGTTAGTTCATGTTTTTCATATAGATAACACTGTGCTTGTGCACGTGAAGTTACCTGGGAGCCATCACTGATTGGCTAAACTGCAAGTCTGTCAAAAGAACAAATAAAGGGGCAGTCTGCAGAGGCTTAGATACAAGATAATCACAGAGGTAAAAAATATATAAATATAACTGTGTTGGTTATGCAAAACTAGGGAATGGGTAAACAAGAGATTATCTATCTTTTAACACAATAACAATTCTGGTGTAGACTGTCCATTTAAAGCAACATAAGTGCAAAAGGAGAATGCTCATATGTGTTACATACAAGAAATAGTGCAATAATAAAATGCCCTCTGCATAAGCTCTGCAAGCAGGATATACTCAGTCCGCTCTACTGGTGAGCTAATAACAAGAAGCATTTGTGCTTAGCCACCAATTACCAGCTTGCTCCCAGGAATGCATTGGCGTTCATCAGCATATCTAGATATTATTATTACCAGGAATATATTGAACCATCTTTTAGGATTACCTGCTTTGCATGAATTATACAATTTAATTTTAACTTTCATGACCCTTTAAGGTAATTTAGAATACTATGTGATTGACTTAGGCTTTTAAAGGGACAGTCAACGCCAGAATTTTTGTTGTTTTAAAAGATAGATAATGCTTTAATTACCAATTCCCCAGTTTTGCATAACTAACACATTTATAACTATACACATTTTTTCCTCTGTAATTACCTTGTATCTAAGCCTCCGCAGACTGCCCCCTTATTTCAGTTCTTTTGACAGACTTGCATTTTAGCCAATCAGAGCTGTCTCCATGGTAAATTCACGTGCATGAGCTCAATGTTATCTGTATGAAACAAGTGAACTAATGCCCTCTAGTGGTGAAAAGCTATCAAAATGCATTTAGATTAGAGGCGGCCTTCAAGGTCTAAGAAATTAGCATATGAACCTCCTAGGTTTAGCTCTCAACTAAGAATACCAACAGAACAAAGCAAAATTGGTGATAAAAGTAAATTGGAAAGTTGTTTAAAATTACATGCTCTATTTGAAACATGAAAGGGGTTTTTTTGGACTTGATTGTCCCTTTAACTGTGGTTTTATGATTGATTTATATACTGTTTGATTATTACATGGTCTCTCAAATGTACCTGTCCTTTAGCTAGTCGTTTTGTACAAGTATGAAGAGGTCTCCTTTTATGACCGTATTGTAATAAACAAAGCCGTTTACAAGTGTCTTTTTACTTTTTTCGATCTAAATCACATTCAACTTTTTAATTTGGAAAGTGCATCTAAACTGGATTTGAATCCCTGTTGAACCTGTAGTAATAAATGCACTTTTCCATTCAATGAAATGCTTTACAAATATTAAACATATTGTACCATTTGAATAATTGCATTGGTGGCTGCCTGCTTTCTCCTTGCCTCACCTTGTGGTGTGATTTTAATATATACTAATTAAGAAACTCTAGGTTTAAATTACTGCCGTGACAGTAAATTATTCTGAACTGAGTGTGCAGTCACCACCTTTCAAGTTTTTACATTTTAAGCTATTTTCTATGTACTGTGCATTTTGTGTGAGCTTGATACATTTGTTGAAAATGTAGCAAAGTGGATATCATGTTTTACTTAAAGGGACAGTAAAGTCAGAGTTTAAACTTTCATGGTTCAGATAGATCATGTAATTTTAAACAGCTTTCCAATTAACTTCTGTTGTATGTAGGTCAAACCTCTAGAGTTTTAAATGGGGCTGGTGAGCAAATACAAAACCATCTCTGCTGTCCTGGTATAGGTAATAGTTCAAAAAGAAAAGGTTGCAGAGATGGTGTCAATTAAAAACGTCCAATTTTGTTCCAAGCAGTTTAAAAATACATGTGTAAGGTACCGGTCAAAAATCCATAAAGTCACAGCATGTGAATCTCTAACATGTTTCAGCAACTAGACCGTAATCATAGCTAATGTGTACACCTGTTACCTGACTTATGAACCCTGTATCAATCAGTGATTGGTTAACAACTGTGTCTGTTGTCAATGAATGAAATAATTAAAGGTAAAGAGTCTTATTTACTTATGCTAGCCTTTATACAAGTGAGGAATACATCTATCATTACAAATTAATTCATACAGCAATTTCATTATATCTTATATTTTGCAGAGAGAAAATGTATATTTATCAGTTAACAACTGATGATTCTACTTATCTCATATTTCATGCAGATAAGGCAGTTCTCCATACCAAGTTTGGTTTTCTTCCTAAGGTTGTTTTGGACAGAGATATTAATTGGGAAATTGTTGTTCCTTCTCTGTCCTAATACTTCTTCTCATAGAGAACGTTTGTTGCACAACTTAGACGTTATGTCGACTCTTAAATTCTATCTGCCTGCTACAAAGGACTTTAATCAATCTTCTGCATTGTTTGTTTGCTTTTCTGGAAAACGTAAGGGTCAGAAAGCTACTGCCACTTCTCTTTCTCTCTGGTTGAGAAGTATTATTTGTATAGCATATGAGACTGCTGGACAGCAGCCTCCAGAGAGAATTGCGGCTCATTCCACAAGGATGGTGTCTTCTTCTTGGGCCTTCAAGAACGAGGCCTCTGTAGAACAGATCTGTAGGGCTGCGACTTGGTCTTCCTTGCACTCTTTTTTTCCTAAATTCTATTAATTATAAACTTTTGCCTCGGCTGAGGCTTCTTTTGGGAGAAAGGGTTCTGCAAGCAGTGGTGCCTTCTGTGTAGGTTGTCTGTCTTGCCCTCCCTTATCATCTGTGTCCTCTAGCTTGGGTATTGATTCCCAACAGTAATTGATGATCCGTGGACTTGCAGTGTCTTAAGAAAGAAAAAAAAATTCATGCTTACCTGATAAATTTATTTATTTCTTGACACGGTGAGTCCACGGCCCTCCTTGTTTTTCAGACATTGTTTTTTTTTATATAAACCTCAGGCACCTCGTGTTTATTTCCTCTCTCTCCTTTTCCTTTGGTCGAATGACTAGGGGTTGTGGGAAGGGAAGTGATACTTAGTTTTGCTGTGGTGCTCTCTGCCTCCTCCTGCTGGCCAGGAGTGATATTCCAGCAAATTTACACTGTTATACAGGCTGTACACTCACTACTTTATATTGTAGCAAAGTGTCATTTCTTCAGTGTTGTCACATGAAAAGATATAATAAAATATTTACAAAAATGTGAGGGGTGTACTCACTTTTGTGAGATACTGTGTATGTGTGTATATGTATGTGTGTATATGTATGTGTATGTGTGTATATATGTATATGTATGGGTCTTTTTTCTATGCATTTCAATCTGCAGTGATTAATAGGCAGTTAGGCACCTTCACCTCAAGCAGCTGGACAGGAAGATAATAGGGAAGTGGCTACGGGATAGCTAATGTCTGTTCTGTGTACACAGACCTGTTAAGTTGCATAACTTTGCTGCAAAACAAGCGGACAGCTCCACCTACTGGCTATTTCTTCTGTTAAGTGTGATCAGTCCACGGGTCATCATTACTTCTGGGATATTACTCCTCCCCAACAGGAAGTGCAAGAGGATTCACCCAGCAGAGCTGCATATAGCTCCTCCCCTCTACGTTACTCCCAGTCATTCTCTTGCACCCAACGACTAGATAGGATGTGTGAGAGGACTATGGTGATTATACTTAGTTTTATATCTTCAATCAAGAGTTTGTTATTTTAAAATAGCACCGGAGTGTGTTATTACCTCTCTGGCAGAGTTTGAAGAAGAATCTACCAGAGTTTTGCTATGATTTTAGCCGGAGTAGTTAAGATCATATTGCTGTTTCTCGGCCATCTGAGGAGAGGTAAACTTCAGATCAGGGGACAGCGGGCAGATGAATCTGCATAGAGGTATGTAGCAGCTTTTATTTTCTGACAATGGAATTGATGAGAAAATCCTGCCATACCGATATAATGTCATGTATGTATACTTTACACTTCAGTATTCTGGGGAATGGTACTTCACTAGAATTACACTGTAAGAAGTACATAAAGCTGTTTAATAACTAGAAATTATGTTTAACGTTTTTGCTGGAATGTAAAATCGTTTTCATTTGCTGAGGTACTGAGTGAATAAATGTTTGGGCACTATTTTTCCACTTGGCAGTTGCTTAGTCTTTTTTTCTGACAGTTTCTGTTCTCTCTCACTGCTGTGTGTGAGGGGGAGGGGCCGTTTTTTTGGCGCTTTTGCTACGCATCAGATATTTCAGTCAGCAGCTCATTGTATTTCCTGCATGATCCGGTTCATCTCTACAGAACTCAGGGGTCTTCAAACTTATTTTGAGGGAGGTAATTTCTCTCAGCAGAGCTGTGAGAATTATAGTTAACTGAGATAAAAAACGTTTATTCTGTAATTTTTTTCCTGCTTTCAGAATTAGTTATCTTTGCTAATGGGATTAAACCTTTGCTAAAGTTGTGTTGTTTACAAGGATTGAGGCTATAACTGTTTCAATTTATTAATTTTCAACTGTCATAGTTCTTCTGTGTTTCTTAAAGGCACAGTACGTTTTTAATAATATTCTAATTGAATTGTATTCCAAGTTGCAAGTTTATTTGCTAGTGTGTTAAACATGTCTGATTCAGAGGAAGATACCTGTGTCATTTGTTGCAATGCCAAAGTGGAGCCCAATAGAAATTTATGTACTAACTGTATTGATGCTACTTTAAATAAAAGTCAATCTGTACAAATTGAACAAATTTCACCAAACAACGAGGGGAGAGTTATGCCGACTAACTCGCCTCACGTGTCAGTACCTGCATCTCCCGCTCGGGAGGTGCGTGATATTGTAGCGTCGAGTACATCTGGGCGGCCATTACAAATCACATTACAAGATATGGCTACTGTTATGACTGAAGTTTTGGCTAAATTACCAGAACTAAGAGGTAAGCGTGATCACTCTGGGGTGAGAACAGAGTGCGCTGATAATATTAGGGCCATGTCAGACACTGCGTCACAGGTGGCAGAACATGAGGACGGAGAACTTCATTCTGTGGGTGACGGTTCTGATCCAAACAGACTGGATTCAGATATTTCAAATTTTAAATTTAAGCTGGAAAACCTCCGTGTATTACTAGGGGAGGTGTTAGCAGCTCTGAATGATTGTAACACAGTTGCAATACCAGAGAAAATGTGTAGGTTGGATAAATATTTTGCGGTACCGGCGAGTACTGAGGTTTTTCCTATACCTAAGAGACTTACTGAAATTGTTACTAAGGAGTGGGATAGACCCGGTGTGCCGTTCTCACCCCCTCCGATATTTAGAAAAATGTTTCCAATAGACGCCACCACACGGGACTTATGGCAAACGGTTCCTAAGGTGGAGGGAGCAGTTTCTACTTTAGCTAAGCGTACCACTATCCCGGTGGAGGATAGCTGTGCTTTTTCAGATCCAATGGATAAAAAATTAGAGGGTTACCTTAAGAAAATGTTTGTTCAACAAGGTTTTATATTGCAACCCCTTGCATGCATTGCGCCGATCACGGCTGCAGCGGCATTCTGGATTGAGTCTCTGGAAGAGAACATTAGTTCAGCTACTCTGGACGACATTACGGACAGGCTTAGAGTCCTTAAACTAGCTAATTCATTCATTTCGGAGGCCGTAGTACATTTAACTAAACTTACGGCGAAGAATTCAGGATTCGCCATTCAGGCACGCAGGGCGCTGTGGCTAAAATCCTGGTCAGCTGATGTTACTTCTAAGTCTAAATTGCTTAATATACCTTTCAAAGGGCAGACCTTATTCGGGCCCCGGGTTGAAAGAGATTATCGCTGACATTACAGGAGGTAAAGGCCATGCCCTGCCTCAGGACAAAGCCAAAGTTAAGGCTAGACAGTCTAATTTTCGTTCCTTTCGTAATTTCAAAGCAGGAGCAGCATCAACTTCCTCTGCACCAAAACAGGAAGGAGCTGTTGCTCGCTACAGACAAGGCTGGAAACCTAACCAGTCCTGGAACAAGGGCAAGCAGGCCAGGAAACCGGCTGCTGCCCCTAAAACAGCATGAATTGAGGGCCCCCGATCCGGGATCGGATCTAGTGGGGGGCAGACTTTCTCTCTTCGCCCAGGCTTGGGCAAGAGATGTCCAGGATCCCTGGGCACTAGAGATAATATCTCAGGGATACCTTCTGGACTTCAAATACTCTCCTCCAAGAGAGAGATTTCATCTGTCAAGGTTGTCAACAATCCAGACAAAGAAAGAGGCGTTTCTACGCTGCGTACAAGAGCTCTTGTTAATGGGAGTAATCCATCCAGTTCCACGGTCGGAACAGGGACAGGGGTTTTACTCAAATCTGTTTGTGGTTCCCAAAAAAGAGGGAACTTTCAGACCAATCCTGGACTTAAAGATCCTAAACAAATTCCTAAGAGTTCCATCGTTCAAGATGGAGACTATTCGGACAATTTTACCTATGATCCAAGAGGGTCAGTACATGACCACTGTAGATTTAAAAAATGCTTACCTTCACATACCGATTCACAAAGATCATTACCGGTACCTAAGGTTTGCCTTCCTAGACAGGCATTACCAGTTTGTGGCTCTTCCATTCGGGTTGGCTACAGCTCCAAGAATCTTCACAAAGGTTCTGGGTGCTCTTCTGGCGGTACTAAGACCGCGGGGAATCTCGGTAGCTCCATACCTAGACGACATTCTGATACAAGCTTCAAGCTTTCAAACTGCCAAGTTTCATACAGAGTTAGTACTGGCATTTCTAAGGTCACATGGATGGAAGGTGAACGAAAAGAAAAGTTCACTCGTTCCACTCACAAGAGTTCCCTTCCTGGGGACTCTTATAGATTCTGTAGAAATGAAGATTTACCTGACAGAGGACAGGCTAACAAGACTTCAAAGTGCTTGCCGCACCCTTCATTCCATTCAACACCCGTCAGTGGCTCAATGCATGGAGGTAATCGGCTTAATGGTAGCGGCTATGGACATAGTACCCTTTGCACGCTTACACCTCAGACCACTGCAACTGTGCATGCTAAGTCAGTGGAATGGGGATTACTCAGACTTATCCCCTTCTCTGAATCTGGATCAAGAGACCAGAAATTCTCTTCTATGGTGGCTTTCTCGGCCACATCTGTCCAGGGGGATGCCATTCAGCAGACCAGACTGGACAATTGTAACAACAGACGCCAGCCTTCTAGGTTGGGGTGCCGTCTGGAATTCTCTGAAGGCTCAGGGACAATGGAGTCAGGAGGAGAGTCTCCTGCCAATAAACATTCTGGAATTGAGAGCAGTTCTCAATGCACTCCTGGCTTGGCCCCAGTTGACAACTCGGGGGTTCATCAGGTTTCAGTCGGACAACATCACGACCGTAGCTTACATCAACCATCAGGGAGGGACAAGAAGCTCCCTAGCTATGATGGAAGTATCAAAGATAATTCGCTGGGCAGAGTCTCACTCTTGCCACCTGTCAGCAATCCACATCCCGGGAGTGGAGAACTGGGAAGCGGATTTCTTAAGTCGTCAGACTTTTCATCCGGGGGAGTGGGAACTTCATCCGGAGGTCTTTGCCCAAATACTTCGACGTTGGGGCAAACCAGAGATAGATCTCATGGCGTCTCGACAGAACGCCAAGCTTCCTCGTTACGGGTCCAGATCCAGGGATCCAGGAGCAGTCCTGATAGATGCCCTGACAGCACCTTGGGACTTCAGGATGGCTTACGTGTTTCCACCCTTCCCGATGCTTCCTCGATTGATTGCCAGAATCAAACAGGAGAGAGCATCAGTGATTCTAATAGCACCTGCATGGCCACGCAGGACTTGGTATGCAGACCTGGTGGACATGTCATCCTGTCCACCTTGGTCTCTACCTCTGAAACAGGACCTTCTGATTCAGGGTCCTTTCAAACATCAAAATCTAACTTCTCTGAAGCTGACTGCTTGGAAATTGAACGCTTGATTTTATCAAGACGTGGGTTTTCTGAGTCAGTTATTGATACCTTAATACAGGCTAGGAAGCCTGTTACCAGAAAGATTTACCATAAGATATGGCGTAAATACCTACATTGGTGTGAATCCAAAGGTTACTCTTGGAGTAAGGTTAGGATTCCTAGGATATTGTCTTTTCTACAAGAAGGTTTAGAAAAGGGTTTATCTGCTAGTTCATTAAAGGGACAGATCTCAGCTCTGTCCATTCTGTTACACAAACGTCTGTCAGAAGTTCCTGACGTCCAGGCTTTTTGTCAGGCTTTGGCCAGGATTAAGCCTGTGTTTAAAACTGTTGCTCCACCATGGAGTTTAAACCTTGTTCTTAATGTTTTACAGGGCGTTCCGTTTGAACCCCTTCATTCCATTGATATAAAGTTGTTATCTTGGAAAGTTCTATTTTTAATGGCTATTTCCTCGGCTCGAAGAGTCTCTGAATTATCAGCCTTACATTGTGATTCTCCTTATTTGATTTTTCATTCGGATAAGGTAGTTCTGCGTACTAAACCTGGGTTCTTACCTAAGGTAGTTACTAACAGGAATATCAATCAAGAGATTGTTGTTCCTTCTTTGTGCCCAAATCCTTCTTCGAAGAAGGAACGTCTACTGCACAACCTGGATGTAGTCCGTGCTCTAAAATTTTACTTACAGGCAACTAAGGAATTTCGACAAACGTCTTCTCTGTTTGTCGTTTACTCTGGTCAGAGGAGAGGTCAAAAAGCTTCTGCTACCTCTCTTTCTTTTTGGCTTCGTAGCATAATTCGTTTAGCTTATGAGACTGCTGGACAGCAGCCTCCTGAAAGAATTACAGCTCATTCTACTAGAGCTGTGGCTTCCACTTGGGCCTTCAAGAATGAGGCCTCTGTTGAACAGATTTGCAAGGCTGCAACTTGGTCTTCGCTTCATACTTTTTCCAAATTTTACAAATTTGACACTTTTGCTTCATCGGAGGCTATTTTTGGGAGAAAGGTTCTTCAGGCAGTGGTTCCTTCTGTATAAAGAGCCTGCCTATCCCTCCCGTCATCCGTGTACTTTTGCTTTGGTATTGGTATCCCAGAAGTAATGATGACCCGTGGACTGATCACACTTAACAGAAGAAAACATAATTTATGCTTACCTGATAAATTCCTTTCTTCTGTAGTGTGATCAGTCCACGGCCCGCCCTGTTTTTAAGGCAGGTAAATATTTTTTAATTTATTCTCCAGTCACCACTTCACCCTTGGCTTCTCCTTTCTCGTTGGTCCTTGGTCGAATGACTGGGAGTGACGTAGAGGGGAGGAGCTATATGCAGCTCTGCTGGGTGAATCCTCTTGCACTTCCTGTTGGGGAGGAGTAATATCCCAGAAGTAATGATGACCCGTGGACTGATCACACTACAGAAGAAAGGAATTTATCAGGTAAGCATAAATTATGTTTTTAATTACTGCACATGACTGAAATAAAAAAGTTGTTATTCTGAAATGGCGCAAATTTAACCGGCGTAAACAGAGGATAGATATATATATATATATATATATATATATATATATTTCTCCAAAAAGCAGGCAGCTCACTGGTCTTTGCAGTAAAACTAGAATTTATTACATCAGTTTAAAAAACAAACGTTTCGGCACTGCATTGTGCCTTTGTCAATGTTATACAACAAAAAGTACAAGGACAGAGTGCACCCAAGCACCCCGGATCAGTTAACATACATTTAAAACAAACCCCCTTAAATAGAGAATATCCCCACTTAGCCTTTACCGCCATTCCTATTGCATGCTCGTTCAATCACCTAATCCCTGCGTCACGCTGACACGCTAGCCGTGCCTAGCGTGATGACGCATAGCACGGCGTTGTCATGACAACGTCCAAGGCATTACATCGACGAATGAGCCAGATACTAGGAGATCACCAGGGAACAATCTGCGCATATTCAGAACAACAAAGTTTCTTGAAGCGCAGCGGTTGCTATGGGCAACCAACGTAAACCAGCCACCTAATCAGGCAAGAGCCGCTCTGGGTGTCCCATAGTATGTGGCTACGGCGGAGGCAGTAAGGATGTGTAATCTTATCAGATTTACATACCACACAACACACATGATATAAATACAAAGTCACTTCACTTAAGTCTGTTATGTAATAGGAATATAAATCTGAAAGATATATCACAGCCGCAGATACGATGTTAATATGAACCAGAAAACTGTGACAAAAGTATATACAGAGGAAATTCATGGTTATATGATTATTAAATAGAAACTGCCTCAAATAATTAGTGAACATAATAGAATATGCACCAATAAGTCAATGCTGCTAATTAATCTATCTATCCATCAAACCCATAGGAGTATGGTAGTAACCAGACAGTGAAACTTCCACAGACCCAAGCTCTTATGTGGTCATTAACGTAGGCATTAATAAAAAGGGCTAAAATCCAAAGTAGTATTGAGTCCCTTTGGGGTCATAGTTCCCAATTTATGTATCCACCTGCTCTCACATTGGAGTAATTTTCTTCCCCTATCACCACCTCTTGGATTTGGTGTGATATGATCAATCAGCATTGATCTGATGCTTGACACCGGGTGTTTAAAGTTTGCACAGTGGCGTGCCACCGGTTGATCCGAGCCACCATCTTTCAGGGCTTCACGAATAGCGTGGCGATGATTTGCCATCCTGTCGCGGAAGGAGGTTATTGTTTTTCCTATATATATAAGTGAACATGGGCAAGACAACATGTAGATCACAAAGGTGCTGGTACAACTAAGACAATGGTTTATTTTAAACCGTTGGTTTTTGTGGGGGTGTTGAAAAGTGTCCCCTTTGCACATGCTGTTACATGTTGTACAACTCCCACAGGGGAAGCAACCTTTCTTGGATGACTTGAGCCATGTTTCCTTTTTGTAGTGGTTCACAGGATCTGCTTTAACCAAGATGTCCCTCAGGTTCCTTGCTCTGCGGTAGACCACCCTTGGAGCGGTCATCTTCTGAAAGGGTAACATGGGATCTGTGCCCACCACTGGCCAGTGGCGACGTGCTGCATTGGATAGACGTTCACAACCAGGTGTGTACGTGGTAATTAAATTCAGTTGTTCAGACTTATCCTTTTTAGGAACTCTGGTGTTTCGTAAAGTGTCCGTGCATAACAATTTCTCCTGTATTTCGCAGATGTCTGTCATGGGATAACCCCTTTTGTTCAATTTAATGCCCATTTCTTTTACTTGGGTAAATTGTGAATGTGTCTCACTGTTATTTCTCAGCGCCCTAGTGAGTTGGGAGGTGAGAATACCCTTTTTCTGGTGTCCAGGGTGAAAACTACTGGCGTGCAACAAAGAGTTGCGATCCGTGGGCTTAGAGTACAATTTAGTACCAAAACGCCAACCACCAGAGTCATTCACCTTGAACAAGTTGAGGTCCAGAAAATTAACGTTATCTGTACTGAATTCAAGCTTAAAACGAATAGGGCTGGCCATGAGGTTCAAATGTGACACCCACTCACGCAAAGACACTTCATCACCTCTCCATATCAGGAGAACATCATCGATGTAGCGGGTGTAAAAAGTCACCTGTGGATGTTCAAAAGGCTTCATGAGCTCCTGCTCATACCATGACATGTAAATATTTGCGTAAGTGGGTGCCACATTAGACCCCATGGCTGTGCCAGCTACCTGAAGGTAGTAGCAGTCCTCAAATTTAAAATAGTTCTTCTCCAGACAAATAGTCAATAATTCACACAGGAACTCAATAGGAGGACCACTATAGTGGATGTTATTTGTCACCATGGACCTGACCGCCTCCACCCCCCCAACATGGGGGATCACCGTGTAGAGGCTATCCACGTCCATGGTGACCAGGATATCATCCTGTCTAAGATCCACAAAGTCTGTGAGTCTCCTCAACACGTTTTCAGAACTGTTCATTCATTCACTATTTTCCTACAACTAACACCCTGTGCCTCTAGTACTGGTTGAAACTGACTAATCAGAGTTCCAATGTCTTCATTGCCAAAGTCTGGAAGAAAGAAAACAAGAAATTCCTTGCAAACACGTTTTGATGCATATTTTTTTGTTCTACTAAAATTAAACTATACTAATTAGGACATATTAAACAAAATATATGTAATTCAATAACATATTTTTCTTTAATATGTCCTAATAATATTTTACATTAGAGAACATCTCTAATTTTTAAAAGTAGAAATACCTTCTGAGTTTTTACTTTGTCAGGCCATGTTTTGAAGGATCTCACTGATGTTGCCTGAAGAACTCCTTCTTCAATGTCTTCAAAGCGATCTTCAAAGCCGGACTGTATTTCTTCCAGAAACTTCTTTTTTGAACGCTTGAAGGCATCATTCTTTCCTTTCAACTCAACTCCTTCAAACCTAGCTGTGCCTTCATCATACTGAATAGAATGAAGAAGTGACCCAGGTACAGGCCTGGAACATATATGAACATAAGAACAAAACCTCTTATAGAACAAAACAAAAAGTACATACCTCTGTTTCAGAGCGCTAAGTATTTTTTTTGTCACTTCCAAACTGTTGTGGACATCTGCAACACTTGCATTTCGGTTCTGAAAAGAGTTGGACAAGTTGCATAGCTGTAAAAGCACATCATACATGAAGCAAGCATACTGGACCATTGACAGACTTGTAGCAGCTCTGTAAAAGCATCTGGCCTTTTGCTTGCTGTTCTCCTCTCACACCTTTTGTATCAGGAGATTGGACCTAGAAATAAAGAGAAAGTATACATAATTGCCCTGCTCATCTCTCATTCTCTCTCTCTCTCTCTCTCTCTCTCTCTCTCTCTCTCTCTCTCTCTCTTTCTCTCTCTTTTTCTCTCTCTTTCTCTCTCTTTCTCTCTCTTTCTCTCTCTTTCTCTCTCTTTCTCTCTCTTTCTCTCTCTTTCTCTCTCTTTCTCTCTCTTTCTCTCTCTTTCTCTCTCTCTCTCTCTCTCTCTCTCTCTCTCTTTCTCTCTCTTTCTCTCTCTTTCTCTCTCTTTCTCTCTCTTTCTCTCTCTTTCTCTCTCTTTCTCTCTCTTTCTCTCTCTTTCTCTCTCTTTCTCTCTCTTTCTCTCTCTTTCTCTCTCTTTCTCTCTCTTTCTCTCTCTTTCTCTCTCTTTCTCTCTCTTTCTCTCTCTTTCTCTCTCTTTCTCTCTCTTTCTCTCTCTTTCTCTCTCTTTCTCTCTCTTTCTCTCTCTTTCTCTCTCTTTCTCTCTCTTTCTCTCTCTTTCTCTCTCTTTCTCTCTCTTTCTCTCTCTTTCTCTCTCTTTCTCTCTCTTTCTCTCTCTTTCTCTCTCTTTCTCTCTCTTTCTCTCTCTTTCTCTCTCTTTCTCTCTCTTTCTCTCTCTCATATTAGAGGTAGGGGGAAAAGAACAGATAGGGAGGAACAGGAGTGGGGAGGGTGAAATGGAGGGAGAGAAAGGTGGCTGGAGAGAGAGAGAGCAGAGGGAAGGGGCAGAGGTCTAGGCAATAGTGTCCTTATTTTCAAAGAAGCATAGCTGTTCTTAAGATTTGCACGGTTGAGTGCCGACTTGTGATAAAATAAATATAACCCTAGAAGTAGATCCTTTAACTTCTGATGATTCTCATTATTGGCTGCTGTGTCCCTGACACTGAGCTCCAAGCGGTGACTCATGCAGTGAATTGCAACAACATGCTTTCTCTGTCCTTTTTTTTTTTTTTTTTTTTTTTTTTTAATTTTATATTTTTATTGAGGTTATGTGAAGTATACAACATAGGAAAGATGGTATAAAACACAGATAAACAAAAATAATGTAACCCTTCCAGATGACACATTACATTAGCAAAATATCACTGTGGCAGTTTATGAGTCAGAATTCAAACCCCCTTTTTTTTTTTTTTAATATTATTTCTATATTTGCTTCCTCCTTAACTTAACAGGTCACTTTTGGACCTATGGAGACTAATGCAATCTGTGCTGAGGAAATTAGCTTCTGGTGTGGTCACTTTTGGACCTTGGTATAGAAGGGTGGGGGGAGGAGATCAGCAGGCAATAGCTGCTCTGTAAGAAGATATAGCGGGGGGGGGGGGGGGGATAGGGCTTTAGTAGTTGATAAGGCGTATTGGCTCTGGAAATTAGCTGATTCTATATCACATATATAAAGAAGTACATTCTTAGAGGGATGTCTTACTGAAAAACATGGTAATATAGAGGTTTCAACAAAGTCACATTACCACTTGATTGACAGATGCAATAGATATAAGAGATATAAGGGGCTGAATAACAAATATTACAGTAGTATTCAAATAGTAGTAAACTATAGAATTCAAAACCTTTTAATTTAAATAATAATTATTATCCTGTAGGACCGTTAGATGCAGCTGGAGATGGGCTACATGCAGTAATTACTTAAAAAGACTTATACCAGTTATGTGGGTATGCAAAGGGATTCCATGCAAACTTAATGCAAATCTTTATATCATGAATTGGTCTCTAGACTACTTGTACTGTTTAAAATCTATACCATGGCAGAGTAAGCTTAGTAGCAGCACATTAGGATACCAATGAGAACTTGTAAAAAAAAAAAACAGCAGCAAGACACACCTAAAAGAAAAAAAAAGGAAATCTAAACATCATGTGAATAAAAAGTTGCTATAGTTAACAGTGTCTATGGGTGCATCTGTAATCAGGCAAACCAAAGTGTCTAGGAATTATAATAGAGAACTTATCATTTTCTGAACATTAAACATAACATAGTAATCCAAGTTCTATTACCCTGTGCCAAATGCATATCGTATATGTTACATACATTAGCCTCTATATATTTCTTTGTGTTTTAGCTGCTATCAATGACTAAGTATAAGAGTTCTGTCACATACTTGGGTGGCCAGGGCAAATCTTAATATAGCACAATAAAACCCAGCAACATATGAAAAATGAGAAGGAATTGAATAGTCTACAGTTCGATTGTATTCTGAAAAATTATAGCAGAGTATATTCTAAACATAGGGTGTCATCCACGTGGAGATAAAGTGTCTGGTAGTGGTCATTTAATGTTTGTTTCACAGTCAGCCGACTCCTCTCTTCTGTAGGGGAGCAAAATGAGAGATATAGCAATTGAGGAGGCCCAGGTGATAGAGTTGAACCAGCATACATGAGGAGGTTTCTTGGGTGCAAAGCATGGGGGATAGTATGTCACTATTGGGCCCATAGGTTGTGGGTATGAGAGACTCTATTTTACCTGATACACGCTGAGAATTACTTCTGCCTTCACTTACTGTAACCGCCTGTACCGCAATCTTCTTGCCTCTCAATTAATGTAGATCCCATGTGTTATAGCTGGCTCTTCCAACACGGATCTCAGCCGTGGGGGGCTTGTCGAGTATGTCCGCTGCCATATTGGCGATTTTAGGGCCAGGTGGAGCAAATGGGCACAATCGGTCTCTATAGTCGGCTATGGTTTCCAGCTGCCTGAGTGACTTCTCAATATCTAGCGTGGGATCCGCCTTGGGAGATGAGCAGTCTTCACAGACTTCGGCCGTGGCATATGAGAGGACCTCTTTCTGGTAATCCGCCTTAACAATTGCGGCACTAGGTCCCTGAGTTCTTGCAGCTCTAAGTATGTCAGTGAGATCTCCAAAATCGCGGGACATTTTACGGTCTAAATCCATAAGTAGTTCTCTCATCTGTGCAACAAAACCCCTCTCTTTCTGTTTGAAAGGTTCCAGAGATTAGTACCGCTCTCCCGGCTTAGCCCTCAAACCGGGTGAGGGGGGGTAGATGGAATTGTGAGGTAGGCCGCAGCAACACTTCGTAGCGAGCTGATAGATGTCCTCCGGTGGGTAAAGGTACTATGTAAATAGCTCTGTCAAGGTTAGATGTGGCTCCATAGTAAGATAGGAAGAGTTATAATAGTAGAAAGCTGTAGAAATAGTAGATAAATAACTCTATTTTTGAAGGTAGTGAAGAGAGCCAAATAGATATGCGTCTGGTCCTGTCTGCAGCTTAGTCACGCCCCCTTTCACTGTCCTTTTAGTTTCTGCACAACTCTTCCATTTTTTCCCAGCATCAATGCTGCTCCATCTGTGCCTATTGCAACTAGTTTCTCCTTCCACAACTGGTAAAGGTGTTGTGTAACTGCTACATTTACTGCCTGAGAAATTGTTTCAGCATCAGCCTTTTCAACTGACTGCAAAGCCACAAATCTTGTGTGTACCTTGCCTTCTATTGCAAATCTAGCATAAATAATTTCTTCCTCCACCACTGCGCTATCAACTGAACCATCACACAAGACTGCAAGAAACTTGGCAGCTGCATATTTTGTTTTCTTTCTTCCTGTGCAATAAAGTGTACAAATGACCGTGCTGATATGGCATTAAAATAGGTATCTCCCACATCCAAACCATTCATTTTGTCAAGTCTGTAGAAACAAAATAGAGATAAAAATGAGCATTTTGGACAGAAAGTAATATAAAAGTAAACACAGAGTTAGGGAAAAGCCAAACACACTTTATACAATAAAAGCATACACTTGCTTGCACAAATCTGGAAAGTCAGAAAAAGGCCTTGATTTAATGGCAAGGAGATGATCGTTGCGAAACAGTCGTTTTAGTTTCTCTGTCTGTGCCTTTGTCATGGTAGCGATTGTCTGTCCAGCAGGTGTTTCAGTCTGCTTTAATTTCCGGTTTGACTCACACTGGACACTCCACAGATGCCTTGATGAAAGCTCATGTGATCGAATACCTTCAAGTTTCATTGTGCTGGTACCTTCCACAAATGCATTCCGTTTGTTTGAAAATGCCTGGCATACACTACATAGCATAACCTGTTTTGAGCTGTTGTACACAAGCCACTCTCTCTTTTCCCCCTTATCATTAATCATCCAGCTGTCTTTGAATTGTCTCTCTCTCTTTTCCTTTTCATATTGTCTGGCCCTTTCTCTCTTTTCTGCATCATCTACCGTCTTCTTCTTTGATGGTTCACTGACATTATTAAGATGGCGCCACATCATATAGCCATCACTTTGAAATGGAACAGGATTTATCAGTAAGTCTGCAAAAGATATGTAAACCTGAGCAGCAGTGTCTGCTACCGGTATTCTGCTCCTAAAAAAATAGTGCGTATGCTGTGACATTGCTAAGGTAACTTCCAGAAGCATGGTCGGTATGTCAGAAAAATATAGAGTAATGCAAACCTGAGCAGCACTTTCTTTCATTATTTCCGCTGGTATTGTAGTCCATACAAAATTGTGCATCAGCTGTAACATCGCTAATAAGGTGCCCCACAAAACATACAGCGTCTGCCGTTAACGAGGATGTTTGCTGTGACATCAATGTGATCCGGAACACAAGCTTGAATCAATGCTCCCAAATAAAAGTGCGTATGCTCCCTAAAAATATAGTACGCCCTGATGTGACATCACTAACAACGGACAAGCTAGTATTAAGGCGCTGCGCTAGTATTAAGGCGCTGCTGTAAACAAAATAGTGTGGCTGCAGTATTATGCAAAAAAAAAAGCTAGGACACAATATTATGCCCCCCAAAAAATAGTGCAAAGCTGCCAATGGTGAGATCGCCCGCTATGCGAAAAAGGGGGAGGAGAACAGCACCCCTGAGATAGAACAAAAGCTAGAATAACTTCCATGCCTGTTCATTTATATTGCAACTCAGGGTGCTTGTTCTTTTAGCACACTATGCCCCTTCACAGAAAAAAAATATCCTGTAGCATATCAGTCTGATCCTGCCCAATGACAGTCCAGCGCCGAAATACCAGGCAATTCTTCTCTGAACAAGGGAAGCAACAACCCCAGACGATCGTTTCGGCCTTCTGTGGGCCTCGTCAGTGAGGTGCAGTTGTATCTCTCTAAGGGCATGTGTGCACGGGGTCCACATCTGGATTACCCATTACTCTTAGGGAGACCCAAGAGTAATTTACATATGCGAAAAAGGGGGAGGAGAACAGCACCCCTGAGATAGAACAAAAGCTAGAATAACTTCCATGCCTGTTCATTTATATTGCAACTCAGGGTGCTCATTCTTTTAGCACACTATGCCCCTTCACAGAGAAAAAATATCCTGTAGCATATCAGTCTGATCCTGCCCAATGGCAGTCCAGCACCGAAATACCAGGCAATTCCTCTCTGAACAAGGGAAGCAACAACTCCAGATGATCGTTTCGGCCTTCTGTGGGCCTCGTCAGTGAGGTGCAGTTGTATCTCTCTAAGGGCATGTGTGCACGGGGTCCACGTCTGGATTACCCATTACTCTTAGGGAGACCCAAGAGTAATTTACAAATGCGAAAAAGGGGGAGGAGAACAGCACGAAACGATCGTCTGGGGTTGTTGCTTCCCTTGTTCAGAGAGGAATTGCCTGGTATTTCGGTGCTGGACTGTCATTGGGCAGGATCAGACTGATATGCTACAGGATATTTTTTCTCTGTGAAGGGGCATAGTGTGCTAAACGAACGAGCACCCTGAGTTGCAATATAAATGAACAGGCATGGAAGTTATTCTAGCTTTTGTTCTATCTCAGGGGTGCAGTTCTCCTCCCCCTTTTTCGCATATGTAAATTACCCTTGGGTCTCCCTAAGAGTAATGGGTAATCCAGACGTGGACCCCGTGCACACATGCCCTTAGAGAGATACAACTGCACCTCACTGACGAGGCCCACAGAAGGCCGAAACGATTGTCTGGGGTTGTTGCTTCCCTTGTTCAGAGAGGAATCGCCTGGTATTTCGGTGCTGGACTGTCATTGGGCAGGATCAGACTGATATGCTAGAGGATATGTTTTCTCTGTGAAGGGGCATAGTGTGCTAAAAGAACGAGCACCCTGAGTTGCAATATAAATGAACAGGCATGGAAGTTATTCTAGCTTTTGTTCTATCTCAGGGGTGCAGTTCTCCTCCCCCTTTTTCATATATAATTATATAATGTGTGTGTGTTCCTCCGCCCCCCTTCATCCCTTCATTTCCTCTTTTGGCTGAGCTGTGACATAGAGAGGAGTCCCAACCACTCTCTACATAGTCTTCCTAAGGGTTTTTGATTGGTTGTTAATTAGAATTGTCATTAGTGGGCTGGCATAACATAATAGGAGCATTAATATAGGCACGGATGTAATCATTTTCACGGATAGTAAAAACATAATTTCTTCTGTTATGTGTGATCAGTCCACGGGTCATCATTACTTCTGGGATATAACTCCTCCCCAACAGGAAATGCAAGAGGATTCACCCAGCAGAGCTGCATATAGCTCCTCCCCTCTACGTCAGTCCCAGTCATTCTCTTGCACCCAACGACTAGATAGGATGTGTGAGAGGACTATGGTGATTATACTTAGTTTTTATGACTTCAATCAAAAGTTTGTTATTTTACAATAGCACCGGAGCGTGTTATTACTTCTCTGGCAGAGTTTGAGGAAGAATCTACCAGAGTTTTTTACTATGATTTTAACCGGAGTAGTTAAGATCATATTGCTGTTCTCGGCCATCTGAGGGAGGTAAAAGCTTCAGATCAGGGGACAGCGGGCAGATGAATCTGCATTGAGGTATGTAGCAGTTTTTATTTTCTGAATGGAATTGATGAGAAAATCCTGCCATACCGTTATAATGACATGTATGTATACATTTCAGTATTCTGGGGATGGTATTTCACCGGAACTACTCTGTTAAAAGTCACTAATCCTTTTAATAAGTATTTATCATGTTAAACGTTTTTGCTGGAATGTAGAATCGTTTACATTTCTGAGGTACTGAGTGAATAAATATTTGGGCATTATTTTCCACTTGGCAGTTGTTTGCTTTTAATTGTGACAGTTTCGTTTCTCTTCACTGCTGTGTGTGAGAGGGAGGGGCCGTTTTTGGCGCTCTTTGCTACGCATCAAAAATTTCCAGTCAGCTACTCTTATATTTCCTGCATGATCCGGTTCATCTCTGACAGATCTCAGGGGTCTTCAAACTTCTTTGGAGGGAGGTAGATTCTCTCAGCAGAGCTGTGAGAATTTTATATTGACTGTGAATAAAAACGTTGCTCTGTAATTTTTTATGTCAAATTTAATTATTGTTATTTTACTAATGGGAACAAACCTTTACTAAAAGTTGTGTTGTTTTAAAGTTTGATGCTATAACTGTTTTTCAGTTCATTATTTCAACTGTCATTTAATCGTTTAGTACCTCTTTGAGGCACAGTACGTTTTTGCTAAAAAAGATTATAACCAAGTTGCAAGTTTATTGCTAGTGTGTTAAACATGTCTGACTCAGAGGAAGATATCTGTGTCATTTGTTCCAATGCCAAGGTGGAGCCCAATAGAAATTTATGTACTAACTGTATTGATGCTACTTTAAATAAAAGTCAATCTGTACAATTTGAACAAATTTCACCAAACAGCGAGGGGAGAGTTATGCCGACTAACTCGCCTCACGCGGCAGTACCTGCATCTCCCGCCCGGGAGGTGCGTGATATTATGGCGCCTAGTACATCTGGGCGACCATTACAGATAACATTACAAGATATGGCTACTGTTATGACTGAAGTTTTGTCTAAATTACCAGAACTAAGAGGCAAGCGTGATCACTCTGGGGTGAGAACAGAGTGCGCTGACAATACTAGGGTCATGTCTGATACTGCGTCACAGCTTGCAGAGCATGAGGACGGAGAGCTTCATTCTGTGGGTGACGGTTCTGATCCAAACAGATTGGATTCAGATATTTCAAATTTTAAATTTAAATTGGAGAACCTCCGTGTATTACTAGGGGAGGTTTTAGCAGCTCTCAATGATTGTAACACCGTTGCAATACCAGAGAAATTGTGTAGGTTGGATAAATACTTTGTGGTACCGGCGAGTACTGACGTTTTTCCTATACCTAAGAGACTAACTGAAATTGTTACTAAGGAGTGGGATAGACCCGGTGTGCCGTTCTCCCCCCCTCCAATATTTAGAAAGATGTTTCCAATAGACGCCACCACTCGGGACTTATGGCAAACGGTCCCTAAGGTGGAGGGAGCAGTTTCTACTTTAGCTAAGCGTACCACTATCCCGGTGGAGGATAGCTGTGCTTTTTCAGATCCAATGGATAAAAAATTAGAGGGTTACCTTAAGAAAATGTTTGTTCAACAAGGTTTTATATTGCAACCCCTTGCATGTATCGCGCCGATTACGGCTGCGGCAGCATTTTGGATTGAGTCTCTGGAAGAGAACCTTAGTTCATCTACGCTAGACGACATTACGGACAGGCTTAGAGTCCTTAAACTAGCTAATTCATTCATTTCGGAGGCCGTAGTACATTTAACCAAACTTACGGCTAAGAACTCAGGATTCGCCATCCAGGCACGTAGGGCGCTGTGGCTAAAATCCTGGTCAGCTGATGTTACTTCTAAGTCCAAATTACTTAATATACCTTTCAAGGGGCAGTCTTTATTTGGGCCCGGTTTGAAAGAAATTATCGCTGACATTACAGGAGGTAAGGGCCACGCCCTACCTCAAGACAAAGCCAAAGCTAAGGCTAGACAGTCTAATTTTCGTCCCTTTCGGAATTTCAAAACAGGAGCAGCATCAACCTCCACTGCACCAAAACAGGAGGGAGCTGTTGCTCGTTACAGGCAAGGCTGGAAACCTAACCAGTCCTGGAACAAGGGCAAGCAGGCCAGGAAACCTGCTGCTGCCCCAAAGACAGCATGAACCGAGAGCCCTCGATCCGGGACCGGATCTAGTGGGGGGCAGACTTTCTCTCTTCGCCCAGGCCTGGGCAAGAGATGTTCAGGATCCCTGGGCGCTAGAGATCATATCTCAGGGATACCTTCTAGACTTCAAATTATCTCCCCCAAGAGGGAGATTTCATCTGTCAAGGTTGTCAACAAACCAGATAAAGAAAGAAGCGTTTCTACGCTGTGTACAAGATCTGTTATTAATGGGAGTGATCCATCCGGTTCCGCGGTCGGAACAAGGACAAGGGTTCTACTCAAACCTGTTTGTGGTTCCCAAAAAAGAGGGAACTTTCAGGCCAATCTTAGATTTAAAGATTCTAAACAAATTCCTAAGAGTTCCATCGTTCAAAATGGAAACTATTCGGACAATCTTACCCATGATCCAAAAGGGTCAGTACATGACCACAGTGGATTTAAAAGATGCTTACCTTCACATACCGATTCACAAAGATCATCACCGGTACCTAAGGTTTGCCTTCTTAGACAGGCACTACCAGTTTGTAGCTCTTCCATTCGGATTGGCTACGGCTCCAAGAATCTTCACAAAGGTTCTGGGTGCCCTTCTGGCGGTACTAAGACCGCGAGGGATTTCGGTAGCTCCGTATCTAGACGACATTCTAATACAAGCTTCAAGCTTTCAAACTGCCAAGTCTCATACAGAGTTAGTTCTGGCATTTCTAAGGTCGCATGGATGGAAAGTGAACGAAAAGAAGAGTTCTCTTTTTCCTCTCACAAGAGTTCCATTCTTGGGGACTCTTATAGATTCTGTAGAAATGAAGATTTACCTGACAGAAGACAGGTTAACAAAGCTTCTAAATGCATGCCGTGTCCTTCATTCCATTCAACACCCGTCAGTAACTCAATGCATGGAGGTGATCGGCTTAATGGTAGCGGCAATGGACATAGTACCTTTTGCACGCCTACACCTCAGACCGCTGCAATTGTGCATGCTAAGTCAGTGGAATGGGGATTACTCAGATTTGTCCCCTACTCTGAATCTGAATCAAGAGACCAGAAATTCTCTTCTATGGTGGCTTTATCGGCCACACCTGTCCAGGGGGATGCCATTCAGCAGGCCAGACTGGACAATTGTAACAACAGACGCCAGCCTACTAGGTTGGGGCGCTGTCTGGAATTCTCTGAAGGCTCAGGGGACTATGGAATCAGGAGGAGAGTCTCCTTCCAATAAACATTCTGGAATTGAGAGCAGTTCTCAATGCCCTTCTGGCTTGGCCCCAATTAACAACTCGGGGGTTCATCAGGTTTCAGTCGGACAACATCACGACTGTAGCTTACATCAACCATCAGGGAGGGACAAGAAGCTCCCTAGCAATGATGGAAGTATCAAAGATAATTCGCTGGGCAGAGTCTCACTCTTGCCACCTGTCAGCAATCCACATCCCGGGAGTGGAGAACTGGGAGGCGGATTTTTTGAGTCGCCAGACTTTTCATCCGGGGGAGTGGGAACTTCATCCGGAGGTCTTTGCCCAAATACTTCGACGTTGGGGCAAACCAGAGATAGATCTCATGGCGTCTCGCCAGAACGCCAAACTTCCTCACTACGGGTCCAGATCCAGGGATCCGGGAGCGGTTCTGATAGATGCTTTGACAGCACCTTGGAACTTCGGGATGGCTTATGTGTTTCCACCCTTCCCGCTGCTTCCTCGATTGATTGCCAAAATCAAACAGGAGAGAGCATCAGTGATTCTAATAGCGCCTGCATGGCCACGCAGGACTTGGTATGCAGATCTAGTGGACATGTCATCCTGTCCGCCTTGGTCTCTACCTCTAAGACAGGACCTTCTGATACAGGGTTCATTCAGACATCAAAATCTAACTTCTCTGAAGCTGACTGCTTGGAAATTGAACGCTTGATTTTATCAAAACGTGGTTTTTCTGAGTCGGTTATTGATACCCTGATACAGGCTAGGAAGCCTGTTACCAGAAAGATTTACCATAAAATATGGCGTAAATACCTATACTGGTGCGAATCCAAACGTTACTCCTGGAGTAAGGTTAGGATCCCTAGGATATTGTCCTTTCTACAAGAAGGTTTAGAAAAGGGTTTATCAGCTAGTTCATTAGGGACAGATTTCAGCTCTGTCCATCTTGTTACACAGGCGTCTGTCAGAAAATCCAGACGTCCAGGCCTTTTGTCAGGCTTTAGCTAGGATCAAGCCTGTGTTTAAAGCTGTTGCTCCGCCATGGAGTTTAAACTTAGTTCTTAACGTTTTACAGGGTGTTCCGTTTGAACCCCTTCATTCCATTGATATAAAATTGTTATCTTGGAAAGTTCTGTTTTTAATGGCTATTTCCTCGGCTCGAAGAGTCTCTGAGTTATCAGCTTTACATTGTGATTCTCCTTATCTGATTTTTCACTCAGACAAGGTAGTTCTGCGTACTAAACCTGGGTTCTTACCTAAGGTAGTCACTAACAGGAATATCAATCAAGAGATTGTTGTTCCATCCTTGTGTCCAAATCCTTCTTCAAAGAAGGAACGTCTTCTACACAATCTGGATGTAGTTCGTGCCCTCAAGTTCTACTTGCAGGCAACTAAAGATTTTCGCCAAACTTCTTCCCTGTTTGTCGTTTATTCTGGACAGAGGAGAGGTCAAAAAGCTTCTGCTACCTCTCTCTCTTTTTGGCTTCGTAGCATAATACGTTTAGCCTATGAGACTGCTGGACAGCAGCCTCCTGAAAGAATTACAGCTCACTCCACTAGAGCTGTGGCTTCCACTTGGGCCTTTAAGAATGAGGCCTCTGTTGAACAGATTTGCAAGGCTGCAACTTGGTCTTCGCTTCATACTTTTTCCAAATTTTACAAATTTGACACTTTTGCTTCTTCGGAGGCTATTTTTGGGAGAAAGGTTCTTCAGGCAGTGGTTCCTTCTGTATAATGAGCCTGCCTATCCCTCCCGTCATCCGTGTACTTTTGCTTTGGTATTGGTATCCCAGAAGTAATGATGACCCGTGGACTGATCACACATAACAGAAGAAAACATAATTTATGCTTACCTGATAAATTCCTTTCTTCTGTTGTGTGATCAGTCCACGGCCCGCCCTGTTTTAAGGCAGGTAAATATCTTTTAAATTATACTCCAGTCACCACTTCACCCTTGGTTACTCCTTTCTCGTTGATTCTTGGTCGAATGACTGGGACTGACGTAGAGGGGAGGAGCTATATGCAGCTCTGCTGGGTGAATCCTCTTGCATTTCCTGTTGGGGAGGAGTTATATCCCAGAAGTAATGATGACCCGTGGACTGATCACACAACAGAAGAAAGGAATTTATCAGGTAAGCATAAATTATGTTTTTTAATGGCAAAGATTACATATATGGCATTTGATTATCTAACGTTTACCATCACTTTAAGGTCAGAATCTGTATGGAAGTATAAGGGTTAACAGCAGGCTGTGTATATAATTCGAAGAAAGGAAGTGTGCCTCGGTCTATGAATACGGCAGAGGAGCTGAAACCGGTTAGACTGGAGGATAAGGGCCCTGTCTGTTAGATTTTATGTGAAGCTTTTTTTAAAGAGTTGAAATAAAGTTTTTGAAATAAAGTTTTTGAACTTTTACACTGAGAGTGGGTCACTTCTTCTGTATGACATTGTTTAGAAGTAAATAGAGAATGCAATTTTAAACGTATATCTAAATCATGAATGAAAAAAATATGGGTTTTAAGTCTTTTTTTAAATGATAAAGTAAATATGTGAATAAAAAAATAAATCAAATAATAACTACAATAATAACTACAAAGGTTGATGGGCCTGTCTCTACTCTTGCTAGACCTGCTATATCTTTGGCGGATGTTGCTGCAGCTTCAACCTTTTGGTTGGAAGCTTTAGCGCAACAAGTAACAGATCATAATTCTCATAGCATTATTATTCTTCTTCAACATGCTAATAATTTTATTTGTGATGCCATCTTTGATATCATTAGAGTTGATGTCAGGTATATGTCTCTAGCTATTTTAGCTAGAAGAGCTTTATGGCTTAAAACTTGGAATGCTGATATGTCTTCTAAGTCTACTCTGCTTTCCCTTTCTTTCCAGGGTAATAAATTATTTGGTTCTCGGTTGGATTCTATTATCTCAACTGTTACTGGAGGGAAAGGAACTTTTTTACCACAGGATAAAAAATCTAAAGGTAAATTTAGGTCTAATAATCGTTTTCGTTCCTTTCGTCACAACAAGGAACAAAAGCCTGATCCTTCATCCTCAGGAGCGGTATCAGTTTGGAAACCATCTCCAGTCTGGAATAAATCCAAGCCTTTTAGTAAATCAAAGCCAGCTCCTAAGTCCACATGAAGGTGCGGCCCTCATTCCAGCTCAGCTGGTAGGGGGCAGATTACGTTTTTTCAAAGGAATTTGGATCAATTCCGTTCACAATCTATGGATTCAGAATATTGTTTCAGAAGGGTACAGAATTGGCTTCAAGATAAGGCCCCCTGCAAAGAGATTTTTTCTTTCCCGTGTCCCAGTAAATCCAGCGAAGGCTCAAGCATTTCTGAAATGTGTTTCAGATCTAGAGTTGGCTGGAGTAATTATGCCAGTTCCAGTTCTGGAACAGGGGCTGTGGTTTTATTCAAATCTCTTCATTGTACCAAAGAAGGAGAATTCCTTCAGACCAGTTCTGGATCTAAAAATATTGAATCGTTATGTAAGGATACCAACATTCAAAATGGTAACTGTAAGGACTATCCTGCCTTTTGTTCAGCAAGGGCATTATATGTCTACAACAGATTTACAGGATGCATATCTGCATATTCCGATTCATCCAGCTCACTATCAGTTCCTGAGATTCTCGTTCCTAGACAAGCATTACCAGTTTGTGGCTCTGCCGTTTGGCCTAGCAACAGCTCCAAGAATTTTTACAAAGGTTCTCGGTGCCCTTCGGTCTGTAATCAGAGAACAGGGTATTGTGGTATTTCCTTATTTGGACGATATCTTGGTACTTGCTCAGTCTTCACATTTAGCAGAATCTCATACAAATCGACTTGTGTTGTTTCTTCAAGATCATGGTTTGAGGATCAATTTACTAAAAAGTTCATTGATTCCTCAGACAAAGGTAATCTTTTTGGGTTTCCAGATAGATTCAGTGTCCATGACTCTATCTTTGACAGACAAGAGACGTCTAAAATTGATATCAGCTTGTCGAAACCTTCAGTCACAATCATTCCCTTCGGTAGCCTTATGCATGGAAATTATAGGTCTTATGACTGCTGCATCGGACGCGATCCCCTTTGCTCGTTTTTCACATGCGACCTCTTCAGCTCTGTATGCTGAACCAGTGGTGCAGGGATTACACAAAGATATCTCAATTAATATCTTTAAAACCGATTGTACGACACTCTCTGACGTGGTGGACAGACCACCATCGTTTAGTTCAGGGGGCTTCTTTTGTTCTTCCGACCTGGACTGTAATCTCAACAGATGCAAGTCTTACAGGTTGGGGAGCTGTGTGGGGGTCTCTGACGGCACAAGGGGTTTGGGAATCTCAGGAGGTGAGATTACCGATCAATATTTTGGAACTCCGTGCAATTTTCAGAGCTCTTCAGTCTTGGCCTCTTCTAAAGAGAGAATCGTTCATTTGTTTTCAGACAGACAATGTCACATCTGTGGCATACATCAATCATCAAGGAGGGACTCACAGCCCTCTGGCTATGAAAGAAGTATCTCGAATTCTGGTTTGGGTGGAATCCAGCTCCTGTCTAATCTCTGCGGTACATATCCCAGGTATAGACAATTGGGAAGCGGATTATCTCAGTCGCCAAACGTTGCATCCGGGCGAATGGTCTCTTCACCCAGAGGTATTTCTTCAGATTGTCCAAATGTGGGGACTTCCAGAAATAGATCTGATGGCCTCTCATCTAAACAAGAAACTTCCCAGGTATCTGTCCAGATCCAGGGATCCTCAAGCGGAAGAAGTTGATGAATTGTCACTTCCTTGGAAGTATCATCCTGCTTATATCTTTCCGCCTCTAGTTCTTCTTCCAAGAGTGATCTCCAAGATTCTGAAGGAATGCTCGTTTGTTCTGCTGGTAGCTCCAGCATGGCCTCACAGGTTTTGGTATGCGGATCTTGTCCGGATGGCCTCTTGCCAACCGTGGACTCTTCCGTTAAGACCAGACCTTCTGTCGCAAGGTCCTTTTTTCCATCAAGATCTCAAATCCTTAAATTTAAAGGTATGGAGATTGAACGCTTGATTCTTAGTCAAAGAGGTTTCTCTGACTCTGTGATTAATACTATGTTACAGGCTCGTAAATCTGTATCTAGGGAGATATATTATAGAGTCTGGAAGACTTATATTTCTTGGTGTCTTTCTCATGATTTTTCCTGGCATTCTTTTAGAATTCCGAGAATTTTACAGTTTCTTCAGGATGGTTTGGAGAAAGGTTTGTCTGCAAGTTCCTTGAAAGGACAAATCTCTGCTCTTTCTGTTCTTTTTCACAGAAAGATTGCTAATCTTCCTGATATTCATTGTTTTGTACAAGCTTTGGTTCGTATAAAACCTGTCATTAAGTCAATTTCTCCTCCTTGGAGTTTGAATTTGGTTCTGGGGGCTCTTCAAGCTCCTCCGTTTGAACCTATGCATTCATTGGACATTAAATTACTTTCTTGGAAAGTTTTGTTCCTTTTGGCCATCTCTTCTGCCAGAAGAGTTTCTGAATTATCTGCTCTTTCTTGTGAGTCTCCTTTTCTGATTTTTCATCAGGATAAGGCGGTGTTGCGAACTTCTTTTGAATTTTTACCTAAGGTTGTGAATTCCAACAACATTAGTAGAGAAATTGTGGTTCCTTCATTATGTCTTAATCCTAAGAATTCTAAGGAGAAATCATTGCATTCTTTGGATGTAGTTAGAGCTTTGAAATATTATGTTGAAGCTACTAAGAATTTCCGAAAGACTTCTAGTCTATTTGTTATCTTTTCCGGTTCTAGGAAAGGTCAGAAGGCCTCTGCCATTTCTTTGGCATCTTGGTTGAAATCTTTAATTCATCATGCTTATGTCGAGTCGTGTAAAACTCCGCCTCAAAGGATTACAGCTCATTCTACTAGGTCAGTTTCTACTTCCTGGGCGTTTAGGAATGAAGCTTCGGTTGATCAGATTTGCAAAGCAGCAACTTGGTCTTCTTTGCATACTTTTACTAAATTCTACCATTTTGATGTGTTTTCTTCTTCTGAAGCTGTTTTTGGTAGAAAAGTACTTCAGGCAGCTGTTTCAGTTTGAATCTTCTGCTTATGTTTTCAGTTTTTTTCATTATAAAATTTAAACTTTATTTTGGGTGTGGATTATTTTTCAGCGGAATTGGCTGTCTTTATTTTATCCCTCCCTCTCTAGTGACTCTTGCGTGGAAAGATCCACATCTTGGGTAGTCATTATCCCATACGTCACTAGCTCATGGACTCTTGCTAATTACATGAAAGAAAACATAATTTATGTAAGGACTTACCTGATAAATTCATTTCTTTCATATTAGCAAGAGTCCATGAGGCCCACCCTTTTTGTGGTGGTTATGATTTTTTTTGTATAAAGCACAATTATTCCAATTCCTTATTTTTTATGCTTTCGCACTTTTTTCTTATCACCCCACTTCTTGGCTATTCATTAAACTGATTTGTGGGTGTGGTAAAGGGGTGTATTTGTAGGCATTTTGAGGTTTGGGAAACTTTGCCCCTCCTGGTAGGAATGTATATCCCATACGTCACTAGCTCATGGACTCTTGCTAATATGAAAGAAATGAATTTATCAGGTAAGTTCTTACATAAATTATGTTTTTGGGAGATATGGCGCAGCCTTTTTTTGGCACGTTTTCTCTTTGAGTGCGGGGGCGGTCCTGTATGGCACTCCATGTCACTGGGTGTGGCCTCGTCATCTTCTTCTTTCTTGACCGGTGGTTGCAGGAGACAAAAGCGTTTTTCTTTGTCGTCCAGGTCATAGGAGTTGGTGAGTGCCCCGGCCATTGGGTATAAAAGTGCCACTTAATTTATATCTAGTCCGTAATAAAGGCGCAAGCTATGGAGGACTCTGATATGTTAGAGGGTACTCCCTCTTTAATTAAACCTAATAACTGTGTCTATTGTGAGGAGGTCCTGGTTGATCCGCCTGCTCAACTCTGTTCCACATGCTTTGATAAGATTGCAATATCTAAAAAGAACAAGATATTTAGTACAACTGAGCCGTCCACCTCTGAGGGTTCTCTGTCCTGCGAGGTGCGTTCCCTACATTCATCTCAGATTGCAGATGCAACTCCCCAGGCCGATACTAGTCCTCCCGTGGAAGGGGCTTTTTCACCGAACAGTTACAGTCGGCGGTTTCTGCGGCCTTCAATGCCTTACCACGCCTTGCTAAGCGTAAGCGAAAGGTGAATCATAGCCATACGTCCCAGGGGTCATCGACTCCGCTGGATGTCTCTGACAGATTATCCGCTGATGAAGGCGACTCCGAATATTCAGAAGACGCCCTTTCTGTGTCAAAGTCAACAACATCTAGGCCTCAGTCTGCGGAGGAGGCAGATTTTAAATTTAGGATGGAGCATTTGCGCTTCCTGCTAAAGGAGGAGCTAGCTACGTTAGAGGTTCCGGAGCCAAAACTGCCGGAGGAACCTGCGATCCTTCCCAGTTGTCCACATTCCGGGTGTGGACAACTGGGAAGCAGATTTTCTCAGTAGACGAGCGTTTCATCCGGGGGAATAGTCTCTCCATCCTGAGGTGTTTGCGGAGATCTGCGACAGATGGGGCACACCAGAGATAGACTTCATGGTGTCCAGACTCAACCTCAAGCTACCCAGATACGGGTCCAGGGACCCCCAGGCAGAGCTGATAGACGCCTTGGCGGGGCCTTGGGCATTCAACCTAATTTACATTTTCTTCTTAAATGGTAAGAGTCCACAGCTGTATTCTTTACTTTTGGGAAATAAAAACCTGGCCACCAGGAGGAGGCAAAGACACCCCAGCCAAAGGCTTAAATACTCCTCCCACTCCCCTCATCCCCCAGTCATTCTTTGCCTTTCGTCCCAGGAGGATGGCAGAAAAGTGTCAGAATTTTTCATTTTTGTTTTTGTCTCTTATGGAGGGTTGTACTCTTCGGCATGGGACAGGAAGTTTAAGTAGTCATGTCAGTCTTTCTGTGAGGGCTTGGATGAAAGTTAGTCTGGAGATGCAGGGAGATTCTTTCTGCGAAACCATCCCGACTCATGTTAACAGCTCCTCAAGCAATCAGTGTTGTCGAACTTCGCTCCGCTGCCTGCTTTCTTCTCTCAAGTCCATAGCGGAGGCGATGCTACTATCCGTCACAGTTGAAAGGCCATGTTCCTGTTCCATGGCGTAGATTCCGGTAAGATAGTTTCATTTTACTTTATCTCAATGTACTGTAATGTGAACGTTTTCCCGAGAGGCTACCACCTTGGGGGCTAATTTGTCATAAGGGCCTCAGTGAGTTTCTTTTAGTATCTTTGAATCGAGGGTTAATATCTCTTGAGGGGGGTTATTGAACAGGGGGGATTATAATCATGTTTATGTGATTCTACCTGCTTATGTGTGATGTTTATGGGATCGTGGCCTTTGGAAGTGACGCGGCCTTTTGGTTGGGCACGCTTTTTTGGTCTGTACTGTTCAAATTTTGTTCAGACGTGGTTACGTTCCGTTTTCAATTTCCGCATTCCCGACCATGTAGCGAAGGAAATATTCTAGTCTGCAGGGGTCTGGTCATAGGAGGTGGTGAGTGCCCCAGCCATTGTGGGTGTCAGGTGCCTTTTTTGTTTTACTACTTTAGTCCATATTTATATATCCTCTATCCAGTTATGGAGGATTCTGATGCTGAGACACTGCTTATTTCAGATTCAGTTACGGAGGATTCTGATACTGAGACAATTTTGCTTTCAGATTCTGTGTCGGTGAAGAATCCAGATTGGCCTTGTTGATGCATGTCTGCCATTTTAGAGCGCCTCTTTCCTCTGTGAATCAAGGGACAGCTGAGCCATACGCCTCTGGGAGTCCTGTCCTCCGAAAGGCAAGTTTCTTACCAATTCATACTTCTACACATGCGGGTAACCCAGTTTCTGATTCCTCCATGCAGGGTGGCGTGTCCCCCCCCCCCCCCGGAGGTTGCAGCACGTTTTCGCTTCCACATAATGTTGGCAGTTATTCGTCTGCAGAGTCCAGACGTTTATTTGAGAATGTGCTCGTGCCCTATTGTCCCGGGCCTTCTGCCTTGGGGAGGGCCTCTTCAGTTCCCCGCGAGTGTAACTGTCACTGAGTGTTGTGCCTTTTGTTACAGGATTGCGCGCCTTCGCGTGTTGCTCAGACCTGTTTTTCAGTTATTAAATGACCCTATCGTTACCAGATACGGGGATTTTCAGTCTGCTAATTCGAATGGTGCACCTCATTAGATATGTGAGGATGAGGTAATCTCCTGATTGTCATTTGATTGAGATCTTTCCCAGTTTTTTTGGAAGATATGGCTCTGTTTGGCTGGTCCTGCGGGTAGGCCTGTGTCTTTTTGGGTGCTAACCTCCAGGTTGCCTTATATTTTATCAGATGGGAACCTTCTGGGATCGATCATCTTTGTTCTTCTTCGGAAGTTGTTTTGGACACGATAGTCCTATGTTAAAATGTGTTTTTTTTTTTTTTTTCCCCCTATGAGGGAGAATTTTGCAACTTGCTGGTTAGGTCCTGTTGGGTTTGTTCGGTCTTGCCGCTGTTCTGCTCGGCTGGTACGGTAGAAGCACCGAGTGCTCAGGTTATCATTGGTTTTCATGTTCAACTAAGCATTCGAGAGGACCTGTGGGGTGGATTCTTTCAGTCCTTATAGCCTTTAGTCATAGATGACCTGGTCAGGGGAGTTTTCCGCTGTGTCACTCTGACATCTAATATCGTCAGAACCTAATGTTTTCCTCCCCCATCCGGGGTAGGGTTGGAGGGCTTAGTGCCTCATTTCCGCAGTTTGAGAGGTTTGGCCTTCGGTTTTAGGGCTCTGGATGGCCCTTATGGGCCTGATCCAACAGCTTGCATCAGATTAGGCTGTCTAGCAGGCAGAGGGTTTTCAGTTTGAAACCAGTTGCAGCTCTTGGCATATTGCAGGTGTGCGCATACGCTTTTTATAGTGTATCTAGATACAGCTCTTACTCTTGACGTGTACTGTCTGAGTGTAGACCTTTGGGTCTCCTTCCATTATCCCGGGTGAGTTGGATCTCCTTTTAGGGATCTGTATTTCCGGCTGATGGTTGATCCCTGTGGGACTTTGTTTAACTTGGGGTTTCCCGAAGCTGGGAAGGCTTAGCGCCTTTTTTCTTCCCTGTGTCCTCAGCTGGTGTGGAGGTGATAGGGAGACTATGTTGTCCTGAGGCCTTAAGAAGTCTCTTCCTAATACTTCTAGCCTTGCTCCTTGGAGCATTGGACTTTGGCTAGGGGTGTTTTTTTTCCTTGGTCAGGGCTTTCAAGTTCTTCTCGCTATCTGGATTCTCTGGGTATGCATTCATATCCCTTGTGTCTGGCCTCTTGGCCAGTTGGAGTGTTTAGTTCTAGGATAAGGTTGCCTGAACTATTAGGTGCCCGGACCTGTTTTTCTCCTGAGACTTCTGGTTGCTGAGGCTTCGCTTGGCCTTTTTCCTGACCCAGTCTTGTGTTTTGGAATCGCATTAGGGTTGCATTTCCCTGGTCATCTTGCCAGTGTACCCGTGGATCCCGTGGAATGGGTTTTCTTTGCCTCGGCTTGGCAAGCTACATGTAGGGGGGTCCTTTTCTAGGACATTTGTGTTGGGGATTTATCTTAATAATAAGATAATTTGTTTTTTAATAGGTTTCTTAAAAACAAGGCACCGATTCATCGAAATTGACCTTCACTTTAACCCTTAATATAAACCATTAATAATTGATTAAACAACTTACTCCCACATAATACATATAATAACCCTAAAGTATAAAAATAGGGAATGAACCCTCACCCCCCCCCCCATGAGCATGTCACAAACACCATAAATACAAATAGAAGTTTGAGTGCAGTTATGGAGCAATTTGCCACGGTTGTGCCATCATACAAAAGCCATCAAAGTCAAAAGGATCTCTATCTAAATAAGAAGAACACAGTCCCTCGGTAGTTAACTATGCTGTAGGTGGCGATTGAATGATTACTAAAACTAGTTGGGGACGGACCTCCAAACTCTGCTAAAAAGATAATTTTAAATCCCTCCCTTTATGTTAATACTCGTGTACTCCACAGCTTGTGTATTAGTTCCCATGAGTAATGGATCGTGGACTCTCACCACCCATATGAAAGAACCTAATTTATACTTAAACAAATTCCACAATAAAAGTGCGCTGCTTTAGAGTCAGTAAGAAACATCCAATCTGCTCTGCTTTATATTGCCGTCTTTTTCCAACCATTGGTAGGCACTTATCGAACCCGTACAATATGCTCTGTTAGTAAGTAGTATTAGGCTATTGCACAACGTACTTTATCTTTACTTCCACCAGTTCCTCAATTGGGGAATATGTGTATACATACAACACTTTATAGCATGTAACGGCATATATATCTGCATATATCGAATGCAGTGTCCAAAGTGTAAATTGTATAAGATAGTTAAATATATAAATACACTTACTCTTCAGATATGGATCTTCTTACATTTCTCTTTTATAGCGTGTGAGCCGGCTCCCATACTTGGGTTGTCAGTATACTTCACTGCCCACACGTTCATCAGTGATTTGTGACTTCCTTATTCAGATTAATACAGTGCCCGGTGCCCTATGGGTGTCCTTAATGAGTGAAAAACTTCCTGTACACAAATACCCAGACCGGCTCCAAATGGTTCAGTAAAAATAAGAAAGTTTTATTTGATTCCATTAAAAATACACACACGAGACCACTCGCAAAGCAAAAATTCACTATAGTAGCTCTATCTTTAAGAGACAAAAGACCGTATCTTTGTAGGCAGTCCCAATTAAGCTCCAATGGTAATCATACTAATAGCAGAGGGATACTAAATTTATTATAAATTTCCAAAGATTTTAATTATAGTAATCCCTAGTAGCTGTTGCTTGCTTTTTATGTTAGAATGTAGTTGCCATGCTTGTAAACACTTCTGCTGTGGTCCGGTGTATTAGTGGTATAGACAAGCCTATGTGAATCAATATGCAATTGTGTTTGCTATACTCGAGGTACACTTAATAATCACAAAACTTCTAAGGCACCTAGGTCCGCTCATCAAGGCAAGCGGTATATGAGCAAATTCCACAATAAAAGTGCGCTGCTTTAGAGTCAGTAAGAAACAACATCCAATTTGCTCTGCTTTATATTGCCAGCTAATTTATGCTTGCCTGATTAATTTAAACCTTTTTTAATGGTGTTGAGAGTCCACAAGACCACACCCTTTGTTTTTTTGGGGTTATTTTTTTCAGCAAACTCTCATTCAGAGATCTTGTTATATTTCTTAATTTCCACGGTTGGAAGTAACTTTGAAAATGAGCTCCCTTGTCCAGCTACAGGGGTAGTTTCTTAGGATGCAAACAAACAAAAGTTCAGGAGCCGCAGCAAAAGTGAAATTCAGCTTTATTCCATAAAAACAGAAGTGATACAAAGATAGACAAAAGACATGCCCTTTAGTATGTAGTTCAGCTTACACGTTTCAGCATGTTTGCCGTACTCATAGCTTACTATTCCCTTGTAACTATTGGGCTTAATAAAGGGTGTAAAAACATTCTATTGGCTAAAGGACACTTTGCAGGATTAACTCCTTCATCACTGATTAACCTATTGCAGGTCTGACAAATCTCTTGTGCAATGTCAATTTCATAACTTCTTAAATATTATCACCATTTATATCAATAAGGTTCCACTCAAAAAGTTTTTTCAAAAGTATAACTGGGGTAAGAAGGTAATATATCTAAACAGTAATTCACTTAGATAAAAGACTCATTTAAATAAATAACTAACTTTCTTCTAACCTTCTTACCCCAGTTATACTTTTGAAAAAACTTTTTGAGTGGGACCTTATTGATATAAATGGTGATAATATTTAAGAAGTTATGAAATTGACATTGCACAAGAGATTTGTCAGACCTGTAATAGGTTAATCAGTGATGAAGGAGTTAATCCTGCAAAGTGTCCTTTAGCCAATAGAATGTTTTTACACCCTTTATTAAGCCCAATAGTTACAAGGGAATAGTAAGCTATGAGTACGGCAAACATGCTGAAACGTGTAAGCTGAACTACATACTAAAGGGCATGTCTTTTGTCTATCTTTGTATCACTTCTGTTTTTATGGAATAAAGCTGAATTTCACTTTTGCTGCGGCTCCTGAACTTTTGTTTGTTTGCATCTTTTGGGCCGATTACCAAGGAGCCAGCAACCCAATCCCAGCAACAGGACATTTTGCCTGGATACAAAGTTATGAGGTGGAAGAGCCAAGACCAGCGGGAATAACGTGGCGGGTGGCGTTCGACGCAACAGCTTGTTTGAGCGTGGAGGCTCCAAGCACCGTGCACGGCACAAGAATTTGCCCAGAAACAGGCCACCCCACCAGTGGCTCCATTACAGGTAAACCGCGCTAGAAAGAGAAGCCGTGAAGACGGGGGTAAGTAGCTGAAACAGCATACCGCTGAGTATCCAAATTGTTGATCAACCATTGAGAGGTTTTTGCTCCCCAGGGAACTTTTCTGTGTTAGTTTCTTAGGAACCATATTAGTTTTCCTATCTCTGGAAATAATTTTGACAGAGGTCAGAAAATAGAGGATTCTTTTCTCTTGAGATTCTTCCGTGTGGAAAAAAGTGGTAGAGTGCTCGTTTTGCTTGTGAGAGGTAGCGGGATTGTTGCACCCATTCTCCAGAATATTTTGGTTTTCTCAGGAGCTGTCTCGGGTGACATGCTTCCGGAGACCTTCCTGAGTAATAGTGGCCACGGTTGCTAGCCTGTTGTGTTGGTGAACTATGGACTTGGGAGGTGTCTGCTCTCCCCATAACCATCTTGGAGTGGAAAGTGATCTATAATGCTCTGATGACTTGGAATCAGTTGTCTAAACCGGTTTTTCAGGTTCTAGTTGATGATTTTTTTCTCAGTGATTTACATTAACCACCTGGGAGGTACCTGGCATTTCTTTGCCATGATTGGCATGGATTGTTCGGTGGGCGGACGCTCACATTCGTTGTTTATCCACTATTCACATTTCAAGTGTGAATACTGGGAGCAGACTTCTTGAGCAATCAAATTTTTTATCCCGGAGAGTGGGCGCTACTCTCTGGGGTGTTCTCCAGGTTAACCTTCAAAGAGGGGATGTTGAAGCTGGCAGTACGCCAAGCTTCCAAGTTATGTTTAAGGTCGAGATCAGCAGGCTGCTCTGCTAAATACTCTGACGGTTCCTTGAGATTTCAGTCGGAATGCTCTCCTTCTATGAGTCTTTGCTTGTGTCAAATGGGAGTGAGCATCAGTATTTTAATAGTTCCTGCTTATTCTCGCAGAATCTGGTATTCAGACCTAGCGGAGATGTATTTTTTACACCTTGGTGGATTTTCCTGAGGAAGGAACTTTTAATTCAGGGTCCATTTTTTCATCCAACTTTTATTTTCTCTAAAGCTTTTTGCTTGGAGATTGAATGCTTAGTTCTGTCTAAGCGTGGTTTTTCTGAATCTGTCATTGAGACCATGATTAAGGCTCGCAAGCTTGTTACTGGTAACTTTTACCATAAGGTTTGGTGTAAATTCCCTGATTGGTGTGAATCCATGGACTACTCTTGGAAGTAGGGTCAGGATTCCTGGGGGTTTTACCCTTTTCGAGGACGGTCTAGAGGGAGGTTTGTCAGTCAGTTCTCTGAAGGGTCAGATTTCTGCGTTATCCTTTTTTACACAAGTGTCTGGCGGATGTGCCAGACGTGTACTCTTTTTGTCAGACCCTGGTTAGTATCAGGCCTGTGTTTAGTCTGTTGCTCCTCTTAGAGTTTTTAACCTTGTTTTAAGGTTTTGCAGCAGGCTCAGTTTGTGCAATCGCATTCCATAGATTTTAAATTTTTATCTTGGAATTTTTTCTTTTTTTGCTATATCTTCTGCTCGGAGAGTTTAGGTACTCTCGGCTTTGCAGTGTGATTCGCTTATCTTATTTCGGATTAGACGTTTTTTTATCCTAAGTGGAAATATTGTTTGGGAATTTGTTGTTCCCTCTCTGTGTCCTCATTCTTATCTCTTGAGGAACGTGTGTGTAAAATTTGGATGTTGTGCGTGCTTAATATTTTTTTTTTCTGTTTTTGTTTGTTTTCTCTGTAACAGAAAGCTACTTCTCTTTTCTCTGGTTGAGAAGTTTAATTAGTTTGCTTTTTCAGACAGCAGAGCTGCAGTCCCCTGAGAGAGGGTTGTCTCTTCTTCTTGGGCTTTTAAAAAAAAATTAAGCTTCTGTAGAACAGATTTGCAAGGCTGCAACTTGGTCTTTACATACTTTTTCCAAATTTTATAAATTTTATGTTTTTGCTGAGGTTTTTTTTTGGGAGACAGTTTAATCAAGCGGTGGTGCCTTCTGTTTAGGTCTGCTTGTCTTTTCCCGCCCTATTCATCTGTGTCCTCTAGCTTGGGTATTGGTTCCCAACAGTAATTGATAAAATGTATTTATTTCCGTATATGGTGAGTCCACTGCCCCGCCCTTTATTTCATGACAGTTGTTTTTTACTAAACCTCAGGCACCTCTGCACCTTGTGTTACTCCTTTGTTCTCCATTTCCCTTTGGTTGAATGACTCAGGGTTGTGGGAAGGGAAGTGATACTTTTTTTTCTTCTTTTTTTTTTCTTTTCCTTTCTTTTCTCTTTTCTTTCTTTCTTTTTTTCTTTTCTTTTCTTTTTTACTTCCCTAATTTTTGCTGTTAAATTTTGTTTCTGCAAAAATCCTGCTTCATCTTTATGAATTATTTCCGGGAGTACCAGTTGTAATCTCTTGGCTATGATAGAGGTCAAAATCTTATAATCGGAATTTGATAGTGCTATGGGCCTATAGGATTCCTTTTTAGTCGGATCCTTCCCAGGTTTAAGAATCAGAGTAGTGTGAGATGCACAGAATTGAGGCGAGACTACATTTCCATTGATAAACATGTGGTTAAAAAGTTTACTTAGCGGTGAAACGATAAATGGTGCAAGGATTTTATAAAATTCATTGGGTAGACCAGGTGCCTTGTTTGATGGAAGATCCTGAATAGTCTTTGAAATTTCTTCCTCAGAAATTGGGGAGTTGACAATTAACATTTTTTCACTGTTAAGTATAGGATGGATAATTTTGCTCCAAAATTCATCTGCTTTAACCTTATCTGAGTCCCTTAGACTCTAGAGAGTAGATCTCTGTAAAGTATTCTGAAAAAATATTAGAGATATCTTCTGTATTTGTGTGAGTTTTCTTCTTGTGAAGAAGCTTGTCTATTAATGGGGATCTTTTTTCTCTTTTCATCAAGTTAGCCAATAACTTTCCAGCATTATTACCTTAGCGATAGAGTCTTGCCTGAAGTTTAAGCTCCTTCTGGGTCTCTATAGATTAAAAATAAGTCTTTAATTTTTTTGCTCTAATGTACTTAATCCAATTTTCTGTGGCGTTATCAAGCAAATAGCGATTATATGAGTTAATTACAGATTTTGTCACTTCTATTTCTCTAATTCTTAGTGTTTTAATTCTATTAGCGCTATATGAGATCATTTCTCCCCTAAGGACTGCCTTTGCAGCCTCCCAGAAAATATCTGAGCGATCAGTATAAGTTTTGTTAAATTCAGCGTACTCTTCGTATTTGCTTTTTAACCAATTTTTACATTTTAAATCATTCATCAGCCATGTGGGGAAGAAGAAGCGAGAGGATCTTGGTCTGAGCTCATTATATTGAATTTCTATTGTGATAGGACTATGATCTGATATGCAAATAGGAAGTATTTTAGCTATAATTTTCATTTTACACAGTCTTTCATCAATAAGGAATAAGTCTATTCTAGATAAAGTTTTATGAGCTCGGGACAAACAGGTGAAATCTCTTAGATCTGGAGTCTCCATATATCCCTGACTAACAGATTTTTGGAAATCTTCTTAAACATTTTAGCTTGTAGACTATCTCGCTTATTCTTCCCCAATATAGGCTTCTGTCTAAGCCTATCCAAGGCATGATGTGGGGCCATATTATAATCCCCGCCTAGAATTAAGTATCCTGTTGATTCAGAAATTATTTTTGACTGCAAAGTGTCCCAATACGTTGGATCAAATACATTGGGAGCATATAGGTTGCAAAGTGTATATAAAATTCCTTCTATCTTTAATTTTAAAATTATATAATATCTCCCTTCTGGATCTGAGATACTGTGCAGAATTTCATAGTTAATTTTTTTTCCCTAACAATATTGCCACGCCTCTCTCCTTTTTTGTGCCTGTGGAAGCAAACACTTCCTTTACCCATGAGAACTTCAGTTTTAGCACTTCCTGCAAATTTAGATGAGTTTCTTGTAACATAGCTATATCAGTATCAATTTTTTGTAGGTGAGCCAGCTGAGAAATCCTGGAATAATAGTATATTTCCCCCCCCCCCCAAAGAGATGGGTTGGTTCTTCCGATAATACTGAAAAATTACCATCTTATCCGGAAAGTTCAGTAGTTTTGCTATAATTGGTCTAGCTCTAGTCTTCCCTCTTCCCTCATCAGATTGACGCCCTAGTCTGTGGGCCCTTTCAACTATTATTGGAGGATAGGAAGAAGGTAATCCTAGTATTTGTACTAAAGTTTCAGATATAAATTTTCCCAAATCTTCATATTGTTTCCCCTCTGGGACTCCTATTATTCTTAGGTTGTTTCTCCGCGAGCGATTTTCAAGGTCCTCTATTTTAGCTTGTATTTTGGATAATGTTATATCTGAAGCTTCTAATTTGGAGCTGTGGATTGTGCTAATATCCTCCAAGTCTGACACTCTCTTTGTTCAGCTTCTTGGAGTCTATTTGAAAATTGTCGAATTTCGTTGGTAAGAGATACGATATCTTAATCTCAAGTTTGAGAGAATCAAATCTTGGCGCAAGTGCTTCAGTTATACTGGATACCAATGTTTGAGTATCTGCGCTTTCTTTATTATAGGAGAGATTAGAATAAAGTGAGTGAATATCCACCTGTGTTTCTATCATGTTTTTATTTTTCTTGTCTCTATGCCTGGCCGCCATGGCTGGTGAAGAGAGTCTTAGTGTGCGTGTGTAAAAATGTATCCATAGGTTGGTTATGTGTTAAAAAAGGTGGGGGCTAAAATTCCCCCACCTGAAGGTGCAAAATGGTGAGATAAGGTGATATATATTGGGGAAAAGAAGGAGAGAAAGAAAAAAAAAAGGCGAAGAAGTGAAAGTGGATTGTGAAGGTATTCAGTGGGGGTGTGAAAAAAAAACAAAAACAAAAAAAACCAAGAGTGACTTGTAGTGCTTTAAATTATGGAGGTATATTACTTTGTATCCTTGGAGGGAAATTAATCAATTTTTTCTAAGTAGTACTTTTTATCTTTTAAAGGACTTAACTAATTGTTAGTGTTGGCTTTATTCACTCACTGCAGAAGTCTCAGTCCTAGGGAAATCAGAGGAAGCAAGAGCTAAGCCCAACAAGCTTAACCTATGTGCCAGATTATTCTTCTCTCCTATTTCTAGTTACTACAATTGCTCCTGATTCCTGGAGAATTAGGCTATGCTTCACCTGTATCCCATTTGCTTATACTTTGTACCCAAGTTTTATATATAATCAAATTTAACTTGCCAATATATATAGTCAGGGGAGCTGATACATTAGTTTGCCCCTATGCGAATAATAAGAATCGTCTCGTATGACTTATATGTGTCAAAAACAGCTTCCCACACTCCTCCTCTTTCCCTCAGAGGGAAGTAATAGGTAAATATCAGCTACCCAGCGCAGGAACAATCATCAGTGTAATTAGTAAGTTACTGGCATTGTAATTATACAATATATGAGAATACTTTGCACACTTTCCCCCATAAGTAATGAAAATCTAAACCTTTGTATTCTAACAGTGATCTTCCTATAGATGGCCTATCAGTACTTTTTGTAAAAAGAAATTTAATCTGCTTTAATTTAGCTTGATGTATGTTTAGGAGTAAGTAATTAGAGATAATGAGCAAAATTCAATATTTCTTATTCCCCTTAAAATACAATGTATCTGTTTAAATTATAAACACTAGTTCCTTTGCAATCATTAATTCTTACACTTTAAACAACATTTTTAGTTAAAGAATAGTTGGAAATCAAAGTATCAATGATTTTTTTTTTTTTTTCTCCTTCTTCCTTCTCACAGATTAGAATAGTGTTTAACAGTTCCGGCTTTATACTTTTATTCCCTTAGAACCAGTAGTGTTCAAATTTTAGCGCATTATGCTATTAGACAGAGGAGCTGTTTAGGCAGTACAGCGTAGTTCAACTGTATGGCAACATTTTCTGGATTATTGCCAAAGTTATGTTCTGAGACGTTGCACTGTAACTTTTTATACCCCCCCAAAAAAATAAAAAATACATCAGCTCTTAACAATGTGTCTCTTGATTCATTGATAGCAATGTAATTAATTGTTTCTTTTATATGTCTTCCCTGATTCCTCTGTGCTTCCCCCTAGTCGTGGAGTAAATCCATTTGTCCTGGGCCCGAGTTCTTCCAACATGCCCAGAGATGGTTACAAATCTTGTTCCCCTTTCTTTTCTTCTTTTCCTTCCCTTTACCTTCTGCCTTTTCCTTTCTCCTTAAGCTCACCCCTCTCCTTCTGTTATATTTTTTAGTTGGCAATTCTAGAGGAGCATAGGGCACCTACTCTCTTCTGGGCCCAGTCCCTTTCAGCCTGTGTAGTGAATCACAAAAATATCAGAAAGACTCACCTACTCCTCCGCTAACCGGCCCCCGTGGGTAGATGTCCAGTAGCCGAGCCGAAAATTAGCTGCACCAGAGGCCAGGAAAGTCTCCCATTGATCACTACCGTATGCAGTGATTCCGTGTGTAGTCCCAGCCTCCCTCACCTCCTCTCACGCAGCACCGGTGGGAGAGGAGGGAGATGGAACAGCGTCAACAGGCCTCTTCGTGGATAGCGCAAGCCCGGTCGTCCAGTCTTCCGCCGGGTCCGGCACCTCCTCCCGTGCAGCACCAGTGGGAGAGGAGGAAAGGAGGACAACACCGGCAATCTTTCTGCGCAAGATGCAGCCCCTCGATTCCCCAGCAGACCCAGCACCTCCTCCCGCACAGCACCGGTGGGAGAGGAGGCAACACAGTCAGCAGGGGACACAGGGAAGCCCATGTAGACCTTACGTGTAGGAACCAGTAGTTCGTTTTCTTTGTTTTAGGTTACCCACACCGGATCCAGGCAGTAGGTGAGGCAATAGCGGAGGGTAGGGAGACTTGAGGCTACAATTAAAGCTTGTCTTATGTAGGCACAGTGAAAACCGGGAGTCTACAAGAGAGTTATATACCGTGCTTGTTCTCTCATACACTCTTCACAGGGAGAAAGGGGTATTTGCTGTGTACAAAGGTTTAGTGAGGAAAAGGCCGGTTGCTCTATCGGCCAGGTGAGGTTTAGAGCTCCTTTTAGTTGACTTCGCTTCTCATCACACTGGTTTAAAATTCCAGTGGTTGGATTCCGGAGTTGGTGGTTCAACCTGTCCAGGTAGCAGCCCCAAGGATTGCGGAGGCGCGAAAAACCCCCACCGCCAGCAGCTGTGGGACTGGAGTGGAGAGCACAGCACAGAACCTTGCTCCTCCTCCACCAGAAACCAAGGGAAGTGATACTTAACAGCTTAACTGTGGTGCTCTTTGCCTCCTCCTGTTGGCAAGGAGTAATATTCCCAAAAGTAATTGATGAAGCCGTGGACTCACCATATCTGGAAATAAATAAATTTATCAGGTAAGCATACATTTTCTTTTTTAATCCATAGTTTTTTTTATGACTTGTACAAGTAAACACATTGTGTTTTTTTACATTATGTATGTGAATTAGTCTATATTGGGAAAAAGAACAATGATTTACATACTTGTATGACAAATCACCAATCTGCCATATGTACTACCCTGATCAGGGTTACTTCTAATCAATCAGTAGTTTGCCATTTTATTGCAGCCTTTATTTGAGATACATCATAATTGATCATGTATCACCTCTACCTAGTAGTGATGATTGTGCTAAATTACTGTTGCAAAAGAAGCATTGTTTTTTTTAATTTATTTTATGAATACCTAAAACCTAACATTTTATGATTCAGGTAGAGCATACAATTTTACACAACTTTCCAATTTACTTCTATTATATAATTTTCTAAATTCTTTTGGTATCCTTTGTTGAAGAGCATACCTAGGTAGGCACAGGAGCTGGAAGCTAGCTGTTGATGGGTAGCTGCACATATATGTATGTTTTCATTGGCTTACTGGTGTGTTCAGCAAGCTCCCAGTAGTGCATTGCTGCTCCTTCTGTAAAGGATACCAAGAGAATGAAGCACAATTGGTAGAAGTAAATTGGAAAGTTGTTAAAAAATTTTTTTTTTAGCTCAATCTTGAAAGAAATATGTTGGGTGTCATGTCTCTTTTAATATACATTATTCCCTTAAGGCATAAATACACCTCTTGATTATTTTTGTTATATAGGGAATGTTACAGGATACGGATAGTGATTGCTTTTAGAGAAATTTATATTATCTGTCCATGTCCTAGGTTTCCAATAGTTGTGTGATAAATAAAATGCCACCAAATTATAATTCTTATTTTATGCAGTTTTATCCCACACAGGGCTTTACAAAACTGCAATAAATGCATAACAGTCATAAACCATAATGTGCTAATACAGTGGTGAAAGACAGTATATTTCATTGCCTGGCTTCAGCTTTTATTTAATAGTCATATTTGTGTTTTTGCTTTTATTTAATTACTAGATTTGCCATCTAGTTAGTTTTTCTGTTACACTGTATAGAAAATGTTTGTTAAAGGTGTCTATTTTATGTCCACTAGGTGGAGATGTAGGATTTGGTTTCAGGAAAGGTAATACGTAAAGTAGGCTGTTTGCACTACTTCTCTATGCTGTATGATTGTGTTGTCTATAGTGTAATGCAACTTTATCTCTCTATACTCTAGTTTAGATGTTTTGCGCTAAAACACAGAAAGGGTTTTATAAATATAATTTTCTCTACAATAAATGAAGGCTCAGTTTCACTATATATCCTAGTGTCATAATATTCAGGCCCTGATTTAATAAGGTAAAACTTGAATTCCAAACCATCTGGATTTGAGACGTTTATTAGATTGCAGTCTGTGAAAAATATGCTCCTAATGAATATTTTATATCCTTGCATCATATAGTAAAGTCTACAGTGGTTTCATGTTTAAAGGGACTTTAAAATAATTTTTATTCAGTGAATAAACACTGCATTGTATACAAAATAAGTTTTTTACAAATTCAATTTTTTTTAAAAAATGAAAACGGTAATTTTGTTAAAGTTTGCATCATTTTACAGTGCAGGGACACGCACTTTAAAAAGCTTTTTCAGTGTTCTTTCCTTTGCATGTAATTAAATACAATTTAAATGACAGGGAAAAACAGGCAAAATAAATAATGCAAGGGCATTGCAAAGGTTTTTTGTTTTTTTTTTGTAAATACAATGCATATCTAAACATTTATAGGGAGTGAAATTTAGGGTAATAAATCCCTTTAGTATTTTTTAAATATTTAAAGTTATCAAAATAGCAGCCACAATATAAAATTAATTTCGTGTTTGCCCCTCGTTCCGTCTTAATATTTTTTGCATATCCTTTTTTGTTGCAAGACACCATATTGAATTACACACATTATTTATAATGCTACAACAAAACTACCTTACTTTTACCTTTCAAATCAAGCAGTTTGTAAGAAAACCTTATCTAATCCTGATATTAGTTAACCTCAAATTTAAAGGGACAGTCTAATTTCTAAGATGACATGTCTGGAAATCTCAAGAGGCGAGATTAACAATCAATATTTTGGAACTCAGTGCGATTTTCAGAGCTCTTCAGTTCTGGCTTCTATTGAAGAGAGAGACGTTTATTGGTTTTCAGACAGACAATGTCACAACTGTGGCGTATGTCAATAATCAGGGTGGGACTCAGTCCTCAGGCTATGAAAGAAGTATCTTGGATACTTGCTTGGGCAGAATCCAGCTCCTGTCTAATTTCTGCGGTCCATATCCCAGGTATAGGCAATTGGGAAGCGGATTATCTCAGTCGTCAAGCTTTACATCCGGGAGAGTGGTCTCTTCACCCAGATGTGTTTTTTCAAATTGTTCAGATGTGGGGGCTTCCAGAAATAGATCTGATGGCATCTCATCTAAACAAGAAACTTCCCAGGTACCTATCCAGGTCCGGGGATCCTCAGGCGGAAGCAGTGGATGCATTGATACTTCCTTGGAGTTATCAACCTGCCTATATTTTTCCGCCTCTAGTTCTTCTTCCAAGAGTGATTTTCAAAATCATCATGGAGCAATTGTTTGTGCTGCTGGTGGCTCCAGCATGGCCGCACAGGTTTTGGTATGTGGATCTTGTTCGGATGTCCAGTTGCCAACCTTGGCCACTTCCATTAAGGCCAGACCTTATATCTGAAGGTTCATTTTTCCATCAGGATCTCAAATCATTAAATTTGATGGTATGGAAATTGAACGCTTAGTCATAGAGGTGATTAATACTATGTTGCAGGCTCGTAAATCTGTGTCTAGAAAGATTTATTATCGAGTTTGGAAAACTTACATCTCATGGTGCTCTTCTCATAAATTCTCTTGGCATTCTTTTAGAATTCCTAGAATTTTACAGTTTCTTCAGGATGGTTTAGATAAGGTTTTGTCTGCAAGTTCTTTGAAAGGACAAATCTCTGCTCTTTCTGTTCTGTTTCACAGAAAAATTGTTAATCTTCCTGATATTCAGGCTTTGGTTTGTATCAAGCCTGTTATTAAATCTATCTCTCCTCCTTGGAGTCTTAATTTGGTTTTGAAGCCTTTACAGGCTCCTCCGTTTGAGCCTATGCATTCTCTGGACATTAAATTACTTTCTTGGAAAGTATTGTTCCTTTTGGCCATCTCTTGTGCTAGAAGAGTTTCTGAATTATCTACTCTTTCTTGTTAATCTCCTTTTCTGATTTTTCATCAGGATAAGGCGGTTTTGCGGACTTCTTTTAAATTTTTTCCTAAAGTTGTGAATTCCAACAACATTAGTAGAGAAATTGTTGTCCCTTCATTGTGTCCTAATGCTAATCTTTACATTCTTTGGATGTGGTAAGAGCTTTGAAATATTATGTTGAAGCTACTAAAGATTTTAGAAAGACTTCTAGTCTATTTGTTATCGTTTCTGGTTCTAGGAAAGGTCAGAAGGCTTCTGCTATTTCTTTGGCTTCTTGGTCAAGCTTTTGATTCATCATGCCTATTTGGAGTCGGGTAATTCCCCGCCTCAGAGTATTACGGCTCATTCTACTAGGTCAGTTTCCACTTCCTGGGCTTTTAAGAATGAAGCTTCTGTTGATCAGATTTGCAAAGCAGCAACTTGGTCTTCTTTGCATACTTTTACTAAATTCTACCATTTTTTATGCTTTCTCTTCTTCAGAAGCAGTTTTTTGGTAGAAAAGTACTTCAGGCAGCTGTTTTAGTTTGATTCTTCTGCTTATAATTTCAGTTTTTTTCATTATAAAGATTAAAACTTTTGATTTGGGTTGTGGATTAATTTTACAGCGGAATTGGCTGTTTTTATTTTTATCCCTCCCTCTCTAGTGACTCTTGCGTGGAGTTCCACATCTTGGGTATTTGCTATCCCATACGTCACTAGCTCATGGACTCTTGCCAATTACATGAAAGAAAACATAATTTATTTAAGAATTTACCTGTTAAATTCATTTCTTTCATATTGGCAAGAGTCCATGAGACCTACCCTTTTTATGGTGGTTAAGATTTTTTTGTATAAAGCACAATTATTCCAATTCCTGATGCTTTCGCTCCCTTTCTTATCACCCCACTTCTTGGCTATTCGTTAAACTGAATTGTGGGGGTGTATTTATAGGCATTTTGAGGTTTGGGAAACTTTGCCCCTACTGGTAGGAATGTATATCCCATACGTCACTAGCTCATGAACTCTTGCCAATATGAAAGAAATGAATTTATCAGGTAAATTCTTACATAAATTATGTTTTTATTATATCTTTTCATGTGACGACACTGAAGAAATTACACTTTGCTACAATGTAAAGTAGTGAGTGTACAGCCTGTGTAACAAATTTGCTGCCCCCTCAAAATATCTCAACACTCAGCCATTAATATCTAAACCATTGGCAACAAAAGTGAGTACGCTCCTAAATGGAAATGTCCAATTTGGGCCCAATAATCCATTTTCCTTCCCATGTGTCATGTGATTTGTTAGTGTTACAAGGTCTCAGGAGTGAGGAGGTGTTATCTCTCTCACTCTCTCATACTGGTAACTGGAAGTTCAACATGGCACTTCATGGCAAAGAATACAACAGAAGGAGGAGTGGGAGAGATGCCACTGAAAATGTATATAAACAAAATATATATATATATATATATATATATATATATATATATATATATATATATATATATATATATATATATATATATATATATATATATTATGTGTGTGTGTGTCCCAACTCTCAGGAGGCACGTAATAAACTAAAGGTCGCGCACACACACACACACACTTTCAAATGGTTGTAGGAATCACAATGTGTAGAATGCATCCATTCACCAAGCCCTATACAGCCATGAAAGGTGTTTATGATACTGATAGCAAGGTAGACATATATAAAAAAAGACCATATGTATATATGATGCAGCGTAGGTGTCTCACCACCATAAAAAGAGTCCATACAACTTACAGTTCATACAGCATGATCTCTCTATTGCCCCCTCTCAGGGAACAGGGAATCATGACAATGCGTTGCCAAGAGAAACAAGATAAATCTTGTTTATGTACCTTAGCAAAATGGTGTACCAGGGGAGTAGTAGCTTTTCCTACATGGAAAATTGAAAGATGCTCCCTCACCCTGGATCTAATATCTCTTGTGGTAAGACGAACATACTGTTTTCCACACCGTGTACATGTGATACAATGTATCACAAATGCCGATGTACAATTTAAACAGAAGTTCACTTCATATGTTTTTCCTGTCACCGATGAATCAAAGTAGTCAGAAGTGATCAGATAGTTGCAGGTTCCACATCTGAAGCTGCCACACCTAAAAGATCCCTTGCTCGTTAGCCAGACACTAGCATGGGATATAGGTTTTTTCAAAACTGTAGGGGACAATATATTACCCAGGGTACGGTTCCTTCGGTAGGAACATCTTAGTCCTTCCTGCACACATTTCATGAGTCTGTCATCTGCAATGAGTATATTGAAGTGATGTCTCACAATCTTAAACACTTCTTCATATTGGGAACTGTAGTCAGTGACGAATGTTACTTCTACATTAGTCCCTGACTTCTTGGGTTTCTCCTTCAAGAGTTCTGATCTGTTGAGTTTGGTAACCTCATAGTATGCTTTCTTGATAGTCTTACGTGGATAGCCCCTTTGAATTAAACGCCTGCTGACATCCTCCATCTGTACTTTACATTTAACCTTATCTAAGCAATTCCTTTTAACTCTAATGTATTGACCTTTCGCTATTTCGTATGGTACATGCTTTGGGTGACAGCTTGTAGCATGTAGCAAGGAATTGCCCGATATGGGTTTTCTGTAGAGGCTAATGGTTACCTTGCCCTCTCCTGTACCTGTCAACGATATATATCAAGGAAATTGATCTTATTCTGGTTGGTCTCAAAGCTAAATTGAATTCACATTGTTAGCATTGATGCTCTGTACAAAATTCCCCAGTTCCATCTCATTGTCTTCCCAAACAAGAATCAAATCGTCTATAAATCGACGATAGAATCTTATATTGTTTTCTTCTATAAGGTACGACGAGTCCACGGATTCATCCTTTACTTGTGGGATATTATCCTCCTGCTAACAGGAAATGGCAAAGAGCACCACAGCAGAGCTGTCTATATAGCTCCTCCCTTAGCTCCCCCCCCCCGTCATTCTCTTTGCCTACTCTAAGTACTAGGAAGGGTAAAGTGAAAGAGGTGATAAAATATTAGTTTTTAATTTCTTCAAGCAAGAGTTTTTTGTTTTAAATGGTACCGGTGTGTACTATTTACTCTCAGGCAGCAGCTGGGTGAAGACTTCTGCCTGGAGGAGGATGATCTTAGCATTTGTCACTAAGATCCAGAGCAGTTCCCACAGAGGCTGAGGGGTACAAGAAACTTCAGTGTGAGAAACGTTTTCATGCTATATAGCAGTGAGGTATGTTCAGTGATTTTTTCTGGAGAGACTGATGGTATCCCTATGAGGGTAAGGGTAAGCAGTAATCCTAAGAGCTATAGAAGGGCATTACTAAGCTTGCATAAGGGGCTAATTAAAAAATGGTTGACACTGAGTTTTTGTATGTTTGTGGGCAAACGTTTTGTGAACTGGGAGTGCTGTTAACGTTTTTTGGGCAATAACGTTTTTTGGCAACTTTATTGAGGGTACACTTGGCTTATTTTTTGGGTCTCAGAACCCACATGGCTAGTTTAAAACCGCTCTGGTGCGGTTCATTTAGGCTGTAAAGACATTGAGGGAGATGGACGGGCCTATTTTTGCGCTTCAGATGCGCAGTTGGAGCTTGCTGCTTGCTAAGTGAATACAACTCCTGAGGGCCCTTGTGGATGTTTTGGGCCAAATCGAAGCTTTAACCCCATTTTCTCTTGTTAAGTGTATCCAGTCCACGGATCATCCATTACTTGTGGGATATTCTCCTTCCCAACAGGAAGTTGCAAGAGGATCACCCACAGCAGAGCTGCTATATAGCTCCTCCCCTCACTGCCATACCCAGTCATTCTCTTGCAACTCTCAACTAAGATGGAGGTCGTAAGAAGACTGTGGTGTTTTATACTTAGTTTATTTCTTCAATCAAAAGTTTGTTATTTTTAAATGGTACCGGAGTGTACTGTTTATCTCAGGCAGTATTTAGAAGAAGAATCTGCCTGCGTTTTCTATGATCTTAGCATAAGTAACTAAGATCCTTTGCTGTTCTCACATATTCTGAGGAGTGAGGTAACTTCAGAGGGGGAATAGCGTGCAGGTTTTCCTGTAATAAGGTATGTGCAGTTAAAATATTTTTCTAGGGATGGAATTTGCTAGAAAATGCTGCTGATACCGAAGTAATGTAAGTAAAGCCTTAAATGCAGTGATAGCGACTGGTATCAGGCTTATTAATAGAGATACATACTCTTATAAAAGTGTATTTTAAAACTTTTGCTGGCATGTTTAATCGTTTTTTACATATGTTTGGTGATAAAACTAATTGGGGCCTAGTTTTGTCCACATGGCTGGCTTGAATTTTGCCTAGAAACAGTTCCCTGAGGCTTCCCACTGTTGTAATATGAGTGGGAGGGGCCTATTTTAGCGTTTTTTTTGCACACCAAAAATTACAGACACAGACATCCAGCTTCTTCCTGCATGATCCAGGACTTCTCTGAAGGGCTCAAAAGGCTTCAAAAGTCGTATTGAGGGAGGTATAAAGCCACAGTAGAGCTGTGGCAGTTGTTGTGACTGTTTAAAAAACGTTTTTGCCATTTGTTATTCCGTTTTTGGTATTAAGGGGTTAATCATCCATTTGCAAGTGGGTGCAATGCTCTGCTAACTTATTGCATACACTGTAAAAATTTCGTTAGTGTAACCATTTTTTCACTGTTATTTCAAAATTTGTGTTTCTTAAAGGCGCAGTAACGTTTTTTATGTTGCTTGTAAACTTGTTTTAAAGTGTTTTCCAAGCTTGCTAGTCTCATTGCTAGTCTGTTTAAACATGTCTGACATAGAGGAACCTACTTGTTCATTATGTTTGAAAGCCATGGTGGAGCCCCATAGAAGAATGTGTACTAAATGTATTGATTTCACCTTAAACAGTAAAGATCAGTCTTTATCTATAAATGAATTATCACCAGAGGGTTCTGTCGAGGGGGAAGTTATGCCGACTAACTCTCCCCACGTGTCAGAACCATCACCTCCCGCTCAGGGGACGCACGCTAATATGGCGCCAATTACATCAGGGATGCCCATAGCGATTACCTTGCAGGACATGGCTGCAATCATGAATAATACCCTGTCAGAGGTATTATCTAGATTGCCTGAATTAAGAGGCAAGCGCGATAGCTCTGGGGTTAGGAGAGATACAGAGCGCGCAAATGCTGTTAGAGCCATGTCTGATACTGCGTCACAGTATGCAGAACATGAGGACGGAGAGCTTCAGTCTGTGGGTGACATCTGTGACTCGGGGAAACCTGATTCAGAGATTTCTAATTTTAAATTTAAGCTTGAGAACCTCCGTGTATTGCTTGGGGAGGTATTAGCTGCTCTGAATGACTGTAACACAGTTGCAATTCCAGAGAAATTGTGTAGGCTGGATAGATACTATGCGGTGCCGGTGTGTACTGACGTTTTTCCTATACCTAAAAGGCTTACAGAAATTATTAGCAAGGAGTGGGATAGACCCGGTGTGCCCTTTTCCCCACCTCCTATATTTAGAAAAATGTTTCCAATAGACGCCACTACTCGGGACTTATGGCAGACGGTCCCTAAGGTGGAGGGAGCAGTTTCTACTTTAGCAAAGCGTACCACTATCCCGGTTGAGGACAGTTGTGCTTTTTCAGATCCAATGGATAAAAAATTGGAGGGTTACCTTAAGAAAATGTTTATTCAACAAGGTTTTATTTTACAGCCCCTTGCATGCATTGTGCCTGTCACGGCTGCGGCGGCATTCTGGTTTGAGGCCCTGGAAGAGGCCATCCAGACAGCTCCATTGAATGAAATTATTGACAAGCTTAGAACGCTTAAGCTAGCTAACTCATTTGTTTCTGATGCCATTGTTCATTTGACTAAACTAACGGCTAAGAATTCTGGATTTGCCATCCAGGCGCGTAGGGCGCTATGGCTTAAATCCTGGTCAGCTGACGTGACTTCAAAGTCTAAATTACTCAACATTCCTTTCAAGGGGCAGACCTTATTCGGGCCTGGCTTGAAGGAAATTATTGCTGACATTACTGGAGGCAAGGGTCATACCCTACCTCAGGACAGGGCCAAATCAAAGGCCAAACAGTCTAATTTTCGTGCCTTTCGAAATTTCAAGGCAGGAGCAGCATCAACTTCCTCCGCTTCAAAACAAGAGGGAACTGTTGCTTATTCCAGACAGGCCTGGAAACCTAACCAGTCCTGGAACAAGGGCAAGCAGGCCAGAAAGCCTGCTGCTGCCCCCAAGACAGCATGAAGGAACGGCCCCCTATCCGGAAACGGATCTAGTGGGGGGCAGACTTTCTCTCTTCGCCCATGGGCAAGAGATGTTCAGGATCCCTGGGCGTTGGAGATCATATCTCAGGGATATCTTCTGGACTTCAAAGCTTCTCCTCCACAAGGGAGATTTCATCTTTCAAGGTTATCAGCAAACCAGATAAAGAAAGAGGCATTCCTAAGCTGTGTGCAAGACCTCCTAGTAATGGGAGTGATCCATCCAGTTCTGCGGACGGAACAAGGACAGGGATTTTATTCAAATCTGTTTGTGGTTCTCAAGAAAGAGGGAACCTTCAGACCAATATTGGATCTAAAGATCTTAAACAAATTCCTCAGAGTTCCATCATTCAAAATGGAAAGTATTCGGACCATCCTACCCATGATCCAATAGGGTCAGTACATGACCACAGTGGACTTAAAGGATGCCTACCTTCACATACCGATTCACAAAGATCATCATCGGTTCCTAAGGTTTGCCTTTCTAGACAGGCATTACCAATTTGTAGCTCTTCCCTTCGGGTTGGCCACTGCCCCGAGAATTTTTACAAAGGTTCTGGGCTCACTTCTGGCGGTTCTAAGACCGCGAGGCATAGCGGTGGCTCCGTATCTAGACGACATCCCGATACAGGCGTCAAGCTTTCAAATTGCCAAGTCTCATACAGAGATAGTTCTGGCATTTCTGAGGTCGCATGGGTGGAAAGTGAACGTGGAAAAGAGTTCTCTATCACCACTCACAAGAGTCTCCTTCCTAGGGACTCTTATAGATTCTGTAGAGATGAAAATTTACCTGACGGAGTCCAGGTTATCAAAACTTCTAAATGCTTGCCGTGTCCTTCATTCCGTTCCACGCCCGTCAGTGGCTCAGTGCATGGAAGTAATCGGCTTAATGGTAGAGGCAATGGACATAGTGCCATTTGCGCGCCTGCATCTCAGACCGCTGCAATTATGCATGCTAAGTCAGTGGAATGGGGATTACTCAGATTTGTCCCCTCTACTAAATCTGGATCAAGAGACCAGAGATTCTCTTCTCTGGTGGCTTTCTCGGGTCCATCTGTCCAAGGGTATGACCTTTCGCAGGCCAGATTGGACGATTGTAACAGATGCCAGCCTTCTAGGTTGGGGTGCAGTCTGCAACTCCCTGAAAGGTCAGGGATCGTGGACTCAGGAGACTCCTCCCAATAAATATTCTGGAGTTAAGAGCAATATTCAATGCTCTTCTAGCTTGGCCTCAGTTAGCAACACTGAGGTTCATCAGATTTCAGTCGGACAACATCACGACTGTGTCTTACATCAACCATCAAGGGAGAACCAGGAGTTCCCTAGCGATGTTTGAAGTCTCAAAGATAATTCGCTGGGCAGAGTCTCACTCTTACCACCTGTCAGCGATCCACATCCCAGCCGTAGAGAACTGGGAGGCAGATTTTCTAAGTCGTCAGACTTTTCATCCGGGGGAGTGGGAACTCCATCCGGAGGTGTTTGCTCAACTGGTCCATCGTTGGGGCAAACCAGAACTGGATCTCATGGCGTCTCGCCAGAACGCCAAGCTTCCTTGTTACGGATCCAGGTCCAGGGACCCGGGAGCAACGCTGATAGATGCTCTAGCAGCTCCTTGGTTCTTCAACCTGGCCTATGTGTTTCCACCGTTTCCTCTGTTCCCTCGACTGATTGCCAAAATCAAACAGGAGAGAGCATTGGTGATTCTGATAGCGCCTGTGTGGCCACGCAGGACCTGGTATGCAGACCTAGTGGACATGTCCTCTCTTCCACCATGGACTCTGCCTCTGAGGCAGGACCTTCTAATACAAGGTCCTTTCAATCATCCAAATCTTATTTCTCTGAGACTGACTGCTTCTCCGAGTCAGTCATTGATACCTTAATACAGGCTCGGAAGCCTGTCACCAGGAAAATCTACCATAAGATATGGCGTAAATATCTTTATTCGTGTGAATCCAAGAGTTACTCATGGAGTAAGGTTAGGATTCCTAGGATATTGTCCTTTCTCCAAGAGGGTTTGGACAAAGGCTTATCAGCTAGTTCTTTAAAAGGACAGATCTCTGCTCTGTCTATTCTTTTGCACAAGCGTCTGGCAGAAGTTCCAGACGTCCAGTCATTTTGTCAGGCTTTGGTTAGGATTAAGCCTGTGTTTAAAACTGTTGCTCCCCCGTGGAGCTTAAATTTGGTTCTTAAAGTTCTTCAGGGAGTGACGTTTGAACCCCTTCATTCCATTGATATTAAACTTTTATCTTGGAAAGTTCTGTTTTTCATGGCTATTTCCTCGGCTCGAAGAGTCTCTAAGTTATCTGCCTTACATTGTGATTCTCCTTATCTGATTTTTCATTCAGACAAGGTAGTTCTGCGTAGCAAACCTGGGTTTTTACCTAAGGTGGTTTCTAACAGGAATATCAATCAAGAGATTGTTGTTCCATCATTGTGTCCTAATCCTTCTTCAAAGAAGGAACGTCTTTTGCATAATCTGGACGTAGTCCGTGCCTTGAAGTTTTACTTACAGGCTACTAAAGATGTTCGTCAAACATCTGCCCTGTTTGTCGTTTACTCTGGACAGAGGAGAGGTCAAAAAGCTTCGGCAACCTCTCTCTCCTTTTGGCTTCGGAGCATATTACGCTTAGCCTATGAGACTGCTGGACAGCAGCCCCCTGAAAGGATTACAGCTCATTCTACTAGAGCTGTGGCTTCCACCTGGGCCTTTAAAAATGAGGCCTCTGTTGAACAGATTTGCATGGCTGCGACTTGGTCTTCGCTTCACACCTTTTCAAAATTTTACAAATTTTACACTTTTGCTTCTTCGGAGGCTGTTTTGGGGAGAAAGGTTCTACAGGCAGTGGTTCCTTCCGTTTAAGTTCCTGCCTTGTCCTTCCCATCATCCGTGTACTTTAGCTTTGGTATTGGTATCCCACAAGTAATGGATGATCCGTGGACTGGATACTCTTAACAAGAGAAAACATAATTTATTCTTACCTGATAAATTTATTTCTCTTGTAGTGTATCCAGTCCACGGCCCGCTCTGTCCTTTTAAGACAGGTCTAAATTTTAATTAAACTACAGTCACCACTGCACCCTATGGTTTCTCCTTTCTCGTCTTGTTTCGGTCGAATGACTGGATATGGCAGTGAGGGGAGGAGCTATATAGCAGCTCTGCTGTGGGTGATCCTCTTGCAATTTCCTGTTGGGAAGGAGAATATCCCACAAGTAATGGATGATCCGTGGACTGGATACACTACAAGAGAAATAAATTTATCAGGTAAGCATAAATTATGTTTTTTTGGGGGTGTTTTTTCTGGATTTAGGCCTTATCAATCCGGTTTGCACAATAAAGGGTTAAATGTTTGTTTTTCTTGTGGGGCAAACAACTACACAAATTGAGTCTGATATAAAAAATTTGAAAAGATTGGTGTATTTTAAAGCAGTTTTGCAGAACGTGTATGCTTTTTTTCTCTTAAAGGCGCAGTACCGTTTAAGATTGTTATTTTTTCACTAAATAAAGTGTTTTCAAGCTTGTTTGTAGTCATTACTAGCCTGTTCAACATGTCCGACATTGAGGAAAGTCAATGTTCAATATGTTTAGAAGCCATTGTGGAATCCCCCACTTAGAATGTGTCCCTCATGCACTGAAAGGGCAATAAATTGCAAAGAACATATTTTAGCTACTAAAAGTATGTTGTAGGATGATTCTCAGTCAGAAGGGAATCAGGTTATGCCATCTAATTCTCCCCAAGTGTCACAACCATTAACGCCTGCACAAGCGACGCCAAGTACTTCTAGTGCGTCTAATTCTTTCACCCGGCAAGATATGGCCGCAGTTATGAATACTACCCTCACAGAGGTTTTATCTAAGCTGCCTGGGTTGCAGGGGAAGCGCAGTAGGTCTGGTGTGAGAGTAAATACTGAGCCCTCTGACACTTTATTAGCCATATCCGATGTACCCTCACAATGTTCTGAGTTGGGGGTGAGGGATTTGCTGTCTGAGGGAGAGATTTCTGATTCAGGAAAGATGTTCCCTCAGACAGATTCAGATATGACGGCTTTTAAATTTAAACTAGAACACCTCCGCTTGTTGCTCAGGGAGGTTTTAGCGACTCTGGATGATTGTGACCCTATTGTAGTTCCAGAGAAATTGTGTAAAATGGACAGATTTCTAGAGGTTCCTGCCTACACTGATATTTTTCCGGTCCCTAAGAGGATTTCGGACATTGTTACTAAGTAGTGGGATAGACCAGTTATTCCGTTCGCTCCCCCTCCTACTTTTAAGAAAATGTTTCCCATATCAGACACCATGCGGGACTCGTGGCAGACGGTCCCTAAGGTGGAGGGAGCTATTTCTACCCTGGCTAAGCGTACAACTATACCTATTGAGGACAGTTGTGCTTTCAAAGATCCTATGGATAAAAGATCAGATGGTCTCCTAAAGAAAATATTTGTTCATCAGGGTTTTCTTCTCCAACCTATAGTGTGCATTGTTCCTGTAACTACTGCAGATGCTTTTTGGTTCGAGGCTCTGGAGGAGGCTCTTCAGATTGAAACCCCATTAGATGATCTGGATAGAATTAGGGCACTCACGCTAGCTAATTCTTTCATTACAGATGCTGCTTTTCAACTGGCTAAATTAGCGGCAAAGAATTCAGGTTTTGCCATTTTAGCGCATAGAGCGTTATGGCTTAAGTCTTGGTCTGCTGATGTGTCATCAAAATCTAAGCTTTTAGCCATCCCTTTCAAAGGTAAGACCCTATTTGGGCCTGAACTGAAAGAGATCATTTCAGACATCACTGGAGGGAAAGGCCATGCCCTTCCTCAGGATAAGACAAATAAGATGAGGACCAAACAAAATAATTTTCGTTCCTTTCGAAACTTCAAAGATGGTCCCTCTACCTCTTCCCCTGCTGCAAAACAAGAGGGGAATTTTGCTGAATCCAAGTTAGTCTGGAGACCTAACCAGACTTGGAACAAAGGTAAACAGGCCAAGAAGCCCGCTGCTGCCACCAAGACAGCATGAAGGGGTAGCCCCCGATCCGGGATCGGATCTAGTAGGGGGCAGACTTTCTCTCTTTGCTCAGGCTTGGGCAAGAGACGTTCAGGACTCCTGGGCTTTAGGAATCGTAACCCAGGGGTATCTTCTAGATTTCAAAGATTCTCCTCTAAGGCGGAGATTCCATCTTTCTGAATTGTCTGCAAACCAGACAAAAAGAGAGGCGTTCTTACGCTGTGTAGAAGACCTATATACCATGGGAGTGATCCGCCCAGTTCCGAAAACAGAACAGGGGAATGGGTTTTTACTCCAATCTGTTTGTGGTTCCCAAAAAAGAGGGAACCTTCAGACCAATTTTAGATCTCAAGATCCTAAACAAATTCCTCAGAGTCCCATCCTTCAAGATGGAGACCATTCGGACAATTTTACCAATGATCCAGGAGGGTCAATATATGACCACCGTGGACTTAAAGGATGCGTATCTACATATCCCTATCCACAAAGATCATCACCAGTTCCTCAGGTTCGCCTTTCTGGACAAGCATTACCAGTTTGTGGCTCTTCCCTTCGGGTTGGCCACAGCTCCCAGAATTTTCACAAACGTGCTAGGGTCCCTTCTGGCGGTTCTAAGGCCGCGGGGCATAGCAGTGGCGCCTTATCTGGACGATATCTTAATTCAGGCGTCGACTTTCCAACTAGCCAAGTCTCACACAAACATTGTGTTGGCTTTTCTAAGATCTCACGGGTGGAAGGTGAACGTAAAAAAAGAGTTCACTTATCCCTCTCACAAGAGTTCCATTCCTGGGAACTCTGATAGATCAGAGGTCAGGAAATCAAAGATTTTAACCACCTGCCGAGTTCTTCATTCCATTCCTCGGCCGTCAGTAGCTCAGTGTATGGAGGTAATCTGACTAATGGTAGCGGCAATGGACATAGTTCCATTTGCTCGCTTGCATCTCAGACCACTGCAACTATGCATGCTCAAACAGTGGAATGGGGATTATGCAGTTTTATCTCCTCAGATAAATCTGGATCAAGAGACCAGAGACTCTCTTCTTTGTTTTTTGTCGCAGGATCATCTGTCCCAGGGAATGTGTTTCTGCAGGCCAGCGTGGGTCATAGTGACAACGGACGCCAGCCTATTGGGCTGGGGTGCAGTCTGGAATTACCTGAAAGCACAGGGTTTGTGGACTCAGGAGGAGGGTCTCCTCCCGATAAATATTCTAGAACTAAGAGCGATATTCAACGCGCTTCCGGCGTGGCCTCAGCTGGCTTCGGCCAGATTCATAAGATTCCAGTCGGACAACATCACGACTGTAGCATATATAAATCATCATGGGGGAAACAAAGAGTTCTCTAGCGATGATAGAGGTTTCCAAAATAATTAGTTGCGCAGAGACTCACTCTTGCCATCTATCAGCAATCTATATCCCAGGAGTGGAGAACTGGGAAGCGGATTTTCTAAGGCATTAGACTTTTCATCCGGGGGAGTGGGAACTCCATCCGGAGGTGTTTGCACAATTGATTCAGCAATGGGGCACACCAGAATTGGATCTGATGGCGTCTCGTCAGAACGCCAAACTTCTTTGTTACGGGTCCAGGTCAAGGGATCCTCTGGCAGTACTGATAGATGCTCTAGCAGTACCCTTGTCGTTCAACCTGGCTTATGTGTTTCCACCATTTCCTCTCCTTCCTTGTTGGATTGCCAGAATCAAACAGGAGAGAGCTTTGGTGATTTTGATAGCACCTGCGTGGCCATGCAGGACTTGGTATGCAGACCTGGTGGACATGTCATCTCTTCCACCGTGGACTCTGCCACTGAGACAGGACCTTCTGATTCAAGGTCCGTTCCAGCATCCAAATCTAGTTTCTCTGCGGCTGACTGCCTGGAGATTGAAAGCTTGATTTTATCCAAGCAGGGTTTCTCTAAGTCGGTCATAGATACCTTGATTCAGGGTCAAAAGCCTGTCACTAGGAAAATTTATCATAATATATGGCGTAAATATCTTTATTGGTGCGAATCCAAAGGCTACCCATGGAGTAAGATCAGGATTCCTAGGATTTTGTCCTTTCTCCATGAAGGATTGGAGAAGGGGCTGTCAGCTAATTCCTTAAAGGGACAAAAGTCTTCAAAGAATGCAGCAGCACCACTTCTCATATAAAAAGTTCCTTTATTAAACACATAGTAGGAGCAGGTAAAAATAGAACTCAAATTCCTATCTTATTTCCTTAAAGGGACAGATATCTGCTTTATCAATTCTACTGCACAAGCGTCTGGCAGATGTTCCAGACATTTAGTCGTTCTGTCAGGCTTTAGTTAGAATCAAGCCTGTTTTTTTTAACCTGTTGCTCCGCCATGGAGTTTGAATTTAGTTCTTAAAGTTCTTCAAGGGGTTCCGTTTGAACCTATGCATTCCATAGATATTAAGCTTCTATCTTGGAAAGTTCTGTTTTTAGTTGCTATCTCTTTGGCTCGAAGAGTTTCTGAACTATCTGCATTGCAATGCGACTCTCCTTATCTTGTTTATCCATGCTGATAAGGTGGTTTTGCGTACCACACCTGGATTCCTTTCTAAGGTTGTTACTAATAGGAATATCAATCAGGAAATTGTTGTTCCTTCTCTGTGTTCTAATCCTTCCTCTAAGAAGGAGCGTCTGTTGCACAACTTGGACGTGGTTCGTGCTTTGAAGTTTTACTTGCAAGCGACCAAAGATTTCCGTCAAACATCTTCTTTGTTTGTTGTCTATTCTGGAAGAGCCCCTTTATCTGCATTGCGTATAACAATGTCTTGATTACTAGCTAATTGTCTGAGAGCCTCTTGTTCACCCCTTATAAGGTTGTTTGGGGGCCTGTTGGTAGACTACACTAAGGATTTGAGATCATTTTTCACCCTTCCATAAAACTTCTCAACAATACTACCCCTACTGTGTATGGGATAGAATCTAGATGGAGACTTAATTCCCTTAACACATTTTATTTGGGTGTCCATAGTGGATTTTTCACCTTCCCTTAGAAGGTTGCTAAGTGTTATCAAATCACATGATTCTGGAAAGATAAGCTTTTTTTTAAATTAGTAGTCACTTATTTTGCAGGGGCGGGTATATCCTGTTCAACTATCTCAGCTCCTTAAAAATGGCCCTTCAATTGAATATTACAAATCAATCTATTCACATCTATGATGGTTTTAAACAAATTAAAATTAGTTGAAGAGACAAATCCCAGGCCTTGCCCAAGTACACACAACTGGATATCTGATAGAACGATTTTAGATAAATTAATGACACAGTCTATTTGTACTTCGTCTAATGTCTGGTATCCCTCAGGTTGTATCCCCGTTTCTCTTGATTTCGGTTCCCCCCTCTGTCTGGTTTGCTCTGGGGAAGGGAAAAAAACCTGTTCAAGTTGTGAATGGTCCCTATCTGTCTGAATGTTTATGTCAGATGGTACATCCATACCTGTGCCTATGTTAGGGCTGGACTGTATAATAGGAGGTTTACTGGCATTATATTTACTGGTATTCATATTATTTTTGGGTCTCACCACTAGTGCTTGACTAGCACTGCTACCTGGTGGGTTTGCAGCCTTATTATCTGATGCATTCTTTAGAATGCCTTTAACCCCACTCAAGGGTAGTGCTTCATCTCCGCTAGTGGCTGACCCATCATCGCCAGATTCTGCTTCTGTATCAGAAAATGTGATCTGGTTATGCCGCCTCCCCCCCCCTTCTATTTTTATGTCTCCTGTTATTAGACTTAATCTTATTTTGCTGTCTCCTATTCAGGGTACGTCTGTCACGATTCCATATATACACAGTGTTAGTATCATAGTCAGTCTGGTCACGTATATATTTTTAGTGTTTTATATCAACAACCTGTTTTTTAACATCAGCTATAAATCAAATCTCCCATAGTCTACATTATTCTGTCTCAAATTCAATTCTTATTGTAACAAACAAATATCCTCTGTGACAGTGATTAACTGCTTGGTTTTAAAATCACACAGTAATGACATAAGACGTAATGAGCAGTCTGTTAATACAGTTTTCCAGGCCTCCATGAAATCCTAATCTTCAGTTTCAAAAGTGGGAAATTTATTCACCCTCAGGCATCTTGGTATAATTGCTAATTCTACATATTTGCTCATAGACCAAATGTCCCATTGTAGCTTAGTTTCTTTGGTCTTTAATTTCTCCATGTCATTAAACAGTTTACTTAATGTGCAAAAGGATCTGTCAGTAGAGAAAATCCTAGAAAGTGCCAAACCAGGTTCTTTATGATTCAGTCTCATATGGTAACAGTGAAAAGTACACTTGATGTACTATTTGACCATCTCGACTTTCCTGCATAGTGGTCATTTCTCCCAAGTGCAGCCTTTATGCACTTATATATAAACAATATACCAGAAGGGGGTATATGGCAAATAACTCTCTGAGGATCTGAAAAAAAGAATTGTTGCTCTACATAAAGATGGCCTAGGCTATAAGAAGATTGCCAAGACCCTTAAACCGAGCTGCAGCACGGTGGGCAAGACCATACAGCGGTTTCACAGGACAGGTTCCACTCAGAACATGCCTCATCATGGTCGACCAAAGAAGTTGAGTGCACGTGCTCAGCATCATATCCAGCGTTTGTCTTTGGGAAACAGATGTATGAGTGCTGCCAGCATTGCTGCAGAGGTTGAAGGGGTGGGCGGTCAGCCTGTCAGTGTTCAGACCATACACCGTACACTGCATCAAATTGGTCTGCATGGCTGTTGTCCCAGAAGGGAGCCTCTTCTAAAGATGATGCACAAGAAAGCCCACAAACAGTTTGCTGAAGATAAGCAGACTAAGGACATGGATTACTGGAACCATGTCCTGTGGTCCGATGAGACCAAGATAAACTTATTTGGTTCAGATGGTGTCAAGCGTGTGTCGCGGCAACCAGGTGAGGAGTACAAAGACAAGTGTCTTGCCTACAGTCGTGCATGGTGGTGGGAGTGTCATGGTCTGGGCCTGCATGAGTGCTTCTGGCACTGGGAAGCTAAAGTTCTTTGAGGGAACCATGAATGCCAACATGTACTGTGATGATCCCCTCCCCTTGGAGACTGGGCCGCAGTGTACTCACGTTTGTGAGATACTGTATGTATGTATATGTGTGTGTATGTGTGTATGTATGTGTGTGTGTATATATATATATATATATATATATATATATATATATATATATATATATATATATATATATATATATATATATAATGTGTAATGTATCATGGACTCTCACCGTCATGAAAGAAATCAATTTATCAGGTAAACCTAAATTATATTTTCTAGAAAGCCTGCTCTGTCTGTTCAGGATCCCTTGGTGTTTGAGATATCTCAGGTACAGGATAGGTTTCCCATCATGGCCTACTTGAGGGAGGTTTCTTTTGTCCCAATTCTTAATTTCATAAAATTGCATTCATATAGAGCATGTGATTTTATACACTTTTCTAATTTGCTTCTATTAGCAATTTTTCTTCATTCTCTTGGTATCTTTTGTTGAAAGCAGGGACATAAGCTTAGGAGCCAGCCCTTTTCTGAAGCACTATATGGCAGGGGTTTTGCAAGAATCATCCATTTGCAAGAGAACTATATGGCAGCACTATTTCCTTCCATGTAGTGCTCCAGATGCCTACCTAGGTATCTATTTAGCACAGAATATCATGGGAACGAAGCAAATTTAATAAAATAAGTAAATTGGAAAGTTTTTAAAAATGGTATGTTCTCTCTGAATCACAAAAGAAAATGTTTGGGTTTTATATCCCTTTTAAAGAGACTAAAAAAGAGATCATCCTTTCTACAATGTGTTTGGGATCTGGAGGACTTGAGACTGATAGTCCCTGTTCATCTCTCAGAACAAGTGAAATTATTTTACTCACATTTGTTCATTGTTCCAAAAAAAGGAGGGAACTTTCAGACCTGTTCTGGATCTAAAGGCTCTTAACAAGTTTTTGATGGATTCCCCTTTTGAAGATGGAAACAATTAGATCTATTCTTCCTTTTGTTCTACAAGGTCAGTTTATGACAACCATAGATTTGAAGGATGCATATCTACGTATTACTCTTCACAAAGACCATCGCTAATTTCTTTGTTTTGCCTTTGAGAACAGATATTACCAGTTTGTATATCTTCCTTTTGGTCTAGCTACTGCTTCTTTTCCTGGTAGTGATCATAGATTAGGCTTTCATGCGTCTGTTCTCAATGAATCAGCGCACTCTCAAACTTCAATCTGCCTTTCTGTATCTACAATCTCTCTTTTGGGTCTCTGTAGCAAAGTGTATGGAGGTTATAGGTCTATTGGTGGCAGCATCAGATGCCATTCCATTTGCAATGTTCCATGTGTGTCCTACAACTGTGCATGCAGTGGAATGGAGACCACTCAGATCAGTCTCAAACTATTTTTCTCAACCCATTGGTCAGAAAGTCTCTATCTTGGTGGACTTTCCAAGATCCAGTTTCTTATGGTATGCTATTTTTCGTCTGTCAACTGAAATAATTACCACAAGTGTAAGTCTGTTTGTTTGGCTGGTGCGTGGTTTATGGCTCCTGGAGGTCTCAGGGAGGTTGGTCTCCTCAGCAGGCGAGGTTCACAATCAACATGTTTAAACTGTGTGCGACTTCAAAGCTCTTCAGGCTTGGCCTCTTCTTTAGTCTCCTTCATTTGTTTTAAGTCTGACAACATCATGGCTGTAGCCTGTATCAATTGTCAGGGTGGTACTCTCATTATCCTAGCTATGAAGGAGCTGTCTCACATTATAGCTTGTCAGGAAACTAAGTGTAGGGAACAGCACCACTTGTTTCAGTCTTGAGGCACGGAGTTCAGGGCCACCACAAAGATAATCGGGAAACAAAGTAATTTAAAAGGGGACCTTTTATTTTTCTTGCATGGTCCAAAGTACAAAAAAGTAAACATTTCGGCCTATACCAAGTCCTTAGTCATGTCTGCATGTATAGATACAAAGCTGTCTTTTATACTTTCATAGGGAAGCAAGCATACACTCACATTCTATTAAACATTGTCATGTTATAGGTTCTTTTTTTCTTTTCTTTTCTTTCATTTTTCTTTAATGGACGATGCCATCTAGTCGGTATTTTATATAACATTCCCAAAATAAAATCTAAAGTATATTTACAAAAATTAAAAACAAAAGATTACATAGCAAAACTCATTTTTTATATTACTCAATACTTCAGCAAATTTGTATCTAAACTAATTCATATCCAAAAAGGATTATTATTATTTTTTTAAATGGTAAACTTGTCACTTATAAAGCCCAATCAAAATCTTTATTGAGGATTTTTGGGACCAATGTTTCTAATTTTTTAATCCAGTACATTCCTCTCACTTTTAAAAGGTGTTCCCTGTCACCTCCTCTTCTGGGGCAATCAACTCTTTCAATAATTTCAAAACGTAGCTGGGAGGAGACAGGGGCATTCTTATTTCTACATCTTATATTAGATTTATGTTCTGTAATTTATTCTCTTGCTTCTCAACAGGACTCACCTACATAATTGAAGCCACACGGACACTTAATGATTCACATTCTAGCTTGGGCAGAATCTCATCAGTGCACCAACTCAGCAACTCACATTGCCGGTGTCAACAAATGGGAAGCTGATTACTTGAGTCTTGAACACTCTGCACTCGGGGAATGGTCACTCAATCAGGAGATTTTCAACCAGTTAGTTCATGGTTGGGGTCTACCAGAGATCGACTTGGTGGTGTCTTGCCTCAAACCACAAAATTCCGTAATATGGGGGAATTTTGAGAGATCCTCAAGTGGAATTGATAGATGCTGTAGCAGTTCCTTTGCCTTTTCGTCTAGTTTTCTCCATTGTGCTTCTTCTGAGGGTGATTGCCTGAATTAAGCAAGAGCATTAGTCTGCAATTGTAATCGCTCCTATTTGGCCTGGCAGGACATGGTGTGCCGATCTGGAGCAGTTGCCCAGCTCTCCTCAGTGGCGTCTTCCTCAAGGTCCTTACTATTAGCAAAACCTTCATTCTTTCAATTTTACTGCTTTCCCAAATTGGATTTTCTGACTTGTGTGGATACCTTGATTCAGGCTTATAAGCTGGTCACTAGAAAGATTTATTACAAGGTTTGGAAGGTGTATCTTTCTTGGTGTTTGGAACAGGGTTGTTATTGGCATTCTTTTAGGATTTCCCGTATTTTAAAATTTCTTTAAGTGGATTAGACAAGGGTTTGCCAGCTAGTACTTTAAAAGGGCATATTTCTGCGCTGTCTGTCCTTTTTACATAGAAAGTTGGCTAGACTTCTGGGTATTCAAGCCTTTGTCCAGGTCTTGGTTAAAATTAGACCATGGTGGAGAAATTGGTTTGATCACAGGAGTCTTAACTTGGTACTAAGAGTTTTACAATCTCATCCATTTGAACCCATGCACTCTTTGGACCTTCAGCTTTTATCTTGGAAGGTTTTGTTTATGTGAGCTATTTCTTCTGCTAGACGGGTATCGGAATTGTCAGCCCTATCTTGTAATCTTCTGTATCTGGTGTAACATCAAGATAAAGCAGTTTTACATACTTGTGTCCAATTTTTTGGGGCACCAAAGGTGGTTTCTTGTAAAAAAAAAAAAAATATGAATCAAGAAATTTTTGTTATGTCTTTTTGTCCAAATCCAAAATCTTCCAAGGAAAGATAGCTATATGATTTGAATTTCTCAGGTATTAAAGTTCTATCTGCAAGCTACTAAGGATTTTCAACAATCCTCTAGTTTACTTATTATGTTCTCTGACAAGTGTAAGGGCAGAAGGCTACTTTTTTAACTTTAGTTTTTTTGGTTAAAGAGTCTGATCCATAGGGCTTACTTGGAGGCAAGGCAAACTGCACCTTTACGTATTACAGTTCACTCAACTTGTCCTGTGTCTATTTCTTGGGCCTTCAAAAATGAGGCTTCAGTAGAGCAAAGTTGAAAGGCGGCCAACTTTGCACACTTTCACAAAATTTTATAGTTTTGATGTATTTTCCTCAGCTGAGGCGGCTTTTGGTAAAAGATTCTTCAGGCGGTTGTTCCTGGTAAATAGGTGCCTGCCTTTCTTATTTTTGTTCCTCCCATTTTTATGTGAACTCCACAGCTTGAGTATTATTTTTCAACAGTTAGGAATTGTGAACTCTCACGACCTTCGAAAGAAAACACAATTTATTCTTACCTGACAAATTCCTTTCTTTCTTGTTGGTGAGAGTCCACAAACTTACCCATTTTTGTTCTGTTATTGACGGTAGTCTAGTTTGCACCTCTGAACCAAATGGCACTGTAAGGTATTGTGGACTCTCACCACCAAGAGAGGAATTTATCAGGTAATAATAATAAATTATGTTTTTATGAAAGAGTACTAGAAAAGGGGCAATGAGTCTGTTTACCCCCTAACATATTAATTTACTGATAAACTACTTAAAAAAATGTAATCTCATTATATGGAGTAAAGCAGTAATGATATAAGTCTGAGGAATTCTGAGTGGTTGATATGAGCATAGTGATCACTGCTTTTAAAGAATTAGGAAAAATAAATAAATGCTGTGTCTAATTTTAGAGCATTACATTTTAGAAAATGGGTTCAAGATACACGGTGCAATATACAGATTTAATATATAACAAACTGTCTAGAGACCTCAGGTGTGCAGAAGTCACTTATTGCAGCATCCATATTTAATGTGAGGGGTTTTAAGAGATCAAATGTACAGAGTTGAGATCTCAGGACTATAAGGAATCTACTAGGTTGGATTATTAATTTTTGTAGTTTAGCTGCTAACTTGTTTGATTTTCTGTTTCACACACATTTTCTACCCATGGGACATCTTATAATGGGGCCTTTTCTTTTTTCTT